>NC_137611.1:9719102-9914102 GCF_963280865.1 Gymnoscopelus braueri
TTCAGGTTTCATGAAGTGGTTTCATTCAGACTCCATGCACATATGATGATGTTGATGATTGAACTGAATAGGAAAGGGGAAACGGTAACAATCAGTAACACAAACAAACTGGGCATAAACAAAGCCATAAATAAACGTAGGGATAGTTCAGCCAATCTTTTTTTTTTTTAATCGATTAGTCACCCCATGGAGACTTGAATGTTTTTGTTTTTGTCACATTCCTAAGCCAATCATTTGATGAGCAGCAGACCAGTAGGCAGTGGTTCCGGTAGGAGACACAAAGGAGACTTTTTTTGTCTCCTACCGGAACCGCTGCTGGTCATCAAATGATAGGCTTAGGAATGCGACAAAAACTAAAAAAATGCCACAAATGTTCTAATTTTGGGGGGTGAACTATCCCTTTAAGCATAAATGTTTATCAAATAAACAAATACTCGAATGAACATGAATTCTAATTAACAGAAAATGTACAGAACTTACTGCATCAAAGTGCATCAAAGCCATGGAGTCCTAGTGGTGCAACACATGTTGGTCTGAGACTTCTACCTGGGCCTACCTCAGGTGTGCCAAATTAGGCTCAAACCACACCCCACCCACCATTAAGTGAAATGATTAGTTGTGCTGAATCCAACTACCCCCCACTGCCAGCCAGAGAGTGAGGGGATTTCTTACAGCTACTGGACACTTGTGTGCACTGTGTCACTAAAGGTCTCTGATTTAAATAAAGATGGGAAGGAGACAGGACATACTAGGACAGGAGTCTTCAACAGGGGGTCCAGGACCCCTAGCGGGTCTTCAGACTTAGTACACAGGGGTTAGTAAGTCTGATGGTTTACTTTACGTGGTTAAATGTCTGAAAATACATGAACATGAATCCAACACGACAGTGCTGTCAAACAAAGTCTATGAAGCTATCTATGAAATCTATGAAAATATTTTTCGCAATTTTATGTAGTGGGGGTCCCTGCTTCATCTCTCTCTCAGCTAAGGGGTCCTTGGCCTGAAAAACATTGAAGTGTGATGACACAAAGAAATGAGCAGACAAAATTGGAATTGGAAAAAAATGAAGCTGATAAATTGTTACTCTCTCCTGATTGGCTGACATTTTGCAACCCACCTGAACATGTAAATACGTTTTTATTGAAGAGCTGGAGAGACGGGGATACCCCTGTTACTGAACTACTTACCTACCTACCTACTTGCCCACCTACTTACTTACATACCTACCTACCCATCCATCCATCCTTCCAAACATCCATACATACACCTGTACATTGAATATGTAACCGGGAAAGCATCTGTGTCATTTTAGATTTTTGCGAAGGCATTTAAAAAATAGCAGATATACAAGCTCACAGTGCATCAGTTCGTGCCGTGCTGCGTGCTTGTACATCTGCTATTTTTGAAAAATGTTGTGAAAAATGTTGAAAGAGTGAGAACTTACTGATTTAGAAAGGCATTTGTAGAATCGGCCTCAACGGGAAACATCAAAATTATACTCAATTACAATATGATTCGTTTGATTTCAATGGTACGTTGCAAACCATTGTCTAATTTGAAGTGTGATATCCAACAGCCTCAGTCTCATCCTCGGCCATTTAAAGCCTGATGTGTACCTGGTTTTAGCACAAAGTCATATAAATAACTCATGGCTGAGACATTAGTATTCCTCTCACAACACCAGCAGAGTACAGGCAGGCAGTAGGCTACACCTGGTCTGTCACGTGAGGCCTGGCTCTGCACATACAGACGGAACCAGAGAGGAGAGTGGGTGACGTAGGGAGGTAACGTGGCCAGATCCTGTCTCCCTACGTCAGCTAAAAATAGCTACACCCACGCCAGACGCCACCCCCGCTCCAATGCAGCCTGCGTCAGCCCTCCTCCTCCCCATCCCACCTGCTTCCCTGCTAGCCGCCGCCTCCTCTCTCCACACACACACACACACGCACGCACGCACGCACGCACGCACGCACGCACGCACGCACGCACGCACGCACGCACGCACGCACGCACGCACACACACACACACACACACACACACACACACACACACACACACGCAAGCACAGCTGTGCATACACAATCACACACAAGCAGGCAAACATCCACAGGACCAACACTCTCACACACACACACACACACACACACACACACACACACACACCACATTATTCTATTCTTTGAAAACATCCCACGCATCGCAGCTGACAATTTATATTTGTTATTGTTCACATGAAGTACATACACACATATACAAATATACACACAAAGACATTTATGTACTATATGAAGATAATGTGGGTTTGGTTCTTCAGTAATCGTAATGATCATAATCGTAATCATAACATAATTGTATGCATATGTACATACATACATACATACATACATACATACATACATACATACATACATACATACATACATACATACATACATACATTCATACATACATACATACATACATACATACATACATACATACATACATACATACATACATACATACATACATACATACATACATACATACATACATACATACATACGTACATACATACATACAGGTGTGTGTATGTGTGTGCATACTCTCTGTATATAAATAAAGGCACGTCACAGTGCGTGGTTGTCTTTTGTGTGTGTGTGTGTGTGTGTGTGTGTGTGTGTGTGTGTGTGTGTGTGTGTGTGTGTGTGTGTGTGTGTGTGTGTGTGTGTGTGTGTGTGTGTGTGTGTGTGTGTGTGTGTGTGTGTGTGTGTGTGTGTGTGTCCATGGCATACTGCTCCAGGCCTGTCACACAGCGCACAGGAAGTGACACCAAGGAATGGGATGGACTCTGGCTTTGTGTACAGTACAGTACAGTGCACGCACACACACACACACACACACACACACACACACACACACACACACATACACACACGCACACACATACACACACACACACACACACACACACACACACACACACACACACACACACACACACACACACACACACACACGCACGCACACACGCGCGCACACACACACACACACACACACACACACACACACACACACACACGCACACACACACGCACACACACACACACACACACACACACAGCCTCTTTCATGTGCAGTGGTGGTGGAACAAATACTCCGATGTGTTTTGGTACTAGGGCTTTCACCAACTAGTCGACTAGTCGACTAGTATAACCACTAGTCGACTTTGTTGGTACTAGTCGAATAGTTGAAAAAAATATATATATATACATTTTTTAAATGCCATAGTAATGGCCCATCTTACTATTATTATTATCCTCCTGACTTTATTTTTTATCAAAAGGGGGTCAAAAGTATGCCCAATAAAAGCGTATTATTGGGCAATGGGGATCCTTGGAGACGTTGCTGTGGTGCTGTGCTGCTGTGCCAGAAGCGCTTCCCTTAAAACGCCATAAAAATAAGGGTGTTAAATAGGATGGCATTAAAACAATGCCCCCCCCTAAAAAAAAAAAAAAACTACTACTTGGTCAAATGAGTCGACTAATAAAAATCATTAGTTGTGAATGCCCTATTTGGTACTTAAAGGCATACTAGGTAACGTTTTCAACAAAACTAAAGTTAAATTGTATATCTTTTGTGAGTGGCAAAAGTTTCACAACACCCACTCCATGAATTTCACCCCCGGAAGCCTTTTATTTATATATTTACTATTGAACGGTGAAGGGGGGGACTTTCCCGGGGAAATGACGTCATCTGGCCGGAAAACGGAGGCGGAAATGCACTGGTTTCCTGTTTGGCCAGGAACTAACGCAACGGTTTCCTGTTTGGCCAGGAACTACCGCGCTAATATCAAAAAGGAACCTCACGCTGATTTTAAGAGAATGTAGGATTGGAAGATCGAAAAAGAACAGAAAAAGAAAGCACAGCTCATGGTAACTAATGCTCCACTGGCTAAGAGAAACGATCCGTAGATAGTATAAAACAATTAAAAGATCGCTTTTTGAAACGCTTCCGGCTTCCGGTGAAAACGAATGGAATTCTGGGTAATCGAGGACCACGGAAATTGTATGCAGTGACGGTAGTGACCAGCAGAGGTTGCTAAAAATCGTTATTTGTGATTTTGCATTGTACAACTTTAAGTAAAAGTAGAAATACCCCAATATGGAAATACTCTGTTACAAGTTAAAAGGCGCCTGCATTAATTCAAAATGCTATTGAGTAAAAGTACAAAAGTGTTGGTAGTCAAAATATAATAATTGGTCATCACTAATGCTCATGAGAAAATGATGATAAAACATTTCAACTCGGTCTGTCTCATAGGAGGACTGTGGACAGAAACCCGCCTACCAGGTTTTCATTTTTTTTATTACATTTTTTATTATCGTGAAAACAATAGCTTCTAGCATGCTAACTTTGCAGGAATAGAAATCCTGCAGTTTCTGAAAGCTTGGATTCCCCATCGATGATGTCACTGGTAGGCGGGTTTCTGAACTGTCCACAGTCCTCCTCTGAGACACAGACCAAGTAGACAAAGACATCATTATGAGCATTAGTGAGGACCAATTAAATGAAGATAGGTTGAAAATGGGTGAAGTTGTCCTTTAAAGTATAAGGTAAAAGGTAAAATGACTCATTTTATTAGATTTTTTGTCAAAAATTGTAATAATAACTGATCTTCAAGCTCACAACGAGCTGAGTTGCAACGCGTTGTGAGCTTGTAGATCGTCTATTTCCGAATGGCCTAAGTACCTAAAGTTTTCAAATAATTGTAATGCTAGTGAAGTAGAAAGTGCAACATTTGCCCCTGAGATATAGTGGAGTAGAAGTGATCGAAAAATGAAAATAAACAAGTAAACCAAAAGTACCTCAAAATTGAACCAAGTACAGTACTTCAGTAAGAGTAAGTTACTTTTCCACCACCGTTAATGTGTTTCTTTTTTTCCATTACCGCACATGAATTACTATTCATGTCATCACCCTGTCTGTCTGTCTGTCTGTCTGTCTCTTCCTCTCTCTCTCTCTCTCTCTCTCTCTCTCTCTCTCTCTCTCTCTCTCTCTCTCTCTCTCTCTCTCTCTCTCTCTCTCTCTCTCTATGCCTCAGCTTGTCTCTCTTCTCCTGACATATTTTCCTCTCGATTCATGTCTTGACTTATCGCTCTTTTCTCCACACTTGTTTCCACACTATAATAAACATGGGTGATGTTGACAGAGGTTCAATTAAAGATGAATAAATCCATCAGTAGCAGAAGAATGACAGTGTCATGATGTGTTTCCTGGATGGACTGATAATAACAATTCTAATACATTAGTAGAATGCTACAAGTAATAATGATTGCCTTTGCTTATGAATACAGACACACAGTGACATGAACACTCACCTCATGTGAACCTTGTGGAAAATAAACACCTTACTATGGTACTGACTATGGTGCTGACTATGGTGCAGACTAGGGTATTGACCATGGTGCTGACTTTGGTACTGATATGGTGCTGACTATGGTGCTGATTATGGTACTGACTTTGGTACTGATATGGTGCTGACTATGGTGCTGATTATGGTGCTGACTTTGGTACTGATATGGTACTGACTATGGTGTTGACTATGGTACTGACTATGGTGTTGACTATGGTACTGACCATGGTGCTGACTTTGGTACTGATATGGTGCTGACTATGGTGCTGATTATGGTTAATGACTATGGTGCTGACTATGGTTATTGACTATGATGCTGACTATAGAGACACACGGCCGGAAGCGGAAGGCCTACAAATTCACACCCACTTTTGACACACCGCCGCTACGCGAGGTCCGTTAGAACGATGAACTGCAGCTCTCAATGCAATCTCTATGAGAGGCATTGTAAAATACCGTAATTTCACTGGTTAACTACTGAAGCTGTAGCGATTTTTTGTGTTCTAATAAAGTGTCCCATTTGTTTAATTTATCCTTTTTAAAGGTTCTATGACATTCATTTTCAGTTTTTTTATTTTTAATGTTTTTTGGGGGGTTTTATGACCTCAAATACACCTAAAAAATCTGAACTTTGAACATTCAGTGGATTTTCTGTGGTCTGGGGTTTTCTGAATAATTAGGCTGAAAAGTAATCTGAGCTTGGCCCTTCGACAGTGAGGTCACAGTCGATTAATCCCGCCCACTCTCCTCCTCGCCCCTCCCCTCCCCTATCCTTTCCTTTGGGGGGGGGCGGAGCAGAGGCGATGATTGACAGGCAAAATCCCTCACCAGCGACACCCGCAGGCAAAGATTTATTTTTTCATTGCAGTTGAAAAGGCTTTAGAAATGTGAGAGAAAAACACCTGCCATGGATCAATAGAGTGGAATTTTTTGTTAAAACTTTCTATACACGTTTGAAGGACCATGACAAAGACTTTTAATGTGTGGTAAAACTGAACGTCATGAAACCTTTAATGTCCCATATCTGCCATCTCGATATACTACCCACAATATACTATAATATACTCCATCAGTATGTCAAAACCGCTAGCATCGGAGATCTAGAGTTTAAGTGGTCGCATGGTATATACGTCACGGACGCATCCCTTGAGGTTTTCAATACCCAGAAAACTGGCGAAAGTGGCCGTTATCAAGATGTTTTGGTCATTATCTCTGGAACAATCTGCTCAGTTCAAAGCTTGTTGGATGCGAGACTTTGAGGACATTAAGCATGCATTGACACCTTTTCTGGGTTTTTATTTATTTTAGGGGAGGCGAGATCTTAGTTGGGCAGGCGACCGCCTGTCCTGCCTCTACAGTGGGTACGCCACTGGTCGCCGCTCGGCGCTCGTAAAGACAGTGATGTCACTGAAATGCGACAACTTGTCTGTCTGCTGTCTACCCTCTGCTGTGTTAACATTATGGGTAACGTGGCAAATTAAATGTGAAACACATCAACTATTAAGAAAACAAGAAGATATGTTGACAAAGACACTCCATACATTTGGAAACATATTTTTATTTAAATCAATATTGTCTCCAGTTAATGTAGGAATATTTTAAAAGTAGGCTAATTCTCATATCCTCTCATAGGGATTGCATTGGCAGCTGCAGTTCATCGTTCTAACGGACCTCGAGTAGCGGCGCTATCTCAAAAGTGGGCCTTCCGCTTCCGGCCGTGTGTCTCTATAGTGCTGACTATGGTGCTGACTATGTTCATGACTATGGTGCTGACTATGTTCATGACTATGGTGCTGACTATGGCGCTGACTGACTAAGGTTAGATGGAAAAAGTTACAAAATACACAGAGACATTGTCAGAAATAGCTAAAATAAGATAGCAAGATCTATGAGCTCACAGATCAGCTATGTTTCCAAGTTGTCGTACAACAATTTACACAGGGCTTAAAGGGCCATAGACTTTTTTTCCCAGCTTGTTTTCCGGTTCAGGTAAAACAATATATGTATGGCAGGCTGCATGAGGCTGACCTTATTGTTGGTCCACGCCTTTGTCTCCTCCAGGTTGGACTACTGTAATGCACTTCTCGTCGGGATCCCTAGCAAGAGCCTTCAAAAGCTCCAATACGTACAGAACAGAGCTGCTAGGATCCTGACGAGAGTGCGCAAATACGAGCACATCACCCCCATTCTCAAATCACTGCACTGGCTTCCCATCTCCTCCCGGACAGAATTCAAAATCACCCTGTTAACACACCAGTGCATCTACGGAAATGCCCCCCCCCCCCTACCTCAAGGAATTGATCGAACCACAAACCGCCACCCGCAGCGTCCGCTCCGGAAATACTAACAAGCTTAAGGAACGGCACACCAACCTCCGCACTATGGGAGATCGAACTTTCTGTGCAGCTGCCCCCCGGCTGTGGAACTCACTCCCAGACCATCTCAGAGCTCCTCAATCTGTGAACACTTTTAAGAGAGCACTAAAAACCTACCATTTTAACAAAGCATTTGGTTAGCTTTTTAAGCCGGTTTTAATAACCCTGCCTCTCCTTTTTAAACATGTTTTTAAACTTGTTTTTAACCTGTTTTATACTTTTTGATTCTTGCAAATGGTTTTCTTTATCTTGTTTTATTATGTACTGTAGCACTTTGAGGTTTGTTTCAAATGTAAAGTGCAATACAAATAAAATGTATTATTATTATTATTATTATTATAGTACAAAGTACAAGGAATGCGACCACAAACTCCAGTCAAGTGCCCAACCCTCATGGGTTTATAAGACACCATGTTACACTTACAGCATGTTTGTTTTCAGACAATACATTCCATTACAGTTCAGAATTATACAGAGTGTTCTGTCTTCTCTCCCAAGCTTGACATACACAATTTGCCACAACAGAAACTCCTTTCCTGAAACATATCTCAAGTTTTTCATAATCATCTACCTCAAAAGAAATGAACACAAATAGACATTTTTATAGCCAATACCTCTCTTATGTCATCATATTTAGGACAATACAACATTTTCTACCTATTCACTAACAGACATAATTATCTCTCATCCTCTGTAGTAAACCTGCCAGTCTCTAGAGCTAATGGTGATGTTCCTGACCCGCAATTGTGCACAAAGAGATCGTTGTCTTTTGCAAAACTACACCTTATATAATTTCTTACATGACCTTACATGACATGACCTTACATGACACGACCTTATAGAGTACACCTTTATGTAAGAAACACAGCTGCACCTATAAGGTAGATTAACGATGGGTGTAGGTGTGCCCGTGTTCGTTGACATGCATGTCGGCCCACACACACATAAAACACACCCATTATTGTGTTTTATTTTATCGTCTCTGTCGGATGGAAACCTCATATGTCGAAAACTGTTACTTTTCAGAATTCAAATTCAAAAGTAGCAGATCTACAAGCTCAAAACGCGTTGCTTCGCGGTGCATTTCGAGCTTGTAGATCTGCTACTTTTGATGTTTTTTTGTGACACTGTAGTGTGATCAAGTAGGACGTTAATTTATGAAAAAACACAAAAAGTTTAAATATCGTCACCTTGCTAAACTAATGGCCTAAGTCATTTTTTAAAAGTTTTTCAGTACAAAATTTTTTTTATTATAATAAAAATAACCCTGTCTGTCAGTTATGTAACATAAGACATTTAAATAGGTTTAAATAGCATTAAATCTGACTTAGGCCAAATGATTCACTGATTTAGGCCATAGTTTGGCAATTTTCTTGGCCTAAGTCACAAAACCATGTGACTTAGGCCAAAAAAAGGCCATTTTGGCCTAAGTCACACTAGGGAGTTAGGCCATTATAAGGGGAGGGAACAGCAAGATCCTTTTGAATTAGGAGATAGACGTGGCCAGTGTCATGAAGAGCTGACTTAGGCAAAAATATAATTTTCCTCAAAAAATTACTTCCTCAAAAAATGACTTAGGCCATCAGTTTAGCAAGGTGAGGTGACTATATGGAGATAAGAGCTTTCTGCCCCGACAGCAACAATATTGCGCGAGGGCGCGCTTGGATTCGAACCGTGGGGAGAGACGCATGGCAAGGGCACATCCCACTACTGACACCAACGTAGCGTTTCGCGCAACGAGCTGGGGCCGGACCCCGGTCTCCCGCTCGGCAGACCGGCAGGTAACAGGCAACGCCAAGAGAGCTATAGCTCGCCAGTGGAGGAAGTTAGTTATGGCCAGATATGGGGACGCTACGCTACAATATGTAGCTGCTTTCCTTCCTTTTAAACCTGTACAGGATGATGATAATAATAAACTACGGAATCAGTCCAGGGTTTCATGGCCCTTCAAGTGGCTGTGGAATTCATTAGGAATCCAATAATACAATGACAGGGCAGGTCTAACTACCAGACTGTCTCCTTCTATTGTTGATCGGTGACAAAGGCTCTACATGTATATATGTTCAGCGGTGTCCCAAGGAAAGCTTTTCTGGATCCGGGGCCCACTTGAAAAACCGTTTGCCGGCATCTTAAGTGGTCAATTTGAATAGAATAGTTTCTATTCATCTGCATCACAATTAAAACAACATTTTCAAGGTTTTAAAGAATTTTTACTGTAAAAGCATTTTTTTAAATGATTAATGTTATGTTATCAATTGATTGATTGATTGATTGACAGAACGAACACTTTATTAACAAGACTATTAACAGTACAGGTAGTACAGTCAAAGGTTACGTTAAAAAGGATGACACGAAAAAGCCCCAGGGGGCTTGTTTCCATTGTGGTCCTTTGTACTCAATTCATCAGTAATACAGTAGAAGGGGAGGGTGTCAGCCTGTCAGAGGATTCTACTAACAAGGTGTTCAGGGAGTTAAACTATATTCACTTGTATTTTGACGAGAGGGATTTTGACAAACAATAAAGTCTCTAGTTTTTGGCCAACTATTTGGAGGGCCACTTGCAATATCCTCACGGCCAACCACAGGGCCCCGGGCCACAGGTTGGGAGTCGTGCCTCTTATCTTGGTGTGGACTCCGAGGTGAGCGTCTCTCTACAATAATAAAAGGAAAAAGGAACGGGAGGGAGAGGAGAGGAGAGGAGAGGAGAGGAGAAGAGAGGCAGCCATGCAGCCACTTCACATTCCTGCCTCTCCTCTCCTCTCCTCTCCTCTCCTCTCCTCTCCTCTCCTCTCCTCTCCACCCTTCCCTTCCCCTCCCCTCCCCTCCCCTCCCCTCCCCTCCCCTCCCCTCCCCTCCCCTCCCCTCCCTCTACCACAGAACATTCTGCAGGATGTCCTGTTCTCTGGAGCAAGCAGGGACGCGGCTCTGACGTCAAACAGTCTACTAGGAACACACACACACACACACACACACACACACACACACACACACACACACACACACACACACACACACACACACACACACACACACACACACACACACACACACACACACACACACACACACACACACACACACACACACACACACACACACACAGAGAGAGAGAGAGAGAGATTTATATTACTAGACTTGTGAGGACAGCAATGTTTTAGGATGGCTATATTTTAATTATGCATGCCTTTTGTTTTGTATTTTTTTGACAATTGTTGTTGCTGCTGTTACTATTGTTTTTCTTTTTTCTTAACCCTCGATCTAACAGACCCTAACTGTAACTCCAAACCCCCAATCCGTGACCCTAACTAACCCCTCATGCATGCCTAAAATCATAACCCTGACCTCAAGGAACCGGAAATCTTTTTTTTGACTGTAACCTTATAGCTCTAAAAAAAATCTTTTAAAACATCTCTCTCTTGAGGGGTCCTTGAAAATGGTCCTCGCAAAAGGTCAACTTCTCAAGTTTTACTGTACTTGCAGGGACATCTGGCACGCACGCACGCACGCATGCACGCACGCACGCACGCACGCACGCACGCACACACACACACACATACCTCCTCTCTCTGCATATCCGCACATTCTTCCCACCCTTAGACGGCCTCTGCTGGCACAGCGTCCCAGACAGCTCAGCCTTCAGGAATGTTACACCTCTCTCTCTCTCTCTCTCTCTCTCTCTCTCTCTCTCTCTCTCTCTCTCTCTCTTTGGAATTCCAGGGAGATAAATATGATCGTACTGTACGCACGTATGTATGTATGCGGCTGCTATGAAGCCACACCATGGGTCTTCGTTGTTTTTCAGGCCAATTAAGGACCCCTTAGCTGAGAGAGAGATGAAGCAGGGACCCCCACTATAATGACTATATAATGGATAAAATCGTGTTGCAGATTAAACCTTTTCAGAGATTGCATAATAGCTTCATACAGTAGACTTGTTTGACAGCACTATCACCAGTGTTGCGTAAATTCATGTTTTTTGGTTTGTTGACTTATATTTTCTACTAATATGTTGGATTCAGATATTTTCCGACCTATGTTTAAGACCTATAAGTATTTTCAGACCTTTAACCACTTAAACCCTCAATACTTAGTAAACTTGACCATTGGCGCTGTACTTGGTCTCCTCTTTTTACTCTCAACACCAAACCTCTTTGCCGGCAATAGCCGATCTACAAGCTCACCGTGCCTCACAGCATGAGGCACGCTGATGTTCCCCTCAGATCAGAATAGGGATGCTAGGGTTCAAGTGGTTTGTGCAAAAAAAGTTCCAATCACAAAAAGATTTGGCGGCCCTCCTGTAGTGACTCTGAGGACGCCCCTAGGGGTCCCAGACCCCCTGTTGAAGATTTGGGCTACACGGTAAAATCCTGAGCGTCGCTTCGACTCCGAGATTGAACAAATGTGACTGTATATAGTGAAGAATGTGTGCAGAGCGCTGGTACGCGGACTATGGTTCGATGGTTCCATTGGTGGGTTTGGTTCACCTCATGGAGTTAAAGGGTCTCCAGGAGTTTAAGACTCTCTCTGGAGATTTGTTCTTGCATTATCATTCGTCACATCAACCTGTAACCAAATAGCTAATGATCTGTGTTGAAATATGTTTACTACAAAGCAAGATTGTGATCTTGCACTTTGTAAGTTGCTCTGCAGCACGAGAGAATCTGTTTGAATGCCTTTAATTGCAAATTGAAGTTCAAATCCTAGAAAAATCTCCTGCATGTGCACCAAAAGAGCAACGGCAAACAATCTCAGCGGAGTGGAAGTGGAACGCATCTTAGGAAACAAGCTCATGGGGTGGAAAAAAGTCCTGAAATTCTTCCGGAATGCCCTAGAGCCTGTTCATAAATAAAGCATTTAACAGGGCTATTTTTGGAGAATCCTTAAAAGGCTACAAAAATAACTGTCTAGCGTCACGTTATATGGAAAAGATGGAAAACATTCTCCAATCTTTTGAGATGTCGTCAGTCAGTCAGTATCTTGTAACTTAAACAATGTGACTATGATGCCTTGGGCTCATGAGCCGTGTTTTGATGCCAGGGTGCGAGACCACCCAATGTGCAAGCTGGTACTTGGGTTTAGCAGTGTTCATTTTGTTGATTAAAACTGTGACGAAAAATGTTCGTCGACTGCCTTCTTTCACTGACGAAAACAAAATAAAAACTAAGCTATGTCGATTTAAGAGACGAGGAAGCGCTGCGTGGGTCCTTAATTATCAGAAACTGAAACAAGCGCTCTTTGGAGAGGGTTCAATTGTAGGTCAAAACATTTAAAGGGATAGTTCACCCAAAAAAAAACGTTTTTTCTATCGATTAGTCACCCCATGGATATTATTTTCTTTATTTTTGTCGTATTCCTGTATAAGCCAATAATTTGATGACCAGTGGACCGGTAGGCAGCGCCGAGGTTCACAAAGGAGACTCTTTGTATCTCCTACCGGAGCCGCTGCCGGTCATACAATTATTGGCTTATACAGGAATACGACAAAAATAAAAAAGTATCCATGAATTCAAGTCTCCATGGGGTGTGTAATTGATAGGAAAAAAAGTAATCTTGGGGGTGAACTATCCCTTTAAGTTCCTTCCCTTTGTAGTAGGCTGACGTTCAAGTGAGGAGAATCAGGGGCCTTCATCAGGGTCCACTGGACTCTGATGAAGGCCCCTGCGTTTTTAACTTTGCCAAGCCATGACAAAATAAAGGCTTTTTAAACTAAAAACTGAACGGAATGCCTTGGATTCTTCTTACGTTCACCAACTCTCTCACTTGGATGTCAGCCTACAACAAAGGGAAGGGACTTAAAGGGATATTTCACTTTCAAAAAAACTTTTGGTCATTTTATCGTCTACTCAGGCTTTTGTGAGCCCCCAGACCGTTTTTAAGTTGCTTGATTCAGTATTTAGATATTTGATATTCATTATATCAGACACGCCCCCTTCCTACAAACCCATTATAACTTCAAACTCCATTTTTAACATGTTAGATTCATCAAAAACACCCGTCCTTGGTTCTGGTGACTCACCCTGCCCTCCTGATGCACGAGGGGGCTGTGTTTTTTATATATATATATTTATTTTTTCTGGAAAATGAAAACAATTAAATACAATAAAAAATATATATAAAATCAATGAAAAAAGTAAACGAAAAAACACGGCCCCCTCGCGTATTAGGAGGGCATGGTGAGTCAGCAGAACCAAGGACGGGTGTTTTTGATGAATCTAACTTAAAATGGAGTTTGAAGTTATAATGGCTTTGTATAGGAAGGGGGCGTGTCTGATAAAATGATTATCAAATATCAAAATACTAAATCAAGCAACTTAAAAACGGTCTGGGGGCTACCAAAAGCCTGAGTAGATGATAAAATTACCCAACGTTTTTTTTAAAGTGAAATATCCCTTTAATTGTTGTGACCTACAAAAACTAAGCTATTACTAAAACTATGACTAAATATATTGACAATTTTGTCAACAAACAGAAACTAGACGACAATAATTATGGAGGGAGTCGTGGAGATGAGATCCAGTAGATTCTGGAAAATAACTTGGCTTAATTGTACTGAGCAGAACTAATAATAAGACAGACAAGAAATTTTATGCTTGGTTGCGCGCAGGTGTAGCATTTCGGAAATAGCTGATCTACAAAGCTCACAACCCGTCGCAGACGAGTTGTGAGCTTGTAGATTGGCTATTTTTGGCAGTTGGCACACATCTAAGTATAAATCAGAAGTTGTGTTGCCATCGCCAAAATATTTCAAATATCAACTGTACATTTAGTTGACTAAAATCTTATGATATTTAGTCAACTACATCTAAGGCATTTCAATTGATGGAATGTCATTCAAAAGACACATTTGCTGTCAAAATATAACACAGACTCTGAGTGGACTGAAGAGTATTTTGGTATGCATGGTATCTGTCATGATCCCCGAAGGTCATGCTGAAACACCACTGCAAGACGTTTTTTCTTGCTTTTTTATGGTGTAAGGCACTTTTTGTTTCCCAAACAGTGGGTCGGGACCCATGTTTGGGTCGCGAACCAGTTTGTATAGGTCACGAGTAAATATCCCCTTATATTTCAATGAATACATATAAAACAAAACATATTATTTCAAAAGATTGAAAAGAATGTAAACAAAAAAGAAATCACAACTTTTCATCAATAAAAGATTTCAATATATTTCATAAATAAAATTTAAAAATCTAATCATTTCCAAGAATAAAAAGAAAAAAAAACGTTTAAGAAGTAGTGAAAATATCAGATCTACAAGCTCACAACATGGCGCAGGCAAAATTTCTCTTTTGGGTCTTCAGCTAAAAAGTTTAAGAACCATTGGTGAGTCTCCATGTCTCTCCAGCTCTTTGATAGACAGAACATACATTTTCAGGTCAGTCAATCAGGAGAGATTACCCATTTACCAGCTAAAATGTTATACTGTTCCAGTTCCAATTTTGTCTGCTCATTTCTTTGTCTCATCACTTTTTAATCTGGATCCTGACTGAGTTCTCTATCCTGATTGGATAAAGTTGGTATCCCGACCTGAACATGCATTGTCTGTTTATTAAAGAGATGGAGAGACATAGACCCCTGTTACTGAACAAACACTCTATATTATAGCAATGATTAAATATAAAGCTATTTAACACTTATTTTAACCAAAGAAAATCACTCACCCTACCTTTAATATCAATTATAAATCAACTGATGTAGTATTAGCTATAATGTTGTTATCCATCAAGCTGCAGCTGCAGTGATGAACACGTAATATGCAAATTAATTGTTTGTCCTCCTCAGCCTTTCTAAACTCACAATTAAAATGCAATCAGAAGCATGGTGATTCCACTGGGGAGAAATTATACAACGGCGCCATCGTGTGGCTAAATCTCGAAACTACTAATGCATGTGCAATATTACAGGCATCATCCATCCATCCCGTTGTGGAAAGAAAAGGTTTGATTGTGTTTGATTGGACAACATTAATGAACTGACAAATGCGTTTTTATTTTTATTTTGTATTATTATTAATAACAACGATCAAGCTAAGCGATCATTTGCATAGCATTTCGTTCATTATAAATGTCATAGATAGAACACACCACCACCACGCCATTCATAAAAAAAACAACCTGCACAACGTCCATTCTAACATCATCGGCTGCATCACGTGGTGCGTCCAGTGGGCGTGTCTTATCGCACCGTGTGGGTTTCATTCATAACTACGAGCCGCTGTTTGAACTGAAGACCCAAATTAAACTATGCAGAGTGCAGACCGCGGAGCTGCTGTTGCTGGCGTGCGCGCGTCGGTGTGTATGTGTGTGGTGTGTATGTGGTGTGTGGACCGTTCCAGACAGAACCTGTTTGTTGTCCATCTGGTGAGTCTGTTTGCCTCTCAATTCAAAGGAATCTACAGGCAGTGATGCATGTTATCATTTGATTATGTAAGGTATAATGAATAAGATGCCATATGATGCACATCGCATCATGCATGTACAATTATACTGTGTCTCTATGTGATTATGGCAACACTGTAGCCTATACTGTGTGTCTCTATGTGATGATGGGATGGCAACACTGTAGCCCATACTGTGTGTCTCTATGTGATGATGGGATGGCAACACTGTAGCCTATATACTGTGTCTCTATGTGATGATGGGATGGCAACACTGTAGCCCATACTGTGTGTCTCTATGTGATGATGGGATGGCAACACTGTAGCCCATATACTGTGTCTCTATGTGATGATGGGATGGCAACACTGTAGCCCATACTGTGTGTCTCTATGTGATGATGGGATGGCAACACTGTAGCCCATATACTGTGTCTCTATGTGATGATGGGATGGCAACACTGTAGCCTATATACTGTGTCTCTATGTGATGATGGGATGGCAACACTGTAGCCTATATACTGTGTCTCTATGTGATGATGGGATGGCAACACTGTAGCCCATATACTGTGTGTCTCTATGTGATGATGGCAACAACCCCAAGTTGGACTGATGGAATGAGTCATAAGAAGAGCTGCACGCGCGCACGCGCACGCACGCACGCACACACACACACACACACACACACACACACACACACACACACACCATGGTATAACACCTGAACATGTCAACACGCCGCTGCCGCGGCGCTGCATGCTGCTGCTGTTGTGATATATGATCGATCATGTATCATTATTGATTGATTGATTGATTAATAGTGGGTTTGTTTGGTGTTTTGTCGACTCCAGGCACAGGAATGTGGGACAGTCCTCCTGCCGCTGAGCGGTTCATCGGTGGAAGGATGCTGTTGACCAGCTGCCTGCTCCTCCAGTGATGCTGTAGGGTATAGCAGCCTATATACCAGAGCATCAGCATCCATTCACACACACTGAAGTGTATCAGCAAGAACAGCGATACAACAGTAAGGAACCCAACCTTCATTCATTCATTCATTCATTCATAGTCACGGAGCACTGGAGCAGCTGGGCTGTTTATTTATGTATGTATTCCCCTAATTTGATTGATGTAAATTAACGTTATAGTCCACCGCGCAAATTGGACAATGAAGTAGATGAAACTAAAGAATTGTGTTTTTGTTTTTTTGGGGGGGATCATCATATCAAAGCTCTTGTTATCATATCAACTCTGTTGTTTTAAACGTGCTCTATAAATAAAGTGGATTGGATTGGATTGTTGAATGTTGATGGGATGGGACTGGAGTTGTTTTTGTGCGGGATGGGTGAATGAATGAACGTCTCAACCTGCGTGACGCGCAGCCAGATGCGATGAGTCCCACTAACGCAAGCCACGCCCCCTTTTTATTTTTTTCCCCTTTTTTTGTCATCATTCAGGATCTGGCTGCTCTGGCCTGCAAATGTCAGTGATTCATTCTCAACCTTTTTAATTTCAAGGCTCCCCAGTTTGATATAGCCCAACAAAAAAAGAGAGAAAAAAAGTGCGGGACCCCAATTTACACAGTAAAATACGTGTTGATTGATTGATTGATTGATTGATTGACTGATTGACTGATTGATTGATTGATTGATTGATTGAATACTTAACAGTTTGCAAAACTACAGTGGTATGATTATACAATGACGCTAAAAGGATAACACAAAAAGCCCTCAAAGTTTCCATTGTGGTCCTATGTGTATTAAATTCATCTAGACATTCAAAGACATACAATAACATACAAGAAATCCTCAACACTGGAGCAATACAAGTAATTTAACTCTGAGAGTGTACAAATGGAACCAAATTTGGTTTCATTTGTACACTCAGAGTTACAGACCCGCTTAAGGGTCCATTTGGAACCTGGTGATACCCAGACCCGACTGTTGAGAAACAGTGCTGTCATCGACTGAAGACATTAATTTTGGTCAACTAATATATATTGGGGATGCAAAATGGCCTGATGCAAATGAAACCGGGGCTCCTTGAAATGAAACAGGTTGAGAGTAACTGAACTAATGGATTACATTAGTTCAGTTACTCTCAACCTGTTTCATTTCAAGGAGTCCCTGTTTCATTTGCATCAGGCCATTTTGCATCCCCAATCTACATCCTCCTAACTGTTCATTTAAAGGAGCATTTCACCCATTTCAACTCAAATAATTGGGCCTCACTAATGCTCATTATAAAGATCACCTTAGCTAGTATAGCTTACCAATTCTGTCGACTGGCTCTGTGTTCTCATTGGTGGGCTGTGGACAGCAACCTGCCTACCAATGACATCATCAGTGGGGATTCCGGGCTAATAGAAAACTACAGCCTTTCTCTTCCTGCAAAGTTAGCATGTTGAGGGGGGAAAAGGATAGAAACAAACGACCAAACCTGCCTACCGATGATGTCACCGGTAGGCGGGTTTCTGAACTGTCCACAGCCCTCCTCTGAGACTAGAGTGAGTAAACAACAGAAATGAGACCATATTATAATGAGCGTTAGTGAGGACCAATTATATGAAGATAAGGTTGAAGATGGTTGAAGTGAGTCCTTTAACCTCGGAGAGGGTCCACATGCAGTGGTGGAAAAAGTACTCAAATTAAAAGTAAAAGTCCAGAATTCAAAATTTACTTGAGTAAAAGTACAAAAGTATTGGCATCAAAATGTACTTAAAGTACCAAAAGTAAAAGTACTAAAATGTTTGAAAATAGCAGATAATAACAGAAGCTCACAACGCGTCGCTTCGCGACACGTTGTGAGCTTGTAGATCGGCTATTTTCAAATAGCCTATTTATAAAACAGGGCTAAAGTGGTAAATGTATGTTTCATAATATCATAATTTATATCTGAAAAGTAACTAGTAACTAAAGTTCTCAAATAATTGTAGTGGAGTAAAAGTACAATATTTGCCTCTGAGATGTAGTGGAGTAGAAGTAAAATTATTGGAAATTGGAAATACTCAAGTACAAATACCTCAAAATTGTACTTAAGTAAATGTACTTAGTTACTTTCCACCACTGTCCACGTGTAACACTTGTACCCTCTCAAACGTACAGACTGATTCAAATGATCCAAACTGAGGAGGTTTGTCGTACAAAACCGAACAAACTGTTATATGGTAGGTGTTTCATTCAGCTGAATCACTCCTGTCTGTACACTGTAAACGAGCTGTGAGACCCAGGGGACTGTATGACACCGAGGCAGAGTCACATGACATGTTCTGAAGTGTATCTCACACACACACACACACACACACACACACACACACACACACACACACACACACACACACACACACACACACACACACACACACACACACACACACACACACACACACACACACACACACACAGCTGCACACACACACACACACACACAGAGAGAGAGGGAGAATATAGCTACACACGTGCATTTGCACAAGACTATATTGCGTGGCCGGAAGGTATGTGAGTCATAACTGAAACAGAAGCATAAGGCAAAGAGAGACAGGATATTATGAGTAGATAGAAAGCATGACGTCCTTAATAAGCAGATGACAGTCGTACTTAGTGATATCGTAAAATACTCTGGCCTGCAGCGACTTGTTGGAGTGGAGGATGCGTCACTGACATCGGTGACGCATGTCGATATGCTTACACGACTTTAAGAGCGATTGAAGCTGATCTGTAACTCTAAGTATCGTTGCTGTGGGGCGGAAACAATTTGCATGTCCGAAACGGGTGCTTTTCAGGAAGTTTTGTCGGAAAAGAAATCTGAAAATACACATTAAAGGGATAGTTCACCCCAAAAATTACTTTTGTCACCCCATGGAGACTTGAATTCATGGATATTTCTTTGTTTTTGTCGCATTCCTAAGCCAATAATTTGATGACCAGTGGACCGGTAGGCAGCGGTTCCGGTAGGAGACACAAAAGGAGACTCTTTGTGTTTCCTACCGGAACCGCTGCCGGTCATCAAATTATTGGCTTAGGAATGCGACAAAAACTAAAAAATATCCATGAATTCGAGTCTCCATGGGATGACTAATCGATAGGAAAAAAAAGTCATTTTGGGGTGAACTATCCCTTTAACACGAATCCAACAGGTTAATAGAAAAGATAATGTGTAAACAAACCAACAATAAACATTAATTGACACAACACTGTCCGATGATAGTGCTGTAAAACAAGTCTATGAAGGTATCTGTGAAATCTATCAAAAAGTTTAATCTGCAACACAATTTGTAGTGGGGGTCCTTTGCCTTAAAAATAAACGTTGAAGACCCATGCTTTAACTGGTTGAGCCCAGATTGCTCCCAGGCCCATATATTATTAAATCCTTCAGACCGTGACTGGTCTAGAAAGAAATAATAAAATTAAAAAGCCCTGCTAAAAATAGTCCCACTAATAATTTGGTGTGCTAATCAACCAAAAGTCCAGGATACTGCACCTGTCAGCAAGCTGTGTTCAAAGGACCTTCAATGAAAGGATAGATTCCCTCTCTTGAAGGAGTATTTTGAACATTCAGGGTGTGTGTGTGTGTGTGTGTGTGTGTGTGTGTGTGTGTGTGTGTGTGTGTGTGTGTGTGTGTGGGGGCACGTAGGGCAATCCAAACACTATAAATATATCGGCGCTGTCGAGTGGAAACCTTACAGTATATGTCCAAAACCGTACCTTTAATTATTAAAACTATTAAAATAGTGAAAATAGCCGATCTACAAGCTCACAACGCGTCGCGTGGTGACACTTTGTGGGCTTGTAGATCGGCTAGTGGGGGCAAGTGCTCAGGGACACCTCGGACCTACAGTAGGACCTTTTGGCGGTGCCTTGATGGCGTCGTAATGGCTGATTTTACACTTGGTTGCACGCTGAAAATAGCCGATCTACAAGCTCACAACGCGTCGCAGTCCGACGCATTGTGAGCTTGTAGATCTGCTATTTTCAGAGCGCAACACCCGAGCACAACCAAACATAAAATGACTTGTCTTTTAGTTCTACTGGATCTCTCCTCACTAGTCCTCCCCTCACATTTTAGTCTAGTTTTTATTTGTTGACAAAATTGTCAATATATTTAGTCTTAGTTTTAGTCATCATAGCTTAGTTTTTATTTAGTTTTCGTCAGTGAAAAAAGGTAGTCGATGAAATTTTTTTTTCACGGTGTTAGTCGACGAAATCAACACCGTATGTGTGGAAATCAAATCTCTAAACGAGAACAAAACAAGGATTTGATGCATTCCCATGTTGCTGTGCATGTGGCTGTGCTGTGTCTGTGCATGTGGCTGTGCTGTGTCTGTACTCGTCTGCGATGGCTCTCACAGGCTGGAGTGCTCTCTTGCACGTGGTGGAAGTGCGTGTGAAGGATGTACATGATAATTACAGTGAGACGACAGCGTCATCGTGTTACTTTATATGAGACGTTACATAAAACAGGTCGACTCTCACATGGCGAGGGAATGTGAGCCGTATGATTATATGTGGCACATGATGGGTAAAGGATGCAAACACAGACACGCTGGGTCCTCCTGCTGTAAGATGATACTTTGCTCTGGAGATTACTCTGTAGTATACTGTACTCTGTGGCAAGAGATTGGACCTGTCTCACCTCTCCTTCTCCCTCCACAGGACCTGTCTCTCTCTCACCTGGACCATGAGCAATGACTTGCCTGTCCTGACAAGCCTGTCTGACAACTCCACCGTGAGTACAAAACACATGTTTATTTATGTCTCCATTCACCATGCCTCAACTTTTGATACCACCCCCGTCATTCATTTTTAAATTATTATTATTTTTGTATTTTTTGTATTTTTTTTTAAAGCAGCACTATGTAACTTTTCTCTTCTACCCCGATTTCGGTTTCCTGCGCAAGTGCTGACATTTTTACCATTGAGTTAATAGAGCCAGCCTGCTTGCTCAGGGGATAAATTGAATCTTGACCATCAGGTCAAAATCCGGGTCAGATCCTGTGTCTAGGTGAGACATGACCTTTGACACGATCTAGATGTCTCATGCTTGTAGATCGCCTATTTTCGAATGGCCGAAATGTACTGTATATATAGGGCTGAAGTGGTACATGTATGTTTTTTTTTAAATAATAATCAAAATCTACAAAGTAACTAGTAACTAAAGTTTCCAAATAATTGTAGTGGAGTAAAAGTATAATATTTGCCTCTGAGATGTAGTGGAGTAGAAGTAAAAGCACAGAAAATTGGTAATACTCCAGTCAAGTTAAAACACCTCAAAATTGTACTTAAGTACAGTACTTGAGTAAATGTACTGCCCTAAAAACACATGCTGTCCACACCCTCACACATCAGATAGGCTCCTGTCAAGTCGTCTCGTTGGCCGTTCATTACAACTTCACATCTCTTGGCGAAAACCCCAACGCCTCCATTTTCTCCGCAGCACTTTTACAAATCAGTCTGGTCCCGTGCCAAAGGAAGGCACCGTGGAAGCTGTCCTGTCACCGAAGTGTCCTGGTGAAATATGTGTCTGTTCCTGAGAAATATGGGAACAGAGCTTTGATGTGTGATAGGTCCTTGGTCCTCAAAGTGGGGTCCGGGGACCCCCAGGGGTCCTTGGTTGGAGGGATACCAGGGGGTCCCCAGCAAAATTATTTTTATAAAATATATATTTTTGAAAAATCGTGAAAACTTGTGCAAATCATTGAATATATAGGTTTTTAAACCGAACATTTGTAACTCAAATCTTTGCTTCTGGGGGGTCCCTGGAACAACATTTTTTAGATGGGGGTCCGTGGCCAAATACATATAATTTTGGGGGCCCTTGACATGAAAAGGTTTAGGTGACCGACTGGGGCTGTCACCATTAGAAAATTTAAGTTGACGATTAATTGTCATAAAAAAGAAATTGCGATTAATGATTTAATTGTGATTTAGTATTGAACATTGTGAATACATTAATTTATTTCTATTTCCCTTTTAGGCTTCATAATCAAAAACTGCACAGGGCAGACATGACAAATAATTTTTATTTGTTTTTAAATAGCGGAAATAGCTCATCTACAGGCTTACAATGTGTCACGAAGTGACACATTGTAAGGCAATATAATAATTGTGGCAAGCCTATTATACTGTATGACCGCGATCCACATTTAAACTACAGCCTGATCAATGCCAGGTGTTTGATTCTGATGCCCAACCCCCTTTTAAAGGGTCCTAGACCACCAATTACTGATATTTTACCCAAATCTTTGTCAAAAAGAAAAGAAATTTCTATTGGAGTATCTGCTTGTAGGACAGTAGAATAGGGCTCTCTCTCTCTCTCGCTGTCTCTCTCTCTCTCGCTGTCTCTCTCTCTCTCTCTCTCTCTCTCTCTCTCTCTCTCTCTCTCTCTCTCTCTCTCTCTCTCTCTCTCTCTCTCTCTCCACACTGCTGCAGCTGATTGATAGTGTTGCTTTTACTGTTCAGCTGAGCTGGTAGAAACAGCACATTTCATCAAGCTACACATGCTCTGACACACTGCTGCCTGTGTGTGTGTGTGTGTGTGTGTGTGTGTGTGTGTGTGTGTGTGTGTGTGTGTGTGTGTGTGTGTGTGTGTGTACACCGCACATTTTTACATTACCATTAGCATGGGAGGTGTGTGATTTCACATGAGGCTGCTACTATCACCTGGTGCTGCGTACACACACACACACACACACACACACACACACACACACACACACACACACACACACACACACACACACACACAACGTCACTTGCCCACGCCCACGCCCACGCCCACGCCCCCACACACACACACACACACACACACACACACACACACACACACACACACACACACACACACACACACACACACACAACGTTACTATAATAGTTTCAAGTTGTGCCGTACTATGGGCGGGCAGGCGAGGATTATACCTAAATATGGACCTGCTCCGGGGAGATGGATTATGTATGCAAATCGGCAACGGTTTCTGTTGTGTGTGGTGTCAGACCAGAGCTCGATCAGAGAGAGAGAGAGAGAGAGAGAGAGAGAGAGAGAGAGAGAGGGAGGGAGGGAGGCAGAGAGAGAAAGAGATTTTGTCGACTAAAACTGACAAAAAATGTGTGTCGACTACCTTTTTTCACTGACAAAAACGAAATAAAAACGAAGCTATGATGACAAAAAAACTATGACTAAATATACTGACAATTTTGTCACAAAATAAAAACCAGACGAAAATGTTGGGGAGGGATCTAGTGGAGAAGAGATCCAGTAGAACTAGAAGACAAGTCATGTTATGCTCGGCTGCACGTGGGTGTCTCCGAAAATAGCCGATCTACAACTGTAGGTTTAGTGGACTAAAATATGACTTAAGACTAAATGGAATTTTACTCAAAAGACTGATTCCCTACAGTGTGCAATCAGACCACCTGCAGCCAAATGCTGCAGCCTGCATTATCTATCTATCTATCTACCTCCTCGATCAATTCTGCTGAAACTCTGAAACCAATTAATAACGTGAACGTACTGAGAATATATGTTTTGCGAAGACGCACCTGTGTGCCTGCAGACCAACTATATTCGGGTTGGTGGGGTTGGGGAGGGGGAAGCGAGAAAAAAGCAAGTTAGAGTTATTTTCTGCTTGACGTGTGTGTGTGTGTGTGTGTGTGTGTGTGTGTGTGTGTGTGTGTGTGTGTGTGTGTGTGTGTGTGTGTGTGTGTGTGTGTGTGTGTGTGTGTGTGTGAGATTGAAGTTGACAGTGTGACAGAGAACGCTGTGAGGTGTGGAACTGAGGACTTCTAGCTCCACCAGTTCATTCACAGCAGACCAACGGTCAGCTGTTTATCTCCGTGCTGCTCTCTTTCTGCTACGAAGTTCCATTTGTTGGAATAATCCTCCTCTATCTCTTAGATCCCTTACGTCCTTCAGCCCACAATGTGTCACAATGCAACACATTGTGAGCTTGTGGATCAGCTATTTTTGCTATTTTCTTTAAGACCTGGAACGCATCTGTGTCACTTTAGATTTCTTTGGCTATTCAAAAATAGCAGATATACAAGCTCATAGCGCGGCACCGAGTGCCGCGCTATGAGCTTGTAGATCTGCTATTTTTGAAAAATCTTGAAAACTATTTTTCTTTTCATAAAAAAAACCTGCTAGGATTTAGAAAACATTTTTTAAAATCGCCTCAAGTCTTAATGGGTTAAATGATGAATGTATATTTTTTTTGCAATTATCTCATATAATTGCGAACTGGCAATGATGTAATAATTGTGACAGGCCTGTCTGTGGCGTGTCTGTCCACCTTGTATCATACTGCAGGCATATCTCCTTTATATGTCGTTGTTGCCGGGCAGAAACCTCTTATCTCCATTCTGACTTTTAGTGTTTTTCCGTAACGTAATGCACAAAAGCATCAAAAGTAGCAGATCCATCCGCGAGACACTTTTGAATTAAATCCTGAAAAGTAACACTTATGGACGTGAGAGGTTTCCACCCGACAGAGACCATATCTCCTTAATATATTCAGTTACCAGTAGAGTACAGTGTGGTCTTACTGTACTGACCTTCAGTCAAGGTCAAGGCGGGCTGTGTGACGTGCCCCCCTCCCCCCTCCCCGTGCAGCGTGCGTTCAGGAAGAAAGAAAGAAAGAAAGAAAGAAAGAAAGAAAGAAGGAAAGAATAATAATGCCCTACAGATATGGGACACCAGGCTGAACGTGGCTATGAATGAATGAATGAATGAATGAATGAATGAATAAAAGCACTATGGTTATATTAAAAGCGTTCATTCAAGCATTACAGTACATGCCATTTTCTGGATGTTGAAAATAACAGCGTTGCTCCCTCTTAGTGGAAGCTGGCTGTGTGTGTGTGCGTGCGCGTGTGCGTGCGCGTGTGCGTGCGTGCGTGGAATGCTATACGAGCATCATTCCTCCTCCTCCTCCTCCTCACGACATCATTTCCATCTCTCTCCCGTGGAGCTCTCGTCTCCCCCTCACAGAGAGGAGCTCTCGTCTCCCCCTCACAGAGAGGAGCTCTCGTCTCCCCCTCACAGAGAGGAGCTCTCGTCTCCCCCTCACAGAGAGGAGCTCTCGTCTCCCCCTCACAGAGAGGAGCTCTCGTCTCCCCCTCACAGAGAGGAGCTCTCGTCTCCCCCTCACAGAGAGGAGCTTGGAAATAGAATTAAGGGTCTCATCATCATTGACGTTTCAATTAGAGTCCCGAGGCTCACTTAGCCCACACTGAGAGTAATAAGAAATGCCCCGTTATTTTAATGCTCCCTCGTACCACGGTGTGTGTGTGTGTGTGTGTGTGTGTGTGTGTGTGTGTGTGTGTGTGTGTGTGTGTGTGTGTGTGGCGTTCCCCCCGAAAATAGCCAATCTATAAGCTGGCAACACGTTGTGAGACTATAGATCGGCTATTTTCGGCACGCTATATATAGGCTGTTGTACGACAGAGTGTAAATTAGGCATTAATCACGACGACCAGAGAGGGGAGGAGTGCGTGTGTGTGTGTGTGTGTGTGTGTGTGTGTGTGTGTGTGTGTGTGTGTGGGGGTGTGGGTGTGTGGGTGTGTGTGTGTGTGTGTGTGTGTGTGTGTGTGTGTGTGTGTGTGTTGTTTTTAGCCTAGGACATACCCACAGACTGGTTGTTAGAGGGTTTCAACAACCTGGGATGCCCAAACAGGCTGGCAAAGTACTGTGTTGTCTCTGCTTTAATTGGCAGCTGCCACATATGACAGAGGCACTGCTACTTACTGTATATACCCATAGAGTACTGAGTGACATGCTTATTGTATCATGAAGACATATGCCATGATTTTGTGAATGTAACCTTAACTGTACCTTTACATACATTGTTTTTTGTATTGTTCCTGTCAAATAAACATGAAAAAATATATATATATTCATATTCGAATATACATATTTCCCCCATATTCGAGGAATATTCAAAATTCGAATATTAATTTACCAGCCCTAGTGTGTGTGTGTGTGTGTGTGTGTGTGTGTGTGTGTGTGTGTGTGTGTGTGTGTGTGTGTGCGCGCGCGGTGTGTGTGTGTGTGCGTGTGCGTGCGTGCGCACACGTGACTCACTGAGAAGAAAAGGAGGATGCTTAGAGCTTCATTCCGTGTTCATTCTACTCCTGTAGCTAAACATTGTTCCAGTGCTGTGCTCACTGTGCTGACAGTGTTGTGACAGCATGCAGGCCTGTCTCACTGCTACTAGAACTTAAAGACAGAAGAATCATTTGTTCAGGAAGACTAATGCAATGGAACACTTCCTCTCACCAACAACCAACTATATGATGCTATTATGTCTCCGGGGGGCCTTAACCTCTGCTAACATTGATTGATTGATTGATTGATTGAACAGACTGCAAGCATTGGATATTAATAATGATTTAGTACAGCTCAATGCACACTAAAGAGGCTAAATGAACGAGGGAATGAACGTTCCCTCATACAGTCTCCTCCCTGGCTTTCCTGGCTGAAGAAACAATATAATTATTCTGATTGCCAATTTGATGGCAATGACTTTTATACTGTTTAAAAGCCTGTTTATTTCTCTTTTAAATGGAGCCCCATTTGTAAGGAACATGGATTTGTGGGAAGACTGCTTAGGGAACAACATTGCAGCTGAAGACCCTGATGCTAGATAGGAGAGAGTGGAGGGCAGCGATTCAGGAGTCCCGAGTTGGTGTTGGCTAGACCGCACTCTCGCATCGCATCGTATCTACCGTCTGAGCTACCCGGACACTATAGTTACTGAATAGCTTGCCCAGTAACTGATTGGGCAAGTTATTTCATGACATAATATGTACATATATATTATATCTGTATATATTATATCACAATACAGAAACGTTAACCCTGACTCTGGGGGTGGTGTTTTCTCTTCTCCCTCCCTCCACCAGGAGGTGCCTGTGTCGGCGGGCCGGGTGGAGAACTATGTCCTCCTGCTGGTGGTGCTGTGTGTGTTCGCCGGGGGAACGCTGGTCCTCCTCTCCCTGCTCCTCCTCTTCTGTCATCGCTGCTGCCTGGCGGGACGGCGGTACTCCAGGTAAACAGGAGGAGGAGGTGACAGGAGAGACCCTCAAGGGCCCATGCCACCATCATGAAATTGTCAAGCAAATAATTCCGATTAACCATTTAATTGCGTTTTTGGCAGTGAATTTTGGACCATTATAACTAAGCCTAACCCTAACTATAATCTTACAAAAACTATGCCTAAACCTAACCTCACACTAATTTAACATTTTGTCTGAAAATGTCAGAAAAGAGCACAAAAAGAGAACATCATGTACGGCACATATTATGTACGTGTACATGCGCTGATGTTCTCTTTTTTTTGCACTCTCTTTCTTTTTTTATCTTATTTTACTGTTATTATTATTATTATCATTACCTATGCTGCTGAACCTCTGACTCTCCTTTCCTTTGCGGACAGAGCGAGCGATGACCCCGAGAAGTCGATGAACACCACCTATGTGGAGGACTCTCTGCCCACGCAAGGTGAGCCAGGCTGCACGACCTGCCATGTTCTGTCCTCAAAATGTCTTTCCACGCTTTCCGATTCGCAAGGTTATTGCGGTCACAACGTCCCTACATACGGTAGCTCCTTTACACTCAGCAGACCATATTCACACGGCGGCCATGTTTCTATGAAGTCAATGAAAGTAGCCACCCCGGGTGGCAGCACTTTCAATGTTAAATTCCAATATGGCCGCCGTGTGAATATGGTCTATATTACAATGAAGTGACAATAAAGTGAAAGTCATCATGTGAGCTGACACTATCTAATGGGTCTGTTTGCTAGTCTAGTTCTCCACCTTGTTGTCATTTTTAATACATTATAGTTATTTTTAACTCATTCTCTCCTCCACTTTTTTGAGTGCTCGACTTTTTGTCTCCTTTGAGCACCTGCTTGGCTTCTTTGTTTGTGTTTTCTCTGCTGGGGTTGAGTACTGTGTCCACCACTGGTGTATAAATGTAATATACATGTTTGAAGACGTGGCGGAATGAAAAGTACTGTCTTCACACTTTTAGAGCATACAAATGAAGACGCATCTTATCATTAGATTTTTTAAAATATTCTTATACCAAAAGTCCCTAAAGGTCTAATTTTAATTACTTCCTGAAAAGGCAAATGTACTGCGTGATGACATAGATAGACCCTTATGAATATATGTGAATCTTGATTTCATTCACCTGTTCAGTGCAGTAACATAAATATGTCCCAGTGAGTCAGCAGAGCTCTCTGTCTGCCCACCGCATGACGACGAGACAACAGACAGCTGCGCTGCCGCGAGACCTCCTCTATCCCATTGCTCGAGGGGACGGGACCGTCTGATTGGTTGAAAAACACCACACCTCTGTTTCTGATCTAGGCTTAGCAGAAAAGTTAGCAATAAAGCCATTTCATGGCGTTCCTTAAAGGTTTCCTCTCTCCTGCAGATATCACCATCCGCCTGGACGAGTCGGACGCTCTCTCAGCGTCCAGCTGTCACGATGGAGAGACGGAGAGGTTCCTCTCCACCAGCTCCACCGGCCGCCGCGTCTCCTTCAACGAGTCGGCGCTTTACGAACAGGAGAGGCGAGAGAGCGAGAGCAAAGGCCGCAGGTATCCTATACCTCTGTGTGGTGAGGGACAGTGGCTGGCAGGCAGCAGTGTTCATTTTGACATCAAATTTTTATTTAGCTTTAACACATCGACCGCCAGAGGTTAATCTCATAATGTACTCACCAGTGCCAAGGTGTTATTGTTGTTTTTTTGTTTTTTTCATGTCGCCATAGATCTTGTTAAAATCCTTAAGATTGAGCCGTACACGGTCTGTTTACTTCCGCGACATCTCACTGTATCTCCCAGTGAAAACCACGTGTCAAACGGGGCATCCATGTTTGAGTTAGAGCGGATTACGTTAAACAGTGATATGCGAGGAGAAAAAACTACAGGAAGAGAATTGAGTTTCAGTTTCGTCTGTAGAACGAGGGCGGACGTGATCGTCAAAACCGGATCCCAAATAATTCTGTTTCCGGTCATCAAACCGGAAACGGAAGTGGATCAAAAAAAATCCGAAAGTGCACCCGGAAATATTTAGCGCGAAAAGACCGTGGACCGTAGGGCTGCGGTCTCGGCGCTTAACAGTTGGATTTAACGGACCGTAGGACTACGTTCTTGGCGGTTAATGTGTTAATCATAGTCTTTTGAATAAAATTACATTTCGTTTTAGTCATATTTTAGTGATCTGAAATGTTTCAGTTTTGGTCTAGCTTTAGTTGACTAAATAACATAAGATTTTAGTCAACTAAAAAGTATTTTGGCGGGCCGTTATGGCGGCTATGATCGGCTATGTAGATCGGCTATTTTCGGGTAGTTTTTTGTCTAGTTTTAGTTTTAGTCTAGTTTTTACAATTTCAGTATATTTAGTGATAGTTTTAGTCATCATAGCTTAGTTTTTATTTAGTTTTTGTTTAGTTTTTAGTGAAAAAAGGTAGTCGACGAACATGTATCATCATAGTTTTGGTTAATGAAATTAACACAACAGGCAGGCAGGCAGACAGATGGACGGCGCTGTGTCGGCTCAAGCAAACGTCGCAACGTTCGGCACAGTAACTCGCTCGCTTTAGCTTGCTCTCGTGGCTCAAGTTAGCTTGAGACGGCGTGCCTCCGACGCGGTCCGAAACTATACTTAATACAAAAGACGTGGGTAGGTCAGTATCTCACCAACCAATAGTCCGATTAAACGTGGGTAGGTCAGTATCTCACCTACTTAGACCAATCAGTAGTCGGATTAAACGTGATAAAGTCCCATTCAGTGCATTGACAACAGCATCCCAAATGGGTGTGGTCCCGTCATGTCTCAGGTACACCCTGACCGAGGGGGACTTCCACCACCTGAAGAAGGCTCGCCTGACCCACCTCCACCTAGCCCCGCCCCCCTCCGCCCTCAACATCCTGACCATCATGGAGTGTGACTCCGCCCAGAGCAGCACCACCAACATCAACGAGACCCCGCCCCCGGCTCCGCCCAAACCTCCCCTACTGGCCATCTACCAGGTATGTAGCCTACTACTGTATGCTGGGCCCAGGTGTGGTTCTCAACCTTTTTTTCTGGGATCAGGGCCTACTCGAAAATCTGTGAAAGTGTCCACGGCCCACCCATATCTGACCAAGTTAAAGGGGCGTTTCACTGTCAAGGGATAGTTCACCCCAAAAACTTCTTTTTTTCCAATCGATTAGTCATCCCGTGGAGACTTGAATTCATGGATATTTTTTTGCTTTTGTCGCATTCCTAAGCTAATAATTTGATGAACGGCAGCGGTTCCGCCGTTCCGGTAGGAGACATAAAGAGTCTCCTTTGTGTCTCCTATCGGAACCGCTGCCTACCGGTCCACTGGTCATCAAATTATTGGCTTAGGAATGCGACATTTTTTTTTTAAATATATATTTTTTGGGTGAACTATCCCTTTAAAGCACTCCTGGGGTCATTTTAACCAGTTCTCTCTCCTGTTAGGATAAAATAGGCATCCCGACCTGAAAATGCATTTTCTGTTTATCAAAGGGCTGGAGAGACACGGAGACTCCTGTTGCTGAACAAACACTCAGTAGCATTGGCTCTCAAAGTGGGGTCCGGGGACCCCCAGGGGGTCCTTGGAGGGGTTCCAGGGGGTCCCCAGCAAAATCTGTTACCGTGGCAATTTAAAAATAGCAGATGTACAAGCTCACAGCGCTTCACTTCGTACCGCACTGCGAGCTTGTACATCTGCTATTTTTTGGAAAAACCTTGAATTATATAGATTTTTTTTACACAAATATTCTCTTCTGGGGGTCCCTGGGACAAAACATTTTCAGATGGGGGTCCGCGGCCAAATACGTATCAATTTGGGGGTCCCTGGCACAAAAACGTTTGAGAACCACTGCTCTATAGCAACGATTACAATGATAATATCTAGTTATTTAAGACTTATTTTAACACAGGAATATCACTTACCCTAACAGTTTTCTAATGACTCTGTATTGATTTCTCTGTGGTTTTGTGTATCTGGTGGTCCTACCCTTTCCCCCCCAGCCCCCTGAGAGAGGCATGCGGCCCCCCACTGGGACCCTGGACTGGATGGGTCAGAGCCTGAGCGGAGGCCTGCCTGGAGACCCTCACCACTCCACCATCCTGGACCAAGACCCCGGACCCCCGGCCCCCTCGTCCTCCTCGACCATGAACACACAGCAGCACACACGCTGCTCCCCTACCGTGAGTTTACATTCACAATGTAGGCATTTAGCAGACGCTGTTAATCCAGAGCGATTTACAGTAAGCAAGGTAAACGCAAGGTAATACATAACAATGCATATAAATAGTCATCTAGGATCATAGGTAAACCAAGAACCTATCATCAGTCTAAACAGTATAATTAAAATAAATCTGTACAGGAGGGGGCGTGGCATTAGGATTGTTTTTCTGTTTTTGTTTGGTAAATAATCACATCGTGTCGTCTTTAAATGTTATTCAGGAAGGAAGTTAGGATGATTGTTCAAGGAAAGTGCATTTGGATTAAAAAAAAATGAATTCAGTTGTAAAATGATGGTTGATTTATGACCTTGGTTCATGAATGCGGACATCACACAGGGTTTCACATTGTCATGTATTCCTGCACTCATTAATGCAGATGCAAAATGAAACGATCCAATCAATACCACGGCAGGGGACCTCCCCATACAAGATTTGGGTTGTTAAAATGTTCAATTTTTTCCCCCAAAAAAAATCTAGATTCCTCTTTTGAAAATAGTAGATCTACAAGCTCACAACGCGTCACGATGCAACGCGTTGTGAGCTTGTAGATCGGCTACTTTTCAAATAGGTTTAAAGTGCTCACGTGGCCTATATAGTAGCTTCTTTTGGGCTTGTTTTCATAGACCTGGTTGCTTATTTCTCTCGCAAAATCTGGGAACACTGGTCACAACTGCCATGGATGGAAGGACAGCCTCATACCCAAACTTGTGTCCCCAGAGGCCTTTAACTTGTGCTGGGTCACGATTCATCTGGACTCCATCAGTCTGCTCCTGACTCAGTCTCCTCCCTCTCTCTCTCTTATGTTCTCTTTCTGTCTGTCTTCCGGTCTACACACAGAAAAAAACATTTATTTATTTAGTTACCAGGGACAAATGCACATCGATCAACATTTCAGTTTTCACATTGATCGTAGATGTGCCAGAGTTAGAGCTAAGAGCTCATTTTGATTCTCCATAGTCCCGGAGCAGGTTGTTAAAATCTGTGGTCTATAATAGCTCTCAATACTAAAACGATCCAGCAAAACAAAACATTAAGTTCAAAAGAACAGTTCAAAAGAACAGTTACAGTACAGTTATAATCGTACAAGCATGTAAAATGTAAATGCCATGTAATTTTAAAGGCTTTATTGTTCCACAAAGAACCATCACGTACTAAAAAGAACCATTTTATTTAGTGAATGATTCTTTTGTTCATATGGCTCCAGAGAACCTTCTTTGAGGCACCTTTAACAAACTTAAACCCTATTTTTGGAATGTTCTAATAATAGCCGAACATTTGGCGGAAATAGGCAAACATTCGGCCAAACTTGCGACGTGTTGTGAGCTCACAGATCAGCTAGTCCCTCTTTTTTTGACAAAGATTTGTTGTTGTGTTTTATCTTGTTGACAGAGGGAGGCTGTTGGGGACAGAGGGGACATCAGAGAGGGAGACAGAGACAGGCTCTCCAGAGGAGGAGAGGGAGACCTCCTCCCTGTAGCTCCTCCTCCTCCTGCAGGAGGCCACACCTCCGTCCTTTTGTTCCTCTCTAAGCTGCGACGCCACGCCAGTCTGGAGGGGGCGGGGCCCTACTTCAGGAAGTGGAAGTTTGACAGCAGCCACCGGGCGGCTAGCTTGGACGCTAAAGGTTAGCGGGTCCTTTTTGTCTTGTTAATCTTGAGTCGTCGGCGAGGACTTACAGGGGGAATGGACTTGAACCACCTAAGATAAAATAACAGATCTACAAGCTCACAATGTGTCGTGGTGCTGCATATTGTGAGCTTGTACTGTAGATCTGTTATTTTCGCAATTACAAAACATATTTGTTTTACAATTAACAATGTAGGCATTTAGCGGACGCTCTTAATCCAGAGCGATTTACAGTGAGCAAGGTAAACATGAGGCAATACGTCAAATGCATAGACATAGTAATCTAGGATCATAGGTAAAACCAATGACCTTTCATCATTCTGTACATTGAAACTATACACACACTATAGGATGCCAGGTCTACAAATTAACCAGGAATCTGTCTACAGAACATGCTACTGTATCTAAATTACCTTTTAGCCTTTGCATAAGCCTGCAAGGTTGTCAAGGCTAGAAACCAGAGAGCTACAGCAAGAGGGCAGAAAGAAAACAGTACCAGTCACGTGGTTCATGTAAACTTTAAATAGTGACAAACGGCAAACGCTCATATAGACTCCAGTGCATTCCGTAAACTTCCAGGTTCAGGGCTTTGTCACCATTCACCAACAGAAGGCTCTGTAGAAGACCTGGCCCGATGAAGTGAACGGAGGTGACGCAAACTCTCCTTATATGGCTCTGGTTCAGACGTAAAACGGCTGACATAATTAACAATGTGTGTGAGTTATATTATGTTCCTCTCAGGATCTCCCAGGAGGAAGCCGTTCCAGAGGCAGAGAGCGGCCAGTGAGACCACAGAGCACACGGAGGAGGAGGAGGACCTGCCACACAGCACCCTCCCCAGCCAGAGCAGTGGTCTCCAGTCCCTGTCTGCGGGGTCTCTGTCCCCCCAGCCCACCACCCCCCCGCCTTCAGCCACAGCAGCCTCCCTCAGCAGGTGGGTTTACCAACCAGTGCAGGGTTAATTTAGACCAGGGGTCTTCAACCTTTTCAGGCCAGGGACCCCCAAACTGATGGGGAGATGGAGCAGGGACCCCCTACCTCGTAAGGTAGGGGGGGCTACACATATATTGTATATTTATGTATACAATTGTGTTTTATATTGCCTGCTCCTATACGCACCTGCCCCAGTAGGTGTGCAAAATAAAAGAATCTCTACAAAATATGTATAAACATACCATGTTATTGTGCATTGTGCCTCCATTTATCTGTTTGCTATGGATTCATGTTATGTTTAAAGACAATGACATTTGAAAAAATAAAAAAAAAAAAAAAGTTTTTCAAAAAAATATTGTTTAATCAAACAACAATTTCGCGGACCCCCTGCAGTAACTCCGCGGACCCCCTAGGGGTCGCGGACCCCCTGTTGAAGACCTCTGATTTAGACAGTTTTTTCTTTTTTCCTTTACGTCAATTTGTTTTGTGTGAAAAAGGATAGGCAAAATAAGCCATTGGCTTCAGCCTACTCCTTTTTGGTCTTAATCATACATGATATGATATGATGATGATGATGATGTTGAATATATTGAATGTATCCTGCTAAGATCAAAATAAAATAAAATACTACTAAAAAAAATAATAATAATACTACACAGCAAGATTTGATGTCGTTTTTGTAGTTTTATAATCGTACTGAAGTACTTTTTTGCCAGACCCAAGGGGTCGGCCTACATGATGCTTTGACCCATTTCGTCCATACATGGGCATAAAAGTATGTCCATCTTGTCCCTTTTTTGACCATGTATGGACACATTCTGGGTCTGGCAGAACCAGGTCTCCTGGTCTTGTTGGCAAACTGTTAATAAAGTATTCAATCAATCAATCAATAAATCAACCAAAGTTTCTCCATCTGTGCAGGCTAGAGGTGGAGGCTATGGTGGTGATGGAGGAGTCAGGGGTCTGCAGCCACACAAGGATCCAGGAGGAGACAGACGGTCCACGTGGCCAGAGGCAAGAGGAGGAGGCCTCCGTTGAAGACACGGAAGCTGGGAACGGAATTGAACCGGAGGCGCCGGACACGTGGCCAGAAGCTGCAGGAGCGTGGCTAGGAGATGACCCAGGAGATGACCTAGGCGATGACCCAGGAGATGACCCAGGAGATGACCTAGGCGATGACCCAGGAGATGACCCGGGAGATGACGACTTGTTTGAAGCGGATCAAGTTGTTAGCGTTCGTGGAACGGCCGAATGCGCCACGTTAAGGGGCCGAGCCGAGCCGAACCACGTGAGATCAGAGGAAGACAACGGGGAGAAGAGCGTGGCGGCGGACGAAGAGACCGCTGATGACCCGGGGGAGCTGATGGGGGCAGAGGCCCGGTCCAGAGCCTACTCTGGGGGGGGGTCGACCCTTTCCTTCATGGTGGGACATCAGGAGAGCTCGGAGGCTCGGACCCCTCCCTCGCTGTACAGAGACATCTGGAGCCTGAGGGCGTCGTTGGAGCAGTACGCCTCCTCGGACCAGAGCAGCACGGACCGGGAGTCCGTCCGCAGCGACGCCGACAGCGTCTCCTCCCTAGGGGGCGCCGGAGGAGGAGGAGGAGGAGGAGCGCGCTCCGTCCTGGACAGCTGCCTGTCCCAGGACCTGGACGACCTGGAACCCGAGGCGGACGGCGAGGCGGAGGGCGAGGGCAGGGATTGGGCGCCACCTAGAGGGGTTGCGGGCGAGGACGGCGGCAGCGGAAATATGGGGAACGGGTTGGGAGGAGGAGGAGGAGGAGGAGGAGGAGGAGAGGGGGAGGCGGGCAACCGCAAGCTCCTGTCCCAGATGGACAGCGGCTACGCCTCCATCGAGGCCCCGCCCACCAGGGCCCCCGAGGAGCTGCGGCTGTTCGGGGGGGGGACCCCCGGCCCCGGGGGGGGGGTTCGATCCCCTGGTCCTGGCGGCGGGGGGCGGGGGAAGACGGCGTCGGAGCGGAGGTCGTTCTTCACCTCCTCCGGGAGGAAGGGCTCCATCTGGGAGAGCTTTGAGGCCAGGGTGCTCCAGGAGGAGCTGGAGGACGAGACGGCCGACGGCACCGGGGTGGAGCGGTTAGTGGAGGTAATCACAGTTAGCCATTGCATCATCGTCAGAATTGTTTTCCATGCTCACGACGTGAGCTTGTAAATTGTCTATTTCCACAAAAAAATATTAAAAAAATATTATTTTGAAAGTATAAAATGATTAAAACTCATATAGTGCCAATGACGTCTTTTACGTCACTTAAAAAAAAAAAAAAAATCTAAATATATATATATATATATATATATATATATATATATATATATATATATTTTTTTTTTTTAATTTTTTAACGATTTTTTTAAGGTTTTTTAACGATTTTCAAAAAGTTAATGCTCCATCCACTTCAATGTTAAAATGTAAACGGAGAAAAAAAAATCTCCGTTTGATCCATAATGCCTGTGGCATGTGGATCAACAAGCTTGAAATAAGCCTGGCAGTGAATGAGTTAAATATGGCCTATTTTTGGCATAGTACATTGTTTATTTTAATTATTGGCACCGGTCGTTGTCATTCATTTATTTAAGTTATATCTTATTTGTTCTGTGCAAAATGTTTGAGGTCCTAATCGTTAAATCGCAATCATTTGTGTGACGATGAATGGTCCAGTAAAATGTCCTAATGGTGACTACCCCTATAGGTGGAGAAGAGCTTCCTCATTCTGCAACCTTCACCACAACCTCTGAAAACACCAACCAAGGTTAGTAGCTTTAGTAGTTTAGTAGTTTTATTTTAATTTTATTTTGACTTAGTTTTAGTGTATTTTTGTAAAAGTTTGTAGATTGGCTATTTTCTCTTTTTCTTTTTAAGACTTTTGATATATATTAACAGGCTTAAAAATTGCATGGCAAAAAATGTTGGAACATAATATTTCACATCCACAGAAAGGCATATGTGTGAAATATTGACCAAGATGAGAACAAAGAACTTTTTCTTAGGTTTTAGCTAGTTTTATAAACACATACAGTATCAGTTAGTTTTAGTTTAACTCCTTTTTTTTTCAATTCTTGTTTTGTTATTTCGTTCACCCTCGCCACACCCTCCAAACCCATCTTTTCAGACTCACATCCCCTGCCTAATTCAAATCCCTTTTTCTACCTTTTAATCTTTAAATATTTTTGTGTTCTTAGTTTTGGGCGGTGTAGCCGCCCCTATAAGTGGGGTTGGGACATCTCATTAGTATTAGTTTCCTGCACTGTGATTGGCCCAGCTGGCCCAGTTAGCTGTACTGTGATTGGCTGACTCTATTGGCTGACTCTATTCAGCACTGTGATTGGCTAGCGAGACACATGATGACATTAATAACCTATAAATAAGATTATGGACTTCCAAAAATAATTTTTTTTGGAAGTGAGCTTCCATCACTATGATGACCAATAAAGATTCTTTTCAATAAATGTATTTCTTTTTTGAAGTGAGCTTCCATCACTATGATGACCACTGTGATGACCACACCGCCCACTTCACACTGGGTGTGATTTTTATCCCTTTAAACGAGTTTTTACTATTAAAGTTGTTTTTATTTTGTATCTGTTCTGTAAAGCGATATATAAATTGTATGTTGTATTATTATTATTATTACAGAAACCTCTGGAAGCGCCACAGCTGCAGCCAAAGCCGACGTCACCGCTGCTGAAGCCCCTCCTCCATTCCCCTCCTCCACCTCTGCCGACGCCCCCGATCGCCGCCGCCGCCGCCCCCCACAGGCCCCGCCTCCGTCGCCGAGACTACAGCATTGACGAGAAGACGGACGCCCTGTTCAACGAGTTCCTGCGCCACGACCCGCGCTTCGACCAGCAGGACTCGCCGCTGCGCTCGCGCCACCGCTCCCGGGTCCACCTGCGCAAGCAGTGGCAGCGCCACAAGCAATACAGCGACCCCGGCTCGGCCACCGGGGGGCGCTATTCGCCCTCGCTGGAGAGGCAGAGGTTCACGCCGCTCCGGAGAGGCGACAGCGCGGGATACCCCCTGGATACCAGGTACTACCCGTCTGTCTGTCTGTCTGCTAATTGCCTACATTGTAAATTGTAGAGTGAATGCTTTTAAAGGATTAGTTCACCCAAAAAATTACTTGATGACCGGCGGAGTAGGAGACTCTTTGAGTCTCTTTGAGTCTCCTACCGGAGACTCCCCCGGTCATCAAATTATTGAGCTTAGGAATGCGACAAAAACTTTTTTGTTCTAAAAATAAATATTCTAACTGACATGCTTAAAAGAAAAGAAGAAGAGAAGTATTTAAAGGTAGGGTAAGTGATATTTTTGGGTTAAAACAAAAAGTATTTTGTTAAAAGGTTAAAGCACTATATTCTGATAGTAATCATTGCTATAGAGTGTTTTTTCAGTAACAGGAGTCTCCCCGTCTCTCCAGCTCTTTAATAAACAGAAAATACATTTTCTGGTAGGTGTCAAAATCTCAGCCAATCAGGAGAAAGTACACATTTTTAAGCTTAATTTTTATAGTGTTCCAGTTCAAAATGTTCCTGCTCATTCCTTAGTGTCATCACTTCCAATTTCACTTGTTTAATCTATATCCTGATTGAGTTCTCTATCCTGATTGGATAAAATTGGAAATGAAACTGAAACTGAAACGAAAATGCATTTTCTGTTTTATAAAGAGCTGGAGAGACATGGAGACTCCTTATATGGACAGGACACTCTATACTATAGTAACGAGACCCATTTCGCAATTATTTGAATAATTGCAAATCACTTACCCTACCTTTAAAATTCCAAATTCCAAAGTACATTTTCTTTTAAATATAAACGTTTATTTTTTCCGACATTTCCAAACAAATGGAAAGAACATTTTGAAATTTTCAAACATCTTTACAAATATTGACAATTCTATATGCTCTAGTATGATCAAGTAGGGCGTTCATTTACGAAAAAAACACAAAAAGTTAGAACATGGAGATAGCAACGATACGGTACATATTTACTGTCGGTCCACCCCACTGCAGGTACCACAGCACTCTGTCCCGCATCGCCAGCGCCGCCGACGAGGAGGCCAACGAGGCCTCCGGCGAGGGGGCGGAGCCTAAAGGTCCATCATCACCCGACGGCAGAGAGGGAGGGGCTCTGAGGATCAGCTCGGCCCGTCAGGACGACGACAACAACGGCGGGACAACAAACGATGCTTCTGACATCAAGGAGGAGTCACTAGTCACCAGAGTCCAGGAGCAGCGGCGGCAGCAGCAGCACACGGTCTCCTCCAACAACGCGGCGGACACGTCGGCGAGCCAGCCGGCGGTCGGTGCAGGAACCGCCACGTCGGCGAGCCAGCCGGCGGCCGGTGCAGGAACCGCCACGTCGGCCCGCCAGTTACCGCCGGACACTCAGGCGAGTGCAGAGGCGGGCCGCATGGACCCGCGGGCGGACAACAACCGCAGCAACAACAACAGCAGTCGAGCTATTATCACGTCGGACGCGGCGGTGTCGGCTTTGTCCCGCGTCTGCCTGCTGCCACAGAGCCCCCATCATCATCACGTGACTCTCCAGGACTCCTTCTCCTCCTCCTCCTACGAAGGATCCGGCCCTCCTCTTCCTCCTCCTCCTCCTTCTCCACGCTCCATCCTGCAGAGCCAGAGGAGCCTGACGGACAAGCTGGCCGTCTCCGTGGAGGAGAGGCTGTACGGCGGGCTGAGGGTGGCGGCGGCGGGGGGGCAGCAGGGAGACCCCTGCAACCACCAGGGAGGAGGAGGAGGAGGAGGAGGAACCACAGAGTGCGTGGCGGTGGTCACAGGTTCTCCTGGACACAGTCCTGTATAGCCCGGCCCGGCCCGGCCCGGCCCGGCCCAACTAAACATGGCCTCCATGCAGTGTTGATTTCGTCGACTAAAACTATATGACGAAAAATGTGGGTCGACTGCCTTTTTTCACTGACGAAAACTAAATAAAAACTAAGCTATGATGACTGAAACTAAGACTAAATATATTGACAATTTGACAAATAAAAACTAGACTAAAATGTTGGGGAGGGACGAGTGGAGAAGAGATCCAGTAGAACTACGACAAGTTATTTTATGTTTGGTTGCGCTATGGCGTTGGCGCTCAGAAAATAGCCGATCTACAAGCTCACAACGCGTCGCAGCGCGACGCGTTGTGAGCTTGTAGATCGGCTATTTTCAGCATGCAACCAAGTGTAAAATCAGCCAATACGGCGCCATCAAGGCACCGCCATAATACATTTTAGTCGACTAATTGAACTGTAGATTTAGTCGACTAAAACTAGACTAAAACATTTCAGATGACTATTATGACTAAAACTAAATGGAATTTAGAAAAAGACTAAAACTGACTAAAACTAAATCAAAATTTGCTGTCAAAATCAACACTGCCTCCATGTCAACCTGAAGATCCAGCTCATCCTCTCTCTCTCTCTCTATCGCACTTTAAAGAACATTTACTGTATGTGTTGTTTAGCTACAAAGTGAATCCCCTCGTTTGCATTAATTTACCCTCATGGCCACATTTATAGTTTGGTTACACACACACACGCGCACACACACACACACACACACACACACACACACACACACACACACACACACACACACACACACACACACACACACACACACACACACACACACACACACACACACACACACACACACACACACACACACACACACACACACACACACACACACACACACACACACTCTGTTTAGTCAGATAACCCAGTTGATCACCCTTGTCTTTTTCATAGTTTTCTTACAGACTTAATTCCACTGTGAATCATGTGCTGTGATGTGATCTGCCCCTTTTTTCAGTAACATTATACAGACATTAAACTATTAAAAAAGAATAATTATTATGTATAAAAACCCATTATTATTTTAGTCCCATGCATCACTAGTAATGAAGAGCTCCAGTTGGGAGAGTTTGGTTCTGCTACTCTTGCGTCGTCTATTTTCAGACATATTGGTATGTTTTTTCCAGCATGCTGTTGTAAATAATGTAAATGTGAATAATACTGCTCAGTTCTAACCTTAAAACAAGAACAAAAGGAACGCACTTTGATTAAAAATGATAATGATAATAATAAGAAAAGATAATGGCATTATCATTGGTCCATTTGTCTCATTCCAAACCATGCCCTCCTCAAGTGTCCTTGTCATCATCAGGGTTTTTTTTGGAACATGAAATGGGTAACTAACTAACTAACTAACTAACTAACTAGCTGATTTATACTTAGTTGCATGTCGGTGTCTCACACTAAAAACAGCCCATCTGCAGCTTGTAGATCTGTTGTTTGTGGTGCGAGACACAGTGTAACCAACAATAATTCAGGCTGTGCGTGGCTGTTACATACTGCAATGGTCTATAACAGGGGTCTTCAACGTTTTCAGGCCAGGGACCCCCTAGTTGAGAGAGAGATGAAGCAGGGACCCCCTCTATAATGTATACAATTGTTTCTCAGATTAAACTTTCTTTTTTTACTTGGTCTGCTCTTTTTTCACTACTCTACACCTATACCTCTTTGCCAAAAATAGCAGATCTACAAGCTCCCAACGCCTCGCACTGCGAGGCGTTGGGAGCTTGTAGATCTGCTATTTTGGGCTAAAGTTCTCCTCAGAAAAGGGATGCTAGAGTTCAAGTGGTTAATGTAAAAAAAAAAAAAAAATCATAACACGCAAAGATTTTGCGGACCCCCTGTAGTAACTCTGAGGACCCCCTAGGGGTCCCGGACCCCCTGTTGAAGACCCCTGGTCTATAAAGTAGGGATGTCCCATATTGGCTTTTTTGCCGATATCCGATTTTCCGATATTGTCCAACTCTTTAATCTCCCGATTCCGATATGCAGGCGTTTTTTCACCAAAACTAATGTCAGGTAACGACATCACATATTATCTCCTGTCGTGGTGGTGTGGAGCATAGTAATGTGTAATATGTAAAAGGTGACCCACAACGTGCACATCAGGGTTTATTTTAACGTTGACATAATTTCAGAAATAAGCTCTTTATAGCTCTATATTCTGATAGTAATCATTTCTTAAAGACTGTGTGTTCAATAAGAGGGGTCTCCCCGTCTCTCGTTTGATCCAATCAGGAGAGAGAACTCATACAGGACACAGGATGAACAACATGAAATTGGAAGTGACGACAGTCACGACACAAGAAAATTATCAGATACAAATTATAACTGGAACACCACCAAATTTAAGCTGTTTACTGATAACTGAGAATAAAACTGGTATCCAACCTGAAAATACATTTTCAGTTTAGTAAAGATATGGGGAGACCCCTGAGAAATCTTATAGTAATAAATGACTACAAAAAATGTATAGCTTATGTTGCAGGACCACATTGGAAATATGTGTTTCATTACGTTTGTATGTGAATATCCTGGGTTTAAGTTATATTGTGATTACTTGTATTGCTTTTACCAAAATCAAATCAAATCGAATCAAATCAAGCTTTAAACTTTATTTCTTATTTCATTTTGAGAACTCACTTATAAGGAAATCCCCAGAATAAGTGAGGGCAGGGTTAATGTTAGTGTCAGCCCTAGAGGAAAGATGTGATCGGCAGGCAGGCAGACACAGACAGACAGACAGACAGACAGACAGACAGACAGACAGACAGACAGACAGAGAGACAGTGTCATGGCATTGAGTGAAGGACACTCAGCATTCAGCGTCTGTCACATGATACTTTAAGTGACTGAGGAGGATCCAGCTTCCAGACAGATGGAGTGAGTGAGACAGAGGGAACTCTACCAAAACACTGCAGGAAACCCAATAGTGCCTGGTCTCCAATCTCCCTGGAACAACACATCATCTACTGTTATTACCCTATTAAGCAGGTCTGTCAGCCACCTGAAGACATACACTGCAACTATCCTACCCCATTAAAAATAAACTGATAGACAACGGGATTACATTCTGAGACAGGACTAGATTTGAGTGTACTAAATATTTTAAAAAAAGTATTTGCACTTACACTTACTTTTGTTGGCATCCACTGAAATCCATCCAGGTGTGCGTTGCATCTCTCTTGGACTCTGATAAAGCACTTCCTGGACATTTCAACAGACTCGCTCATTCCATCACAACATCATCTTTATATCGTGTCTTAAAACTGAAACATGATTTTTGTATTGTGCTGCATTTTCTCTTGCATGTTGAAGTTCCTGAGAAGAATGACAACTTGAGAACCAATGCGTCTCTAACAGTGTGTTGGCCTGCTTTACTGCTCCTTTCTTTTACAAACTGTGAATCTGTTTATTATTCTGAGACTTGGGTTTGAGCTATGGTACTGTACGTACAGTATGTACCCTTATGGAACCAACACCCCCTGCCTCGGTTTATGGTGAACCATATGCTTTATAGTTGCATTAGCTCAGAAAGCCCACATTGTTTTGTAACGCCTGGATAAGCCTACAGTAGTTCGTGTGAAACCAACTATGGAATATTACTAATTTTCAATGAAGCATTTCCCCCCCAAAAAACTGTTTTTTGGGGGGGGGGGGACATAGTCATAGTCCCGGCCTTGAAGGCAAGGCCGGGACTATGTTTTGCACCCTGTCCGTCCGTGTGTCTGTCTGTCTGTGAGCAGCTAATCTCCGGCACTGTTGGCCCGATCGCAGCGAAACTGTGCACACACACTCCCTGGACGCCTGAGCAGAACCTCTGCCTCAAATTTTTCAGATCGGTCTGTTATAGCGCCACCAGGAGGCTGATTTTTGGAAATAATTTGTTTAAATATTACTCCTACAAATATTGTCCAAACATGACGCAATTTGGTACACATTATCTCTATAGTCAAGCGATCAAGACGGATCTGTCCGATTTTTCATATTCCATCCTGATTGACAAATTCCGAACATTGCTGGTCTACAATAACCTACCTGACCTGAGGAGCACTTTTTCTAGTTTCAGTATTATTTCACCGGCCAGCCCAATGAGAGAATGAATATTCTCATAGGTTTAAGGTTTCACTCCCTCCACTGTACCCCTCCCCCCCCTACCTACAATAGACAGTTGTAGGATTCTGAATTCTGTCTAATCTATAACAACAACAAAAACCTTCTCTTATGGCCTTCCCTGGCACAAAATCGTTTCAAATAGGGGTCCGTGGCCCGATGCATATCAACACAGGGGTCTGTGGCCTAATGTATAATGCATATAACAATTGAAAAGATATGCCAGGGACCCCCCATAAGAGAAGATTATTTTTTACGGCTCTAGCAGTGATTCTCAACCATTTTGATTTCAAGGACCCCCATTTAATGGCATTTGTATCTCTGGGACCCCAATTCATATTGTAAAATCAATGTTAATTTAACTCTGAGTGTGTACAAATTGAACCAAATGGACCCGTTAGGGTCCATTTGGTTCCATTTGTATACTCTCAGAGTTACAGACCCATAAGGGTCCATTTGGTTCCTATCCATCATTTAGCTGGGGACCCCCTGGAACCCCCTCAAGTACCCCTGGGGGTCCCCGGACCCCACTTTGAGAACCACTGGCCTAATGCATATCAATACAGAGGTCCGTGACGTTCAAATGCTTGAGAACCACTGGCTAAAAATCAGCGACAGGCGCAAAATCAAGGGCCATGTCCAGCTCAAATGTAATTTCCTGTGCAGATGGATTTATGCAGTCTGTCTGAACAAGGCTATAAGGCCTGTGATGCAAATCTGAATCTCTCCATAATCAGTTTCTTTCCATGCGTTCGTTTAGTTTTTTTTGCTGTTCAGGCTTGATAAAACCAAACCCATTTAGCTGGGCTGCCCAATATGAACATAGTCTAAAAAGTCGATCACTGACTTTCCAAATGCCACGCTGTCAAATACTGCGTTCATTGTATCAGTTTGTAACTCTGCGAGTGTCAGATTTGTACACTCGTAGAGTTAAAATGTACAGACATCCCTGAGCACCAGATATTTTCACAATGTTTGCCTCTTTCTTACTAAATATTTGACAATTTGGTATTAAAAAGCTCTTGTGACATTAAAGAGCTTCTTCACATTAAAAAGTCATTAAATTGTCACTTTAGAAATGTGCAGATACCCTGTATACACTCGTACTGTATGTTGGTTTGTTTTTCTGTTGAGTGAGAAAAACAATGTTGCACATCAAGCTTATCATCTGAGGACCCCCCAAAAAATAATTTGGGGACCCACCCTGGTGGTCGGGACCCCCGAGTTTTTGAACCATGTTGCTCTACACAGCATCATATCTGCATTCTGCTCTGGCTCGCCTTTTTCTTTAGTCTTTTTCAAACCCTGGGTTAATATATCAGTGTGCAGTGGTGGAAAAAGTACTCAAACGTTTTACTTAAGTAAAAGTATCAATACTACAATGTAGAAGTAGTACAAGTAAAAGTCTGGAATTCAAAATGTACTTGAGTAAAAGTACAAAAGTATTGGTATCAAAATGTACTTAAAGTACCAAAAGTAAAAGTACAAACATTTTGAAAATAGCCGATCTACAAGCTCACAACGTGTGAGCTTGTAGATCGGCTATTTTCAAATAGCCGATGTTTAAAATAGGGCTAAAGTGGCAAATGTATGTTTCATAATATCACAATTTATATCTGAAAAGTAACTAGTAACTAAAGTTTTCAAATAATTGTAGTGTACAATATTTTCCTCTGAGATGTAGTGGAGTAGAATCATTTGGTTTTTTTTTTGTCCTTTTCAAATGTTTTTTTGTTTGTTTTTGTATGCATCTTTAAACACGTCACAACGAGTGTCTTTTAAAAACTGCAGGTAGAGTATTGGAAATTGGAAATACTCAATTAAAGTACAAATACCTCAAAATTGTACTTAAGTAAATGTACTTGGGTTACTTTCCACCACTGTCAGTGTGTAACTGTCCGAGAGTACTACACCACATACAGTATATAACCAAATGGACTGCTTTGTCTCAGCCTGACAGAGTTATAGAACTAACAGAGGATTTGTACTGTGCAGACAGACATCATTATCCTCATCATCTCTGCATTGTGTTTCTCTGTGTCCTCTGTGCTGACGTGGGCAGCAGCCCTGTGACTCATACCTGCTCTCTGTGTGAGCTATTCCCGGAGAGGAGAGGAGAGAGGGGAGGGGAGGGGCCGACCATCATCATGATGATGATAATGATGGGGAGGGGGGGCGGAGCTCCCAGGGATGTGAGTGGCATAACAATGAGCATCCCTCCTGTACAGTGGTGTGTTCTATATCCTATTACGCTATATATGCGTAGTTAGTATGACTAGGGTTGCCAGATCTGCTCATTATAATTTCCCCGCAAGATTGTTTGAAAATAGCCGATCTACAAGCTCGAGCTTGTAGATCTGCTATTTTCAAATAGCTGATGTATATGTTAAAGTGCTCATGTGGCCCATAGTCGCTTCCTTTTGGGCTGGTTTTTCTAGACCTGGTTGCTTGTTTCTCTCACGGAATCTGGCAACACTGAGTATGACGTGCAGATCTTTTTTGGAAAAAAAAGCGTAGCCCTCTACTAGCCATCAGTGGTGTAAACTAACTAAGTGCATTTACTCAATTACTGTAACTAAGTGCATTTACTCAATTACTGTACTTAAGTAACATGTTGAGGTATTTTTACTTTAGTATTTTAACTTCTACTTCACTACATCTCAGAGGCAAATATTGTACATTTCATTCCACAAGAAGTATTTGAAAACTATCGTTACTAGTGACTTTGTAGATTTTGATTATTATTACAAAACATTAACCACTTCAGCCCTATATATATATATTTCGGCCATTTGAAAATAGCAGATCTACAAGCTCATAATGCGTCACGATGCGACGAATTGTGAGCTTGTAGATCTGCTATTTTCAAAAGTTTTTTTTTATACATTTTGAAGTTGGACATTATGCACAATGAGTACTTTTACTTTTGGTACTGTAAGTACATTTTGATACCAATACTTTTGTACTTTTGCTCAAGTACAATTGAATTCTGGACTTTTACTCTACACCACTGGGGGGGGTTGGTTGCGTAAGAGGAGGGGGGGGGGGGGGGGCTCCCAGGGATGTGAGTGGCATAACAATGAGCATCCCTCCTGTACCAGATGATGATAAGATGCTGTCCTGCTTGTTCCCATGTCTGTTTATTATAAGCGACTTTGTTGGGCTTTTCTGTAAAAGTCACTTGTAAATATCGGGTAGTTGCGGGTTGCAGTTTTTTTTGGTCTCGTTTCTAAATGTTGTTTAAACCAGTGGTTCTTAAACTGTTTCACGTCAAGGACCCCCACATTTTGTGAGCTTGTAGATCAGGTTTCTCTACAGAGAAACTGGTTGACAAGAGATATTGCATGAAGGATGAATTGCAATGTGTGGTATCGCTCAACAGCAGGGAGGGGGAACCTGGGTTCGGATCACAACAAATGTTTCAGATTGCAGCTTTCACGCTGTACTATAAACATTTTTTAAAATGATTTCAAAACAAATATAAAAAAATATTTCAGAAATTCTCTCTCTCTCTCTCTCAAAAGTGAGGGAAGACACCAAAGCTGATAAAAGTTTGGGAAACACTCGTCTAGATACCACTAGCCTGGTAAACCATCCCGGTCATCTGAATTCACAGTATGACACATGATAATGTGAATTCACATTATGACACGTGAATTCACAATTCACATTACTACACATGATAATGTGAATTCAGGCGACCGGGATGGTTTACCAGGCTAATAGACTATACTGCACCAGTGTAGACCTACAAATAAAAGTTAGTGAGGAGCAGATAGTATAAACAATACAAATAAAACCAGTGAGGACAGATATTATAAACAATACACTTTGTATTGCATGTTGACAGTATGCTCAGCTCAACCCAACGTCAGGGGGAAGAGAGAAAACAACAAAAAACTAAACAAAAAAAACATCAAGGCAATAAAACAGTCAAGTAAAGGACATGTTTTATATAAATAATAATTAAAAAATATTTATTGGAAAAGAAAAAAGAAAACCTAAATGGAGAACCCAAAAGCTAAAAAAACGATAAAACCCCCGACAACACGTAAGCGATGGATGTGCGGAGGCTTCAGTTCAGTCCATTTAAACGCTGTCCATTATAGCACCCCCTACAGCCCAGGCTCCGTACAGCATGCACAGTTGGTAAATAACACCTCAATGTAGTTTTCTTTAAATATAGAATTATTCATATCTTTGTTTATCAATCATTCCGTTTTTTTTTTTCCTTTTCAAATGTTTTTTTGTTTGTTTTTGTATGCATCTTTAAACACGTCACAATGAGTGTCTTTTAAAAACTGCAGATAGGTAACGGTTGAGATCAAAGAGAAAAGGAGTAGAGGAGGAAGAGGAGGATGATGGATGAAGATCGTCAGGGACGGGGGGACGGGGACGGGCGTTGGGTGAAGGTCGAGCTCCGTGGCGGGGCCTTCCTCCTCCTCTTCATCCTCGCTCTAAACGTCAGGTCGCCACCCCCACCCTTTTCTCTCTCTCTCCCCCATCATCTCCTCTTTCCGTCTTGCATGTCCCCTCAAGGCGTCTCTCTCAAGACCAGTGGTTCTCAAATATTCAAATTTTAAAGGACCCCCCAAAACTATGGCCAAATACCTAGTGTACCAAATGGAACCAAATGGACCCTCACGGGTCCATTTGGTTCCATTTGGTTCACTAGGTATACCCTGAAGGAGGCAGCTACCTGCCGAAACGTTGGTTTCTTTTTACTCTGCGTCCAAAAAAAATAAAATATTGGCACTTAGGCTACCTGTTTGTGCGGCCGGCCACCTTCTTGTCTCTTGAAGATCTACTATTTAGATTATTCTGCCGTGGGGGGCCGGCACCACTATAAAAGGACTTGAATTCAATGGAGGTATTTTTTTTTTTTTTTGGTCGCATTCCTAAGCCAATAATTTGATCGGGGCAATAGGGGACTCCACAGGTCGTCAGATTATTGGCTCAGGAATGAGACAAAAAATACAAAGTCTCCATGAACTGAAGGGTTCATGGGGTGTGGAATTGATAGAAAATAAGATATTTTTTGGGGGGTGAAGTACTCCTTTAAAGCGGTTAAACAGAATTTTCTTATGATGCTAAATTAACCAATTTTAATGGGGACTCCCTGGAACCCCCCTCAAGGGCCCCTGGGGGGGGACGGGAGGGGGTTCCCGAACCGCACTTTGAGATCCAGTGTTCTGGACGCCTTGAGGGACGGACGGACAGACGGACATGGAGGAGGAGGAAGGTGGGTGGGAGGTCAAAGATCAAACACTTCCACTAAATCACACACACACACACACACACACACACACACACACACAGTGTGGGCCGTTAACTAGTTACTGGTTACATTACTGTAATATTATGATGTTCCCCAGTAATTAGTAGTGTAACTTATTACCATCACTGAAACAGTAATAATATTACAGTTATTAATCCTGGTAACTTGAGTTAAATTACAACCAACGATGATGTTGTTGACCAAGACGGACTCTTATCGTTTATACGCCATAGTAGGATGTTGTTGTCACATGCAAAAAAGAAATAACTACAAGCTATCAACACGATGCAATGCAACGCATTGTTAGCTTGTAGATCCGTTCTTTTTTTTAGGCATGCACCCTCTTGCAAAATGATAATTAACAACGAGGGTTGTTGGGTTGGGAAGCAAAAGTAATATACGTCATGTAAACGTGTAATGCAACTAGTTACTCTTGACACCAAAGTAATGAGTAATGTAATATTGTAACTTTTTTAAAAGGACTAATAAGTATAACTAGTAGTCCCGTGAGCCAGACCTCCCACAATGTTCAAATGATTCCGTCATGCAGTCTGGAGCGACGGGAGCTTTGAAAATGATCAGAGGATACGCCTCCTCCCCGCGTCCGTTTCCTCTTTACAGTCGCACAAATTTGTCCCGATATAAAATGTGTATATATATATATATATATATATATATATATATATATATATATATATATATATATATATATATATATATATATATATATATATATATATATATATATATATATATACACGTATCACATTATATTCGGGGATTAATAAAGTATATCTCATCAAATCAAAATAATCGAAGCATATATTGCTTAATACTTATCAGAAATGGACATTCTAAAAATAAAAAGTAAAGATATTTTAAAATGTATTCTCGTGAACGGAAATGACGAACAGATGACAGCTTCCATTCTCGGCTTTCGGGAGGTGTAGTTCCAGACTCTATATAGCATTGGTTCTCAAACCCCCCCCACCAGGGGTCCTTGGGGGGGGGTTCCAGGGGGTCCCCAGCAAAATGTGTTAATATAACATAACAATAATTTTAACCACTTGCTATTTTTGAAAAATCGTGAAAAATTTTGCAAACCTTTGAATACATATCAATTTTTTTGCTTCTCGGGGTCCCTGGAACAAAATATTTTTTAGATGGGGGTCCGCGACAAAACGCATATCATTTTGGGGGTCCTTGACATGAAAAGGTTTGAGAACCACTGATATATAGCATTCAGGAGGTGTAGTTCCAGACTAACATGCGTAACATTCAGAGATTGTGGAATAGTTGTCTGGCTACGCGAGACTGCAGTAAGTAACTAGTAACTTGCCCAACACTGCACACCTGACCACTTCACGTCACTCTCTCATCAAACCCCCAACCACCACCACACAATCCCACCCACCATCCCTCCTCTCCATCCCTCCCCTCTTCCGCTCCGTCCGTACAGAGGATGCAGGCCAGTGGTCCAGGGGATACGGGGGGAGGAGGAGGAGGAGGAGGAGGGGGTGTAATGTCAGCAGGTTTTTGCGTAGAACTGCACAAGGACTCCAGAAAACACACGGACGGGAACGGATATCCACCTGAGAGAGAGAGAGAGAGAGAGAAAGAAAGAGGAATAAGTGGTTGAATAATGACCAGTCAGTGGTGGAAAAAGTACTCACATTATTTACTCAAGTAAAAGTATCAATACTGCAATGTAGAAATACTCTGTTAGTAAAAGTCTGGAATTCAAAATTGACTTGAGTAAAAGTACAAAAGTATTGTTATCAACATTTTTGCAGAAAACAAGCTCACAATGCGTTGCATTGCGACGCATTGTGAGCTTGTAGATCGGCTATTTTCAAATGGCCGAAATGTATATAGGGCTGAAGTGGGTAATGTACGTTTTGTAATAATAATCAAAATCTAGGAAGTAACTAGTAACTAATATGTGTCTCTGAGATGTAGTGGAGTAGAAGTAGAAGTATAGAAAATTGGAAATACTCCAGTAAAGTAAAAGTACTTAAGTACAGTACTTGAGTAAATATACTTAGTTACATTCCACCACTGATAATGACATGGCGGAGTTGGCAATAATAACAAATAGAAAGGTCAACATTTTTAGACAAAAATGTCAAAAACAATAGTGAAAATGGCGCGAGAGATGGAGGGGAGGGGGGGGGGGGGCAGAACAGAGACAGCGGAACAAGTGGTGGAATAATGAGACGGTAGAGTCGGTATAACGGCCCGCGGGGGGGGGTTGGCTTCATTCTTATTTTTTGTTTGATTTCAAATGCTAGAAACACGTGAAAAGCAGCATCTAGCACACGCAGCAGCACGGCCCAATAATACCATCATATTGAATGATCATAGAATTAACTGGGGGAGGTTCAGCAGGCAGACAGACAGACAGACTATAGGAGGGAGGGAGAGAGAGACAGACACAGAGAGAGAGAGAGAGAGAAGCGGAAGCGCGGAACCGGAAGCGCCATGAAAGACGGCCGCATTCGTACAAGCTCCGTAGCATCGCAACGTTTTTCCATCTTTTTAGTATTTTTTAGCCTTCTCTTTTTTCCCTACACCGTCGCGTGTCTAAGGAGTTATGACAGACAAGCACTTATGGACATCAGCACAGCGATTACACACAGAATTCCGGACTTTTTTGCCGAAAACCTCCCGCTCGGCTGGGGGGGGGGTGGGGTACCCTTTGTTCCGGCCGGATCAACAACATACCCCCGTCGAAAAAGACCGTGGCGGCGAGGCACTAGAGCGGGTCTTCTCGTAAGAACAACAAAACGTGGATATAAACCTGCACTGCCTTCAATCCTGCTAGCGAACGTTAGATCTCTGTGTGAATCAAGAACAGTGACCACTATGGACGACTTACTGGCGCGCGTTAAATACAACGCAGAGACGAGGAGGACCTGTGTTGTTGTGCTAACAGAGACGTGGCTAACGGAGTTAGCATCTGATTCTTCTATCACTCCTCCTGGCTTCACCGCGTATAGGAAAGACAGAGACCCTGTACTGAGCGGTAAGCAACGTGGGGGGGGAGTTTGTGCCTTGATCAACAACAACTGGTGCAAAGATGTTAAAATCCTAGACAGTCACTGCTCACCAGACCTTGAACTTTTAATCATAGCCTGCCGTCCTTTCTACCTACCACGCGACTTCAGCATCGTGATTGTAGCCGTTGTTTACATTCATCCTGGAGCTAATAAGGACACAGCTATGAGGGAATTACACCAGGCGATCAGTGCACAAGAAAATCGCCACCCGGACTGCGCAGTCATCTGCCTAGGCGACTTCAACCGGACAGACTTAAAAAAGGTCTTTCCCAAATTCCACCAGCATGTCGCCTGCAGTACCCGTGGTGACAATATTCTTGACCACTGCTACACGCCCTTCAAGGATGGATACAAAGCTCTCCGCCGCCCACCGCTAGGAAGCTCTGACCACGACGCCATCCAGCTGCTACCTGCCTACAAACAGAGGCTAAAAAGGGAGCCGGTCGTTGAGAAGGAAATCCGAATCTGGTCTGAGGACACAGACGCTATGCTACAATCCTGCTTCTACCAGACTGACTGGGGGATGTTTAAGAACGCCGCTGGGAATAACATCAACGAACTCTCAGACTCAGTCACTGGCTTTATCAGCAAGTGCATAGATGACATAGTCCCAAAAAAGACAGTTCGGATCTATCCCAATCAGAAACCATGGATGGACAGCGGAGTACGTGCACATCTGCATGAACGGGACGCTGGTTTCAAATCTGGCGACGTGGAAACGCGCAACACGACGCGCGCGGCCCTAAACAGCGCCATCAGGAAGGCGAAAAAGGCCTACACAAAAAAGATGCAAGACAAACTCAGCAGTGGCGACATCAGGAGCACATGGCAGGCAGTACACACCTTGACAGACTGCAAAACAAGAACCAGAAGCGAGGTGAACCCGCCTGCCTCCCTCCCCAACGAACTGAACACTTTCTACGGCCGGTTTGAGATCAGCTCCAACCGCGGCAGCCAAGCGGGGCCATCAGCAGCACCAGCAGAGGAGAACCCTCCTCTAACCATCTCGGAGAGAGAAGTGCGTACAGCCTTCACACGGGTCAACATCCACAAGGCAGCCGGACCTGATGGGATTCCAGGCCGGGTCCTTAAGACATGTGCAGACCAGCTGGCGGGTGTCTTCGCTGACATCTTTAACCTCTCCCTCTCCCTGGCTGTGGTCCCTGCAGGGTTCAAAATGTCAACCATTGTGCCCATTCCCAAAAAGGCCAAAGTGACATGCCTGAACGACTGGAGACCTGTTGCTCTCACCCCGATCGTCAGCAAGTGTTTCGAGAAACTGGTGAGGGAATACATCAGCTCCACGCTACCTGCCTCGCTGGATCCGTGGCAGTATGCATACCGCAAAAACAGATCCACCGACGACGCTATTGCCATGGCTCTCCACACCGTCCTCTCGCACATGGACAACAAGCTGCTGAAGGACAAATATGTACGTATGCTGTTCGTGGACTACAGCTCAGCATTCAACACCATTGTCCCAGCAATACTTGACAAAAAGCTCAGACACCTAGGGCTACACCCAAGCATGTGCGACTGGATACAGGACTTCTTGTCCAACCGACATCAGGTGGTGAGAATGGGCAGCATCACATCCGACCCCCTGACCCTCAACACCGGAGCACCCCAGGGATGCGTGCTGAGCCCTCTCCTCTACTCCCTGTACACGTATGACTGCATAGCCACACATGTCTCCAACACCATCATAAAGTACGCGGACGACACGACAGTGATAGGCCGAATCGTCAACAACGACGAGTCTGACTACAGAGAGGAGATCAAATCACTGGCACACTGGTGCCGTGAGAACAACCTCTCTCTTAACGTCGACAAGACCAAAGAACTGATCGTGGACTTCAGGAGGCCGCGGAGAGACCATGCGCCCATCCTCATCGACGGTGCTGCAGTGGAAAGGGTCAGCGAGTTCAAGTTCCTCGGAGTACACATCGAGGAGGACCTCAAATGGGAGACGCACTCCACACACGTGAGGAAAAAGGCTCAGCAGCGACTGTACTGGCTCCGCCGCCTGAAGAAGCTCGGAGTAGGACGTCGCATCCTCAGGCTGTACTACAACAGTTCTGTCGAAGGCATCCTAACAGGCTGTGTCACGGCCTGGTACGGGAACTGCACTGCCCGAGAAAAGGTCAGCCTACAACGAGTAGTGCGATCGGCAGAGCGGATAATGGGAATCGAGCTCCCAGCGCTCCAGGAACTGTACAAAAAGCGGTGCGTGGTCAAAGCCAAGCGCATCATCAAGGACAAGCACCACCCAAGTCATAGACTGTTCAACCCCCTACAACGACCGCGACCGGGCAAGGGGCTCTACCGCAGTATCAAGAGTTCCACCACCAGATTTTGGTGTAGTTTCAATCCAGCCGCTGTCAGAATGCTGAATGGGGCATAAGCCTGGATGAGTTCAGCAGCCTGACAGCAGGCGGCGCAGACTTTTCTGGCTCTTCCTGAACACACCTGTGGATTATACCAGGGACAATGACTTGGACTTTAGCCCCCCCCTCGGACACACCTGTGGACTACACCAGGTACAAATGACTTTTTGTTGCACTCCCTCATGGAGCTACATGCGGATTATACTAGGGTCAGTCCACTCTAGGTGGACACGCACTGACCTTTTGCACCTTAATCCCTTGTATAACGCACTGACTTTTTTTGGGTCTTTTTATTGTGCTCCTTAAGCACCTTAACGTCCTTGTCTATCATGCACAGTATAAGTATAACATGCACAGTACAATACATTGCTGCTATGCTCAGGCACCTTAGTTTAGTTTTTTTAGTTTTATTTATTATCTCAGGTAATTTGTAAATATGTAGATAACTTGTCTGGCCTTCTGTTGCTCTCTTGTTTTTGATCTCCTTCCCACCTGCCCCCCACCCTCTTCCTCTCCCCCCCCCCCCTCTTCTTTCTATGGAAACTAACGTTGCGATGGGAACGATGTACAAAAAAGAATTTCACCCACTTTTTTACCTTGTAAACCTGTGATGTGACAATAAAACTGATTCTGATTCTGAGAGAGAGAGAGAGAGAGAGAGAGAGAAACACATCCTGCGGCCCACTTCCATCTCATCTCAGGGTGAGTCATCGCTACAACAAATTAATACAGAGCTATCTCTCCTCTCCTCACTGCACTGCACCTCTCTCTCTCTCCTCTCCTGAAGCGCCGGAACAATGGAGGCGCGTGCGTACGTACGTGTGACACACTGCCTTGAAAAGAGCAAATTGTGGGTGTCGACTGGGAGTTCATTAAAAAAAAAACTCCTGAAAACGTTTAAAATCTGCCGTTATCTGCTCACCGTACGGTTTGAAACGCGGATGACGTTTCTTTTGTCCACAAAAACACACTTAATGGGAGACTGGCTGTAATCCAAGTCCATTGAAATCAAGGGGAAAATAGCTATACTGTTGTACTACACGATAATTTAGTGCAAATCGTTGCTACTTTTGTCCCATTTGTTGAGCTTCTAAAAAGCCAAAGTTCTACTTCGTCGAATGCCGGAAAATAGCATCCGATGTGTCGAATTGAGACTATTTTCACAAATTTAAAATGTTTTTCAAAATAAAATAAATAAAAAAGCCTAGTAAGATTCGTCATAAGGCATAAGACGCGGACCGGCAGGCAGCGGTTCAGGTAGGACACACGAAGGAGACTCTTTGTGTCTCCTACCGGAACCGCTGTCGGTTATCAAATTATTGGCTTAGGAATTGCGACAAAAAAAACAACCAACACCTTCTTAGCCTGTGTAAACAGGACAACATGGCTACCATCCTCCTAAGAAGGCGGTGGAAATGGATTGGACATGTAATCCGTAGAGAGCAGGACAACATCACCCAAACTGCCCTTCACTGGACACCAGACGGTAAACGTAAGAGAGGCCGACCCAAGAACACCTGGCGTTAGGACAGTGGAGGGAGAGCTGAAGAACCTGCATCACACCTGGGCAGTGGTGGAAAGTAACTAAGTACATTTACTTAAGTACTGTACTTAAGTACAATTTTGAGGTGTTTGTACTTTACTTGAGTATTTCCAATTTCCAATACTTTTACTTCTACTCCACTACATCTCAGAGGCAAATATTGTACTTTTACTCCACTACAATTATTTGAAAACTTAAGTTACTAGTTACTTTGCAGATATAAATTATGATATTACGAAACATACATTAACCACTTTAGCCCTACCTAGGCTATTTGAAAATAGCAGATCTACAAGCTCACAACGCGTCGCTTTGCGACGCGTTGTGAGCTTGTAGATCGGCTATTTTCAAACATTTTGGTACTTTTACTTTTGGTACTTTAAGTACATTTTGATGCCAATACTTCTGTACTTTTACTCAAGTAAATTTCGAATTCCGGACTTTTACTTGTAACAGAGTACTTCTACAGTGCAGTATTGATACTTTTACTTAAGTAAAACATTTGAGTACTTTTTCCACCACTGCACCTGGGGTTCTATAAAGTCGCTGGCCCAGAACAGACAGGAGTGGAGATCCTTTGTTGCTGCCCTACATGCCAGCCGGCATAAAGGGCAGTAAGTAAGTAATGCGACAAAAACAAAAAAATATCCATGAATTCAAGTCTCCATGAGGAGACTAATCGATAGGGGGAAAAAAAGTCATTTTGGGGGTGAACTATGACTTTAATTTGATATTCTGTTAAATTGTGTTCTTTGTGATTTTGATGGCTATTGCTTGTTTTATTTACATGTTCAAAATAACCATAAAAAAAACAAACAAAGTCCCTCACCAGGGCGGTTGTAGTTTGTATGTCTCTGTATGGGGGGTGGGGGGGTCATTGCTGCTTGCAGGTGGACAGCTTGCGTATCTTGCTGGCGGTGGAGACCCCCTTGCGCGACGGGTTGGACGAGGACGAGGAGCGGCGCTCCGCTTTGGCCTTGCTGTTCAGAGAGCCCCCCTCCGTGCCGTTCACACACAGGGGCTTCGCCACGCCGCCGCCGCGGACCTGCACCTCCTCCTCCTCCGATACTTGACCTGCAAAACAACGTGCAAAACGATGTGAGCAACAAAAATAAACCCACACAGCCTTTATTGGTATTAAAGTTCAAATCCAGGACCTATTCTTGTTACGTGTTCGGGTAGAGCTCTCGTCTTTAGACCACAATGGTCATGGGTTCGATCCCGGTCACCGCCAACTCGGTGTATAGAGTAGCACGGCTTGGGTGCAGCAAGTCGTGTGGTAAGTGCTGGGAGCTGATGGTACAGTAGTTGTTGTTGTAAGTACTTACTTATTTTTATGAATACAACATTGGTTTTAACCAATATGGAGTAAGTTACTGCATTTAAATGATCCCCACAGTTTGATACGCATTATGGGACCACAACGGAGCCCGGTTTGATAACATTTTGTCATCTTTGGGATCCTAATCTACACCGTAAGAGAGTAGATTGGCGGTGTTAATTTAAGTCAAATCATGGGTCCATTTTGTTCCATTTGGTTGGCTTGTGGGAGTGTGTGTGTGCAAAGTGTCACACCGATCGGTACAGCAGTGGTATTAGCCGTTCACAAACGGACAGACGGACGGCAGTGAAAACATAATCCCTCGCTTGGCGGGGATGGAAATCCTGAAATCACAGATCTTTTAACCCATTAAAACTGGGGAAGCATCTGTGTCCTTTTAGATATATATATATATATATATATATATATAATCTCTTGTTGGGTGGAAACCTCATACGTCCAACAAAAACAAAAAATGTAACAGTTCAACAAGTTTGAAACACGGTGCTGCAGATCTGCCACTTTTGATGCTTTTGTGTAACGCTGTAGAATGATCAAGTAGGGCTTTAATTTATGGGAAAAAAAACACAAAAAGTTGCAATGCAATGCAAACATACGTTTTTCAGAAAACTGTTAGGATTTTGAAGGCATTTGTAGAATCGGCCTCAGGTCTTAAATTAGTTAAAAACTCAATTTGTCAGCAGTACGGCTCAAAGGTCTCAAACAGACGAGACAGTAACCTGCAACACACAGGAAACCTGGTTGTTCTCATGTATTATTTGTGTGTGTGTGTGTGTGTGTGTGTGTGTGTGTGTGTGTGTGTGTGTGTGTGTGTGTGTGTGTGTGTGTGTGTGTGTGTGTGTGTGTGTGTGTGTGTGTGTGTGTGTGTTTTCGTTGTGGTTGGGTCAGTGACAAACCCACGAAACCAAAGACAAAACGGAGTCCATTAGCAATAGCGGCAGCCGCACTGCAAAACCTGACGATGAGGGGAAAACACTTAGAACACAATGGACCTAGTTTTGTGAGCTCCGTTTTCAGTAGATATTTAGTGTAGGGGGACCTTGGGAATACGGTCAACTAAGTATAGAGTTTGAGTGTTTTTTTTAACAGAGTCAATAACATATTATCTTAACCTCAAACAAACAAAAACAAACAAGAATAATAAGGGGAAATAAGAGCAGACGAAATTGGAACATGGAACACTGGAACTTTTTAACTGATGAATTATCTTTGTGGGGTTCACTTTCCTTAGTGGACAAAAAACAAATACAAAACAAAAACAACAAATGAATGCACGCACGCACACACACACACACACACACACACACACACAGATAGATATATGCACACAGGATGTGTGCATATATCTCCATATGCTATGGAGGCTGGTGTGTGTTTATGTATAAGAGAGAGAGAGAGAGCGAGCGATCTGGAACAACCATTCATACTCCCACACCGTGAACCATTTTCATGTGTTCTATTTTTAGCTGCATTCATTCATTCAGTGTGCCGTTCAGACTGAGCCGCTCCACTGAAAACCCCTCAGCACATTTTGGTACAGTGAGATATGCTCCTACAGCACACGCACACACACACGCACACACACACGCCCGCCCGCAGCTAACACTGGTCCCGCTTACCAAGCAACGGAAACAAGACCCCTTTTTTGTGCCATCCTTTTAACTGTACTGTTGACAAACTTGTTAATGACGTATTCAATCAATCAAATAAATACACACATACAGTAATATTAGGACTGAAGTGATGGGACTCCAGCTTTTCCATTAAGTGCCCAGGGCCAGCGCTAATACATACGACATTGTTATCATTATTATTTGGAGCAGCGAGACTCCTGGTGACAGAAATCGCTGTGACTTGGACACCAAAGCATTGGTGAAGCCTTGAAGGCCATTCAGAGGTTCAGATGTGTTCCTGTACTTCATGTCCTCTGCTAGTTCCTATTAACGTGTTAGATCCCATAGCCGACATGGAGGAGAAACGGATTGTAGATTTCTGACTTCTCTGTCCTTTGCGTGATCTATTCCCCATCCATTTAACCCATTCAATCCTTCTTCCTTCTTTGGCTATTCAAAAATAGCAGATATACAAGCTCATAGCGCGGCACCGAGTGCCGCACTATGAGCTTGTAGATCTGCTATTTTTGAAAAATCTTGAAAATGTGTGCAAATCTTTGAATATATTTATATTTCTTAACGCGAAAATGTGTAAGTCTTTGCTTCTGGGGGGGTTGGTGGCCAAATACATTATCTAATTTGTCTTTCTAAATCAGTGGTTCTCTAACTTTTCCAAGTCAAGGACCCCCCAAGATGATATGCATTTGGCCGCGGACCCCCCATCTCAAAATATGTTGTTCCAGGGACCCCGTATATATCTGCCATTTTTGAATAGCCAAAGAAATGTTAAAATGACACAGATGCGTTCGCGGTCGTAATGGATTAATATTCATGCAACACTTTAACCGTGTCGTATACTCTGGATCCCCATGGGAACGGCGTGGCATTTATGTGCATCTCTAAATGTCACGTGACACCAGCCTGTGACATCAGTGGTCTATGATGTACAGTATCTATCACACAAGTAGTAAATAAGCATTGGGAACCCAATGTGGTCCATAGGTCAATAACCCATCTCCTGTTTCCTTAGTGTGAGGCAGCGTGATGTACAAGTATTGTAAGTACGGTACACCTCGTCCTGGACATGACGCTATAGTACTGTATGCTGCAGGGACTCCCCCTCCCCCCCGATGTGGAGTGCCAAGCAGGGAGGCACTGGGTACTATCTATTTTTATAGTCTCTGGTATGACTTGGCCGGGGATCGAACCCTGACCTCCCCAATCTCCGGGCGGACACTCTAACCACGAGGTCGCTGAGCTGCTCTATTTTGATCTGAGCCCCACTGACACCCATTATATTATAAATATTACATATTAACCCATTAACACATCCACCGCCAAGAACGTAGTCCTACGGTCCGTTAAATCCAACTGTTAAGCGCCGAAACCGTAGTCCTACGGTCCGGGTGTTTTTTCCTTTTTTTCCGATTTTTTTTCAATTTTCTAGGGGGACCATTTTCAGTGTAACACCACCCGAAGTTGACCGGAAGTGCGATCCCGTTTTTTGTTTCCCGTCGGCCTCCATTCTAAGTCGTACACAAAAACCCCTTTAAACCTATGTAGTTTTTCATCCTCGCATTTCCCATGTTAACATAAACGGTCAGAACTCAAACATGGCGGCTCCGTTTGACACGTGGTTTTCACTGGGAGATTGACAGTGGGATGTCGCCGATGTAAACAGACCGTGTACGGCTCAATCTTAAGGATTTTAACAAGATCTATGGCGACATGAAAAAAACAAAAAAACAACAAAAACACCTTGGCACTGGTGAGTACATTATGAGATTAACCTCTGGCGGTGGATGTGTTAAGACCTGAGGCGATTCTTAAAAATGTTTTCTAAATCCTAACAGTTTTTTTTTTTTTTTTTTTTTTTTTAAATAGCCAAAGAAATCTAAAGTGACACAGATGCGTTCCAGGTCTTAATGGGTTAAGTAACACACACACACACACGTTTGTATTACTACACTTTAGGTCAGGCATTGAACAATGATGAAACTAGAAACATGCGCTCCTCAGGGCTCAGATCCTCACCAGCTCAAGTTCAGTTCTTCACTGTTTTATGGTTTAAAAAAATATATGTTTAGAGATACGTTTACAATTAGAAAAACAAATCAGGTTTGGGGGTTGGAATTTAGAGATTTCTTTTTTTAGAATGGCATTCCTAAAATTGTTGTCCTAGAATGTTAATATCCTCACAAGTATAGTAATACAAACGTGTGTGTGTGTGTGATCTTTGTACATAGAAATTGATCTATTGAAGATTCTGACTTTCAAATTTTTTTTGTTTCGATTGTATTGCTGTATTGTTGTATTGTGCTTTGGCAATGTAAACGTATGTTTTCTCATGCCAATAAAGCCCATTGAATTGAATTTGTGTGTGTGTGTGTGTGTGTGTGTGTGTGTGTGTGTGTGTGTGTGTGTGTGTGTGTGTGTGTGTGTGTGTGTGTGTGTGTGTGTGTGTGTGTGTGTGTGTGTGTGTGTGTGTGTGTGTGTGTGTGTGTGTGTGTGTGTGTGTGTGTGTGTGTGTGTGTGTGTGACGGACACACAGACCTGGCACTGTGAAGTCCTGAGTGTAGATGATCTCGTCCTCGTAGAGCTCCTCGTCGTCCTCCTCGGTGTATCCGTGCAGGTCCTCCAGGTAGGGCACTACCGTCATGCTCCTCCAGGGGTCTCTGCTCTCTGCGTTGCACGGGATGGGCACCGGGGGCTCAGAGGGGGGGTGTTTCTTACGCACCCAGCTAAGTGAAGAAAAGGTAGGTATGAGGGGGGGGGGGGGTGTTAATCAGCTTTAATGATGCTCTAAAAATGCTTTGGTAACAAAACCAAGATATCGTCGCTGTATCGTCCCTTGTATGTCCAAAAGCTTTAGCTTGACACTCTTGTCTGATGATATGAACAGGGTTGAAAACCACTGCCCTACTTCAAGGTCCATTATTTATTGGGCATTTGAGCCACGGACCACCGTCTGATGAGATTTAGCCTCTTAGGCCCAAAACTTTTAATATGTTGTTATCGTTGGATCGTTGGATTTTTCCACAATGCATTCCATGCTGTATTGATGTTGGTTCCATAGGAGAGGCAAAACGTTGATCAAAATAACAATTATTTCATTAAATAATGCAGATGTTTAACTATAATTTAACTCTTGAGAGCGTAAAGATGAAACCAAATGGACCCGTCATTTTACGCCCTCAAGAGTTAAAGATCTAAAAAGGGTCCATTTGGTTACCAACGCTCCATCATTTAGCTGGGGACCACCTGGAACCACTGGTGGTCCCCGGACCACTGGTTGAGAACCACTGGAGTGATTAAAGTGATTAAACAAAAAACATTAACACTTTTGGACATACAGGGTTTCTTTCTGACAGTGACCATAATATACAGACGTATCACCCTCCCTCCCTCTCTCACGATCTCACTCCCCCATTTCCGCCCCCTCTCTCCCTTCTATCCCCCCCCCCCCCCCCTCTCTCTCCCTCCCTCCCTCTCAACACATCACACACACGGGCATGTCCATATTTGGAAAACTGGTTACTGAGATACCGCCACACTGCCCACCCGCCAAAACTATAACTCTATATAGAGGATACTATATGTCTATCTATACACTGTACACAGCAGTTGTTAAGATGCATACAAATGACGATGCAATAGTGACTTTAGTACAAAGACATCACTCACTTGTGTTGCCTTATATGCGGTATTGAAAACCTCTTGACTGGTTCATATTCAAGCATTCCTGAAAAACAAAACAAAACAAAGAGAGATTAGGGATGTTAACGGCAGGTTTTTTTTTTACGGTCGACTCGTCGGAGGCAACTGCATAGACTGTGTTCTTGACAATTCTTTGACAATTCCTAGTCATGTCTGTTCATGAAGTTATAGTGTTATAATTAATTACGGTGTTGCTGGAATGACAGCGATATGGGGATATTATAGCTTGGCTCAAGTACATTAATCATAATGCTGAAATCCTGCATCCTGTAATATTAACCAACTGTAACTCTGAGAGAGAGTACACTCTTAACCCATTAATACCTGGAACGCATCTGTGACACTTTAGATTTCTTTGGCTATTCAAAAATAGCAGATCTGCAAGCTCGTAGCGCGGCACTCGGTGCGAAAAAATATTTTTAATATTTTTTTCAAAAAACTGTTAGAATTTAGATTTTTTTAAAGAATCGCCTCAGGTCTTAATGGGTTAAAGAGTTATGTGGGTCTGAGGTGGTGTAATGCATATCAAACGGGTCCTTGAAATGAAAACGTTGTGACAAGCACTGATTCACATTCTAACGATCCCAGAAAAAAAGATTAAAGACGATAGTCGAGAACTATACATCTCTACTGAACGTTAAGGCTGGGATTCAGGGCAGTAAATGCAGGCTAGGCTAGCATCGTGTCATCCTCAAATGAACACGTTCAGGGAATGTTAATGAATGCCTGCAATAAACCCCCCATTCATCATCAGAACACGCCAACACCTCCTCCTGCAAGGACACAACGGTATAGATGAGATACAGAGATGAAACATCCATGTTCCTGAACCACCAGCAGCAGCAGTAAAGGGCCTTAAGATCACATCAGTGTCTGGATCAGTGTTCATAACCAGTATAGTGCTGCTACTAAGCATCATTTTTTTTAGCCGTTATTTTATCGACTACTGTTTAGATTAAGAATCAACGCAAATATTAAAAATATATATAATCCACTAAATCCATTAGTCTGATGAACCACTTATTTTACGATACGTATAATGGCGTCACGCAAATAATGGTGAACATTGCCGACCTTGTACAAGCATACAACGCAGAGTGCTCTTACATGTAAATATGATGATGGCAGTGAGTCAGAGGAGGTGACTCACCACCTAAACACATGTAATGGTGGAAGGCTCTCCTGCTGCCAGGTAGAGGAGGACAGAAGGTACTGCTACAGTGATGATGGTGATGATGGTGATGGTACTGTGAGTACAGGGCTGACTGTAGTACTGTGGTACAGACAGAAGGTCCTGGTAAAGGGGCACCCCGCTTAGCCTGACACTCAGCCTGAAATTTCATTTGGTTTCACTCCATTATTCAGTCTGAAAGCCCTCTCAGTGCAGCCGTTTTCTGAGATGGGGGCGTGGCCAAAGTTGGACTCTTTGGCGATTGGTTCATACTGGATTATCCCGATCCAGATTCGCCGTACGGATTTTCAACCGAGAAAAGCCCCGCCTTCGACAGCGTCACCAGACCCTGAATGCGAGGCTAGCGATTCAGGGGGTGGAGCCAGGCTAGCACCCGCTGGCCTAGCGGTCCAAAGCTCATACCACATACGCTGGTAATACCAGCTTGACAGTGTGTCGCGGGTTCGACTCCCGATCCCGATGACCTTTGCTGTGTGTCAGCCCCCCATCTCTCTCCCCATTTACTGTCTCCCTACTGTCCTGTTAACACATACAGTGCCAAGAACGCATCGATGCGTTCTTTTGAATCCATTACTTGTGTGCCAAGAACGCATTGATGCGTTTTTTCATATTTTTTTTAAAATTTGACCCAAAGACCAAGGAGATATGACTCACAGAAGATTTAGACTCCCATCCACTTCCTTGTTAACTTAAAACTTAAAAATGCTGTATCTCGGCTCCTGAGTACTTTTTTTTTCTCAATTCAAAAAACCTCTGGCATAAAACAGCTAAAAAATATGAAATAACTCTGGCATTCAATGTGTTAAATAAAAGGCATAAAAGGCCCAAAAAATATCTTAAAAAAGAAAGAAAGAAAAAAAAAAAGTGCTGGTAAAGTGACTCTCCACCAAACAGATTACTTCAGACTACAACAACAAAAGTTGGCATTTAGTTCGGCACAAACGAGGACTCATTATTACAGGCAGCGTTGCCATATTGTGTGAGAGAAATAGAGCAACCGGGTCTAGGAAAACAAAAGCCCAAAAGAAGCAACTCAGGCCATATGAGCACTTTAAACCTATATGCATCGGCTATTTGAAAATAGCAGATCTACAAGCTCACAACGCGTCGCATTGTGACGCGTTGTGAGCTTGTGCATCGGCTACTGGTACAGTACTGATGGTAGTACTGTGACTGTAGACAGAAGTACTGGTACAATACTGATGGTAGTTCTGTGACTGTAGACAGAAGTACTGGTACAGTACTGATGGTAGTTCTGTGACTGTAGACAGAAGTACTGGTACAATACTGATGTAGTTCTGTGACTGTAGACAGAAGTACTGGTACAATACTGATGTAGTTCTGTGACTGTAGACAGAAGTACTGGTACAGTACTGATGGTAGTTCTGTGACTGTAGACAGAAGTACTGGTACAGTACTGATGGTTGTTCTGTGACTGTAGACAGAAGTACTGGTACAGTACTGATGTAGTACTGTGACTGTAGACAGAAGTACTGGTACAGTACTGATGGTAGTTCTGTGACTGTAGACAGAAGAACTGGTACAATACTGATGATAGTTCTGTGACTGTAGACAGAAGTACTGGTACAGTACTGATGGTAGTTCTGTGACTGTAGACAGAAGAACTGGTACAATACTGATGATAGTTCTGTGACTGTAGACAGAAGTACTGGTACAATACTGATGATAGTTCTGTGACTGTAGACAGAAGTACTGGTACAGTCGTATTGTGACTACTAGAAGGACACCTTTTGTCGAGCAGCCCTTCAGCTTATTTTAGACGAACTAACGCACCTCTTTCTCAGGTGCTGCGTCACCAGACACACACACGCAGACGTCACACAGAATCACACACACAGAAAACGGGTGTGGGGGGGGGAGGGGGGGGTCGCGGCACCGGCAGCACTCCGCTGCAGTGATGATGGAGTGCCTCATTTCATCGTGCTCAGCTTTGAGCTTCTAGGGCGACGACCTCGGCAGCAGACAAAACACCTTTGATGCCTTGGAAGTGATTCTTTTTTAGTCGCTATGGTGGCGGTGGCGTCTATCTGCCAGCCTGCCAGCCAGCCAGTCAGCGCAGGCAGAGAACAACAAGACGTTTAACCCATTAAGACCTGAAGCCGATTCTACATGTCTCCTAAATCCCAACAGTTTTCTGAAAAACGTATGTTTCTATATCAGTGGTGCTCAAACGTTTTCATGTCAAGGACCCCCAAAATGATATGTATTTGGCCGCGGACCCCCATCAAAATATTTTGTTCCAGGGACCCCCCAGAAGCAAAAATTTGAGTTAAAAATATTCGCTTTAAAAATATATATATTCAAAGATTTGCACACATTTTCACGATTTTTCAAAAATTGCAGATCTACAAGCTCGTAGCGCGGCACTCGGTGCCGCGCTATGAGCTTGTATATCTGCTATTTTTGAATAGCCCAAAGTGTAAAATAATGCTTTTTAGCTAAAATCAAAAAATGATACAGTTCCAGGTCTTAATGGGTTAAAAATGTTTCAGAAACAGCCAATCTACAAAGCTCTGTGTGAGCTTGTAGATCTTCTATTGCCACGTGACACCATCACGCAACACAAAGTATAAAATACTAGTAGGGGCTTATGTGGTAAAAAACCAATGAGTCTAAATGCGTTCACAAAAGGTCAGGATTTATTCATTCAGAATTCAGGATTACATGGACGCTGTTTTCCTGCTCCTGATATCAAAAAGGTTTATACCATCCCTCTCTCAACCAGAATGAAAAAAAAAGATCATTCCCATCAGCCCAGATTGGATATTCTCTGCCAATTGATGTGTTTACATCAGTAGGTTTTCAACCTTTTTCATGCCAAGGACCCCTAAATTTTGAATTTGGCCGCGGACCCCCATTTGAAAATGTTTTGTGCCAGAGACCCCCAGAAGCAAAGATATCAGTTAATTTTAGCTTTAAAAAAATATTAATATTCAAAGATATGCACACTTTTTCAAGGTTTTTCAAAAATAGCAGATCTACAAGCTCATAGCACGGCACTCGGTGCCGAGAAACGCTCTGCTTCCAGTACAGAAATGTGTGTTGTTTAGCATTCATTCCTACACGAGAAAAGCTCTGCTTCCAGTACAGAAATATGTAGTTGTTTAGCATTCATTCCTACACGATAAAAAGCTCTGCTTCCAGTACAGAAACATGTGTTGTTTAGCATTCAGCTGCTGGTTCCACATCAATGGGAAGGACGTCAGCAGCTAGACTGCTGGGATTCTCTACAGTAAGACCAACCCAAATGAGGCACAGCCACACTCCTGGCAGCACGGTGACACCTACTGGACACAGACGGGAACTACGGCTGCCTGAAGACGCCTTGTATGTAAAAAAACGGCAACTTTTCAGGAGATGGAATAATTTTTTTTTATACAATGTAGTTATTATTTAGTCATAAGCTATTGTTAATTAGCCTGGTAAACCCTCCCTCCGGAAATCTAATTTCTATTTGATTCCTGGAGTGAGTCTGGCATGAACCGCCTCTCTGCAATATTGGCTGTATATGCCAAACGGCCGCGCCTATCAGCGTCGTCGCACATCGTTCTGTGATTGACAGCGACAGTTGGCCAATCAGGTGGCGAGTTCGAGTGAGCCCAAAACACGAACGGCAGCCATCTTTTTCTGTGGGCAGTTTTCTCCGCTATTTTTTTACTTCAAAAAGCTCTCTAACTTCTATTTTGAGGCACGGAATTTACTTATAAGATATCGTTTGGATAGAATGTAGTTGTTTAACTTCATATATGTGGTCAATTAATCATGACAAAGCCTATTTAAAAAAAAAAAATTAGAGAACCGGTAGGGGCGGGCAGTGACACCATTGTACCCGAAAAAGGCAACCCATTTTGGGTATGGCTGTCTCAAAAGTCCCGTCGCGTCACATTAAGATTGGTGAACTGCTGATTGGCTGAAGGGGAAAAATTATCATTGGCTGAAGGGGTTGTCAGTCAACGGTATTCAGTCAACTCCAGCACAGCCAATATTGCAGACAGGCGGATCAGGCCAGACTCACTCCTGAAATGAAATGGAATTGAGATTTCCGGAGGGAGGGTTTACCAGGCTAATTGTTAATATGTTTAACCCTAATTCTCAGTGGAATTCAATGGCATATTTATTCTCTCCATGATGCCTCATGGAGTCATTTCTTTGACGCTTTTGATCGAATTCCTGAATGAAGAATCCAAAAAATTAAGAGAATATTTCATGAACTGAAAGAAAATAGGTGTTTAAACTTATTAAAATGCCAGAGAGAAGAGGGGGGGGGGGTTAAGTGCTTTATTTTGAACTTATTGCATCATCAACAGATAAAATAGCATGGACGGGGTCATAGAGTAAGCACCGTACTCCCAGGTTCATAGACGCCTACTTTGCTATAAGACCCAGTGACCCATATTTCTACAGATACCAGTAGATCCAGGGTGTAACAGAATCATTCTGCAATCCTACAAGCCTCCCGCCACGATTTGATTACTTCTGACATGATGGAAGCGCGACGGAAATTTCTGCTTCTGCTTTCTGAAAACCGTTCCCATTTCTACGGTCGTCAAGACCCTTCTCGTCCACCGTTAGCAAACGAGCAAAATGTAGGAGCCAATTATTTGGTTTCTATTCATTAAATTGTTTAATTTCTTCCTGTAATGTGGTGTGTGTGTGTGTGTCTATTAATGGCTGTAGTGAGCTCAACCCCCTGCAGGTCTCTTTATACTTATAGGAAAGATGCTGCATGCTAAGGGGGGGGGGGGGGGGGGCGTGGCAGACTGACAAGCACAGTCTATAACAGCCTCGTTCCCAGCCTTTACTCATCTGCCAAGAGAAAAGCCTGGTCACGACCTAATGCAGAGAGTGAGTGTCTACAGGGGCAGGAGGACTTCCGTTTGTACTTCCTTCGTTTCATTGACGGAGAATGTAAACGGATTTGTAAAGCATCAAAGTCATTTCCTTGGGCGGACGGTACTTCCGCCAAAAATTCCGTTTAGACAGACACTCAAACGGCTAGGTCTTGCCTTTAGAGTCTTTAGACCTTGCTGCGTGCGGGAGATTACTTTTCTTTTTTACAAAAGGATACGTGGTCACTACAGTGCACTTTGTGCCGCAAAGCCTTTCCGCAAGGTCGACTAAAACTATGACGAAAAATGTTCGTCGACTACCTTTTTCCACTGACGAAAACGAAATAAAAACGAACTAAAAACTAAGCTACGATGACTAAAACTGACACTAAATATATTGACAATTCCATCAACAAATAAAAACAAGACTAAAATGTTAGTGAGGGACTAGTGGGGAAGAGATCCAGTAGAACTAAAAGACAAGTCATTTTAGGTTTGGTTGCTCTCGGGTGTTGCGCTCTGAAAATAGCAGATCTACAAGCTCACAACGCGTCGCGAGGCGTTGTGAGCTTGTAGATCGGCTATTTTCAGCATGCAGCCAAGTGTAAAATCAGCCAAGTGTAAAATCAGCCATTACGACGCCATCAAGGCACCGCCATAATACATTTTAGTCGACTAAATCAACTGTAGATTTAGTCGACTAAAATCGTATGACATTTAGTCGACTAAAACTAGACAAAAACTAAAACATTTCAGATGACTAAAACATGACTAAAACTAAATGGAATTTCATTCAAAAGACTATGACTAAAACTAAATCAAAATTTGCTGTCAAAATCACTGCTGTATGGCTAGAGCTTTCAACCAAGACTTTCAACCATTATCACTTTCTGTACATCGTTGCCGTCGGGCAGAAACAGAAGAAAATGTATGCACTACTTCGTCATACAAGAGCATTGCACAAAAGTAGTGGAAATAGACGATCTATTATATCACAACGCATAGCGACACCAATGATATATGACTATGAATAGACTCCACTGCTGCTGCACTGTCTGGCACCATCACTTATACAATTATGTCTGATATGTGCTGCCAAGTGATGTCTGTCACCTGCACAAGACTGTGAACATATATATCTGCTATAAATGTTGTCTCTACTTGCGCAAGAAGCAATTCTGCCTCTGCGATCGGGGTGGCACAGTGGTTAAGTCACTGCCCACCACCACGGAGGTTTTGGGTTCGAAACCCACCGTGGTGCATCCGGCTTTGTCAGGCGTCTATGCGAATGTTTGTGGGGAGGAATTAATTGACATAACGACTAAATTGGGGAGAAAAAGGGGGTAAAAAATAATTGTCTACTCTAAATAAATAAGAAGCATTTCTGCTTCATTTTATTCCTATTTTGACCATGCACCTTATGTACATTTCACATCATGTCTTCTTGTTATCTGACTTTGCTTCCCTTGTTTCTTTCTCCATTCTCTAAATACTTTTACAAACTTGGTTCTACATTGAGCACCTGGTTGTGTTTTTGTCCTCTGTTTCTTACAGTACCTTGCTGTAACATTTGTTTTGAAAAGGCGCTTCATTAATAATAAACTTGGCTGTTGAATGTTGGCCCAAAAACTCACCTTTTAGCAGGTCTGACAGCAGGGGTCCGCACTCCTCTGGAACATTGCAGTCTCCCTTTCCGATGTTCTCAAACAACTTATAGATGTTGTCCCCCTCGAAGGGATACAGACTGGTCGTAATGTTATATCTGTGTGGAGAGAGAACACAGTAAACAGTATGAGAAGCTGTGTACTAACCAAGGTTATAATAGTTTTGGATTTTTCATTTTAGTTTAAGTTTGTTTAGATTTTTTTCTTCTAATAGTTAGTTTTAATTCGTTTCTAGAGCGGATTTGCTAGTTTTTATAATTTTTAAATTTTTGATACAAACCCCATTGTGGGAAAAGACTAACCTTTCTCTCTAAGTCGGACATTTTAAAATATTGCCTTGTAATTCAGTTATTCCAACACTCCCTGAATTTTGTCTAAATTCCCTGTTGGCAACAGAGCTCATGAAAATAAAACAGTGCCGATAATCCAGATAGTCTGTGACGTGTGGGAACTAGGGCAGTGGTTCTCAATGTGTCCTTGAAGCAGTGGTGTAAAGTAACTAAGTACATTTACTCAAGTACTGTACTAAATTTTTTAGGTACTTTTACTTTACTGGAGTATTTCCAATTGTCTACACTTTTACTTCTACTCCACTACATCTCAAGAGGCAAATATTGTACTTTTACTCCACTACAATTATTTGAAAACTTTAGTTACTTTGTAGGTATAAATGATCACATTATAAAACCTACATTAACCACTTTAGTCCTATTTTATACCTAGGCTATTTGAAAATAGCCGATGTCGCATCGCGACACGTTGTGAGCTTGTAGATCTGCTATTTTCAAACATTTTAGTACTTTTACTTTAAGTACATTTTGATACCAATACCAATAATTTTTTATTTGGGACTTTTACTTTGTAACAGAGTACTTCTACATTGCAGTATTGATACTTTTACTTAAGTCACACATTTGAGTACTTTTTCCACCACTGCCTTGAAGGGAGGTTCCAAATGGACCCTTACAGGTCTGTAACGCTGTAAAGTGTACAAATGGTTCCATTTGTACACTCTCAAGAGTTATGTGGGGGGTCCTTAAAATTAAAAGGTTTGAGAGCCACTGAACTAGGGCACCATGAAGAGGGGGGCCGGGCTACTCACAGTGTCACCCCAGCCGACCAGATGTCCACCTTGAACCCTGAAAAGGTGTCCAATCCGTTGGCGATCTCCGGAGGCTGGAAGGCCGGGGAGCCCTGGCTGGTGCGACACGTGTCGTCGTCCGCGAACGGGTGAAGGGCCTGAAAGAGAGAGAGAGAGAGAGGAGGATGTGAGTGAGAAGGGAGTACAAAAAAATATATAATTATATAAACAATTGTAAAATAAACAGACGAGGGGCCGTTTTCTTAACCCTCTGGTTGTCTGGCATTTTGTTTTAAAATAAAAACCCTTTTTTTTAAATGGGTGCTGGTATGGCCGACTGACCACTTAAACCCTATATAAGTTCGCTGATTTACAAGTTTAGACCGCGTCGCTCGCATCACAACGTTTATGCCATCAATCCAGCCGGTAGCCATGTTGTGTATGTTCATGATAGGTCATCTGGACCACTGACATGCACCAACTGACATGCTGACAACTCTGGAAAAGACCTTTCACAGGTGATAATCAGTGGCCATCTTCAAATCAGAAGTTTAAAAATAGGTTAAATCAATGAAGAATTCCTCAACCCTAAAAATCTAAACACAGACATCATGTACTGTTCAGCAACTGTAGGCCAAACCATTTTGAATTCCTGAACGCTCTCGTGACTTTTGCCCACATTTTTCTGAGGAGTACGAGAGCTCAATTAGATATTTGACCTTCATAGATGACAAATCCACTGATAAACCAACCTTCGCTCCACCAAGGCCATGGAAGTGCTATAAAAGGCCTGTTCGCGCCAAGAACGATAACTATGATGATGACTACAAATATGTTGTTTAAAGGCATACTAGGTAACGATTTCAACAAAACTAAAGTTAAATTGTATATCTTTTGTGAGTGGCAAAAGTTTCACAACACCCACTCCATGAATTTCACCCCCGGAAGCCTTTTATTTATATATTTTCTATTGAACGTGGACGGGGGGGACTTTCCCGGGAAAATGACGTTCCTGGCCAACGTCATGACGTCGTGGCCGACGTCCTGGCCTACGTCATGACGTCGGCCAGGAACTACCGCAACGGTTTCCTGTTTGGCCAGGAACTACCGCGCTAATAACAAAAAGGAACCTCACGCTGATTTTAAGAGAATGTAGGATTGGAAGATCGAAAAAGAACAGAAAAAGAAAGCACAGCTCATGGTAACTAATGCTCCACTGGCTAAGAGAAACGATCCGTAGATAGTATAAAACAATTAAAAGATCGCTTTTTCCGGTGAAAACGAATGGAATTCTGGGTAATCGAGGACTACGGAAATTGTATGCAGTGACGGTAGTGACCAGCAGAGGTTGCTAAAAATCGTTATTTGTGATTCTGCATTGTACAACTTTAACAATTTAACTCAAGTGGATGGCACACATCAGGGCCGGAATTTCATGGAGGCCACGGCCCTTCAGTTTGGCTTTCTGCCCCTCAAAACATGATCTGCCCCGCGTATAAACGCACGACTCTGGAGTTTCTATAAATGTTTGTAAATACCACAGATATACAAGCTCACAACGCATCGTGATGTGGCGCCTTGTGAGCTTGAAGATTGGCTATTTTTGCGAGACACTGGCTATTTTTGCGAGACACTGTTGTATGACGAAGACTAAAACAGGGCTTAAGTGGTCTATCAGACTAATCAATTTAGTTGGTGATAGAAAATCAATTAGTGTTTTTTTTTCTTTTCGAGTTGATGCGTTGATATATAAAAATACAAATATATGCATTAACAAAATAATAAACATGTCTCGATTATTTGATTAACCAATTAAGACGCATCTGTGTCATTTTAGATTTCTTTGGCTATTAAAAAATAGCAGATATACAAGCTCATAGCGCGGCACCGAGTGCCGCGCTATGAGCTTGTAGATCTGCTATTTTAGAAAGAAAAAGGTGAAAATGTGTCTTTGAATATATATATTTTTTAAAGCAAACATTTGTAACTCAAAGCTTTGCTTCTGGGGGTCCCTGGAACAAAATATTCTGAGATGGGGCTCTGTGCCAAATACATATCATTTTGGCGGTCCTTGACATGAAAAAACAACCTAGTAAACTACAGCATGTTGACCCGGGTCTGAGCTCACCTCTGCCACCCCCAGGTCAGAGATCTTCAGTCCTCCATCTGTGGTTAGCAGCAAGTTCCCTGGTTTAATGTCTTTGTGAACGATTCCCTGGCAGTGCAAATATTCAAGGCCATCTAACAGTTGGCAAAAGTACCTGAGGACAGAAAATCAAAAAGGGCTGTAATGAATATAACGGCTAGGATTCAGCAGAAGAGACACAAGTATCATGTGTACGTTACTCTTTTGCTCTTCTCCTCAACGCATGTCGAGTGGTTTCCATTCTAAATGGATGGTTTGGTTGATCGACCTTTTTACTGTTCAGAAAACCACATATCATCTAAATATTATAATCATCATTATGTTAGTCTCAGGGCAACTCTTTAATTGAACCATGAAGCCAAGGTAAACAAAGGAATAATGCAAACTGTGTATTCTGTGTCACTGTCTGCACATTTGTCCATCAGAGGGCGCTGAAAGAACCAAAACAAACTCAGGCTGACACACACACACACTACCAGACAGCTTGCATGCATGGCAGTGAACTACAGTTATGTGGCCTCAACTATGCACACCTCCAGGTTTTTTATTAATGTATTTATCTTTAGTTAAGGGCAGTCTACAACCCTTTAGTATTTTCAGTTGTGAGCGCAAACCTTACGGTTTGTTAATATTCATAGAATCTCCATGTATGGGCAAAAAGTGGACACACACACACACACACACACACACACACACAGAGAGATTCCTGGGTCATAAATTTAGATGACAATTCCCCGTATATTCTAGTGCCCCGTATATTCTAGTGCCTTGTCAGGGCTGGTTTGTACAGTGCTTGGCCCCAGGGGGAGCACAGATAACCATGTGTCTCCTCTGATACATGTGATGTCAAGGAGGAAAGGCCGCGTCTCTTCCCCTGACAGTGAGGAGTTTCACCAGGAGGGAACGTGACTAGGGTTGGGGATCCTTTAGGATTTTAACGATTCCGTTTCCTTAAGGAATCAGACCTTTTAAGCGGGAATCGTTAACAGTTCCCTTTTAACGATTCCTATATTTTAATAACTTAACCCATTAAGACCTGAGGCGATTCTTAAAAAGGTTTTCTAAATCATACGTTTTTTGGAAAAAAAAATGAAAAAAGCGATCTTTCAAAAATAGCAGATCTACAAGCTATGAGCTTGTATATCTGCTATTTTTGAATAGCCAAAGAAATGACACAGATGCGTTCCAGGTCTTAATGGGTTAATATCAAACGTGAAGTATGTGGTATGTGAAGTCCACATACCAGCTCTGACAGTGTGATAAAACCTTGGTTGGTTCCTCAATGTTGGACATAAATGGTCCGTAAATGTAATTGTTAAATCGCAAATTATTTGTGTGACAATTAAAAGGTAGGGTAAGTGATTTTCTTTGGTTAAAATAAGTGTTAAATAGCTCTATATTCTGATAGTACTCATTGCTATAGAGTGTTTGTTCAGTAAAAGGAGTCTCCTTGTCTCTCCAGCTCTTTATAAAACAGAAAATGCATTTTCGTTTCAGTTTCAGTTTCATTTCCAATTTTATCCAATCAGCACAGAGAACTCAATCAGGATATAGATTAAACAAGTGAAATTGGAAGTGATTACACTAAGAAATGAGCAGACACAATTGGAACTGGAACACTATAAAATGAAGCTTAAAAATGGGTACTTTCTCCTGATTGGCTGAGATTTTGACACCTACCGGAAAATTTAATTTCTGTTTATTAAAGAGCTGGAGAGACGGGGAGACATCTGTTACTGAACAAACACTCAATAGCAATGATTACTATCAGAATATAGAGCTTTAACCTTTTAACAAAATACTTTTTGTTTTTACCAAAAAATATCACTTACCCTACCTTTAATCGTCAAGTTTCATAAAGTCGGGACGGCCCCAACCACGCTAGATGCTCCACAGAGACCATCCTCTCTGTAGAGGCTCTACAGAAGCCACAGATAAAACCACACCAGTCTAAAAATCAATACGTTTTGAATTTCATCTTGAGAAACGGTGTGTAACCGAGAGAGTGTATGCTTCACATTATTGTAAAAGAATATATAGGTTTTATTTTATTTTTATTTTTTTCAAATTGTCCGACAGACAACTAAGATTTTAATCTGGTTGTCCTGTTAATTACATCGTCCCGGTAGAGATCTGGTCGGCAGTAACTTTACCCCCCTGTGTGTTTGTTTATATCCTAGTATGTATGTATGTATGTATGTCACTCTGTGTCTTATTGACAAAACACATCAGGAATGTAGAGAAGGGGGGGGGGGGGTTCACAGGAGGAAGCCTTCAGGCAGCCTGAGATACAAACATGTTTGAGTCAGACGAGTGTCTCCTTCTTACCACTGATAAACCAGTGAACTTGTAGATCGGCTATTTTCAAAAGATTCTTTTACATTTTGAACACTTAATGTGTACTTTATACTTTTGTGGTACCAATACATTTTGATGCCATTACTCATTGTAGTAAATTATTATTAACTTTTACGTGTAACAGAGTATTTCTGCATTGTAGTAATTGATACTTTTACTTGAGTAAAAGAAATGTGAGAACTTTGGTCCACCACCGCTGATAACTCACTCACAGGGCAGATATTTTAACCCATTCAGACCGGGGGAAGTATCCGTGTCATTTTAGATTTCCTTTGGCTATTCAAAAATAGCAGATATACAAGTTCATAGCGCTGCACTCGGTGAAAAAAAAAAAATGTATTCAAAGATTCAAGATTTTGAATTGGGACTTTTGGACTGGAAGATTTTGTGGTGGACTTGGACTTGGTGCTGCGCTACGAGCTTGTATATCGGTTATTTTTGAATAGCAGATATCGGCTATTCTTTTATTATTTTAAGTATGACACAGTATGCATTCCTGGTCTTAATAGGTTAACAAGCCTGCAGGCTCTGCAGTCCTGCTGCATCTAAACTTAGGCCCTGGAGTAGCGGGCTGTAGATAGATAGATAGGCTGAGACTAATAATAGCAGAGAGAGAGAGAGAGAGAGATGGAGAGACTTTTTTTTTTTTTACCCGTGAGCTTGAAACACTGGAAACCTTTTCTCTGGGACGCTGTCCAGCATTTCTTGCATCCCGCATACGCAATACTCCATCACCATATACGTACGTCAGGGAAGTTAAGGAAGGGATATACTGTGCGTGCGGTCCCCCCACAAACACAAACAAACCAGAAGCCTTTAATAATGGGAACCATCTGTGAGGCAACACAACACAACTGTGGATCATCTGCAAACAAACAAACTGTGTGTATCCCACAGAGACACAGAGGTAGACACAACAACACTGATTTTAGGCTTAGCGACAGCGCCGTTCCTTTTATATCGTGTTTGTTTTATAAACACTAATTACACTGGATGACAGGTAGGACAGTGTGGTTATAAACAAACACATTAAACGTGAGAAGAAGGAGAAGAAGGCTAGCATGACCAGGCCCAGTGTGATGATGATGCAGTAACAAGCAGGTTTTAGTCGTGGATTCATCTGGAATCCACAGCGCTGTTAGGGCATTGGTTCTCAAAGTGGGGTCCGGGGACCCCCAGGGGTCCTTGTTGGGGGGGTATACCAAGGGGGTCCCCAGCAAAATTTGATAATATAGCTTCCAAATGCATAGCGGCCAAATACATATGATTTTGGGGATTCTTGACATGAAAAAGTTTGAGAACCTCTGCTGTAGGGGCAGTGGTTCTAAGAGTGTTTCATGTCAAAAGACCCCCAAATTCATATGCATTTGGCCACCATCTGTAAAGATTTTGGTGGCAGGAACTACCATAAACTAAAAATAAGATTTGTGTTGAAAGTTTTCAAAATGACAATTATCAAAAACAATCTTTTTTTATTTTATTTACATTTTGGCGGGCGCAGCGACACATCGTGATCTTGTTTTCAAATAACGTCAGAATAAAATAGGGATAAAAAGCACTTACACCCCAGCATTCATATTCTGGGGAAAAAACCTTCGCAGGAAAATAGCAGATATTTTCAGCAAAGATATTTAATGTAAGAGCGAAAACAGAAAATACACTAGTAGAGAGCCCTGAGGGACTCAACAATGTGGGGGGTGGTTAAAGTGGGCAAACTGACCGCACTTTGAGATCCACTGCTGTAGGCGAGGACAGCGAGGGACAGACAGCCACACGCATGCACACACACACACACACACACACACACACACACACACACTCTAAAGGATATATTTTCTGCTTCTCTTCATTGTACAGCACGTCCACCAGCGTAATGACATTCTTGTGCTGGAGTCTCCTTAGCAGCTGAATCTCTCTGGAAGACACAGAAACACACACAACAAGTTAACACTTTGACTGCCATTGACGTCATTTGGTGAACTGATGTCAGTGATTTCGATAGAGGGCGCTCTTCCGCAACCTGTCAGTGATCCCAGGACTCCTGAAGAAGAATACATCCGGAATACACCCGGAAATCACGTGATCTAAAAAAAATCCAGCCCGTCTGGTCTAATGTAATCTCTCAAGAACAGATTCAGAGCTACGCTACTGAATCTGTCGAGAGCCCTGTTCAGAAGGTGTGCGCGTGGAGCAGGCCGCGCTTTACCCAATCAAATGTAGTGGGCGGGATTTACTGTCTGTGCACTCCCTTCCCACTGAAAACAAACTGAAACTCATTTAACAATAGCGTCCTTGGAGCAGACAAAACCACGGAAAGATATTCACATTTTAACTTGCTTTTTCATCATAGAAACAAGTGGGCTTATAACAAAAACGATCCATATTCTCTGGGAGAAGTGGTGTTAGTGTTCCGTGTAGAAATATTGTTTGTGGGAATGAAAACATAAGTGCACCACCGGAAGTTGAAAGCTGAGGGCAGACCAAAACCCCGGTTTCCTTGCGCACGGGTGCTCCGTTCAGCTCGTCCCAGAGCCAAGTGAAAGAGTAAAAAACAGCAGAGGGCTGTTTTTCCTTTTTATTTGGCGATGGGTTCCCAGTAGGGCTTTCACCAACTAGTCGACTAGTATAACCACTAGTCGACCTTGTTGGTACACAAGCTGTATTCAACTGCCGATAACTAAAGAACGGGAAGATCACGGTTACATTTAGTTTTTTCCCGGATGAAAGAAAAGACCCTCGTCTTTCCCCCCCCAGACATCTGATGTTTACGCAGTTATTGAAAAGAAAAAAAAAAGCCTGTTGTTCTCGAAAGATTTGTAAAAACGCTGGCAGTGGCTGATTAATTAATTCTCGGTAGTTAATGTGTTAAAAACAAGTCTCCTTAGCAGCTGAATCTCTAGAAAACACAGAAACACAGCACAGTTAAAAACACAAACATGGCAACAATGACTATACAATAAAGCAGCTTGTCTGTAAACGGTCATCCACCATCCAGCTGACTGCATCAGCAGCCAAACCGTGGCAAAGGGTAAATCCCATCTCCAGAATGTAGACGTTTCATCTAATGGTGCAACAAGATTAATCAAACTAATCAAATAGATCAAATAGAAAATAATCAATTTGAATAAAAAAAATACTGGTAACAAATACAATTTTAGCTTCCCCCCCACTCAATTAAAAAAGAATAGCAACAAAAGCAAAAAAAGCAGATCAGCTATTTTCCCTATTTTGCATGACGCCGTGGTACAATGTAATAGGACTTAAGTAGTTATTCAGACTAACAGATTTAAGTCGATCGAATCTATTAGAATTGTTTCATGTTGATGTTGATATAAAATACCCACACAAAAAATGCTGTGGGAAAACGTCATATACGCCTATATATTGTACTCATCATGATCAACCACTTCAACTCCGGTATCTGTATTGTGGGGAAAGCTTTTGCTGAAAATAGCCGATCGACAAGCTCACATTGCGTTGCGTTGTGAGCTTGTCGATCGGCTATTTTCAGCAAAAGCTTTCCCCACAATAACAGAAAATACACTAGTATTGAGCCATGAGGGACTCCGGTTACCCATATGGGGTTGAAGTGTTTAAAACAAGCAAAGGCTTTATGTGCAATGAATATAGTTAACTTTTTGTTTTATATTGTGAAACAAAACGTGATATTCTAATTGTTTTAGATGATCCTGTATGTATGTATGTATGTATGTATGTATGTATGTATGTATGTATGTATGTATGTATGTATATATATATATATGTGCGTGTGCGTGTGTGTGTGTGTGTGTGTGCGCGTATGTAAATATATCCAAAAGAATAGCCAGTATAATAGCTAAGATGTGGCTAAGAAGAATGGCTGTACTATTTGCAGCCCTAGGTTTTCATCTCCTCTCATTAGTTACACGGCTGAAGCAGCAGGCTGGCTGTGTTCAGTCGTAGAGTCCAGCGGCAGAGCTTTAAATCACCAGGACGCCACATTCATTGTCACCGTGTCACTGGGGGGGGGGGGGGGGGGGGGGGTCTTAATGCATTCAGCACACAGCAGCTAGAAAGAAGCTCCACACACACAAAGCATGAAGGGAAAGAAAGAGCTGCTGGAACATGGAGGACAGGACACTGAGAGGAGAGCCAACGCTAAGGCTATGCATGTTTCACTTGACTCTTTTTGGACGACATTGGCATCTGCAATTATGCGGCCCATGTGTACAGAATACCAAATTTAAACCACTTTAAACCAAGCGTCCCTATTTTGTCATTAAATGCAAAACATTGTTTTTATTTTCTTTAAAAAAATTCTGATCTACAAGCTCACAATATGTCACATTGTGATGTGTTGTGTTGCTTGTAGGTCGGCTATTTAAAAAAATGTTTTATGGCAGAAGTGGCTTCTTCTCCTCTGCTCACACCAGGCTGTCTGCACTTTTGCCCAAACAGAATCACCTCTCCTCTCTCACTCTCACACATGTCATCGTGTCACACTGTGGGGTTTTTCTTGTCCTGTCAAGGCCGGCAAAATTCACACACACACACACAGTATTTCCACTGACAAACGCATTTTGTGCTCCAGTCAGTCAGTCAGTCACTTAATGAAGTGGTTCTCAAACATTTTCATGTCATGGATCCCCCAAATCGATAAACATTAGTAGGCCGCGGACGGGGACAGAGACGGGGTGGGGTGGGGTGGGGGGCGTGTGTGATTGTTTTAAAATGATTTAGTTTTACAGACAGCAGCTGAAGTCCTTGTCATGTCTGTCTATCAGTCCCTCCTGGTACACACAACACCACTGACTACCTTCTTAACACGCTGAGGAAGGCTTGACGCCAAAACGCTATTAATTCAAAAGTACCAGAAGGTTTGTTTTAACTGGCTGTCTTGACTGAGGGGTCGGGAGACTCGGGATGGTCCGGTTGAGGGGCCGTCAACCCCCTCACGTCCCCCATGGGCATGTCATTAATATAGGCAACACATTCTTATGTTTTCGCGAGACCCCCTGAAACCCTCTTAAGGACCCCTGGGGTCCCCAGACCAAGCCTATTAGATGGAACGGAAAATTGGAAATCATGGCTGGAAATGATCAGTTTAAGAGCTTGGTGCTCTTGAAGATGATAGATTTCTGCCTCTCTCTGCTGTCCTACATAAATACACCAAAACAAAATACAAGGGCAAAGATGGGGAAGGACATGGAACACAGGTCTCTGGCCGCAATCGAACCAGGGACCTTGATGTTATGAGGTTGACGACGCGCTATCCGGTCAGCTAGCCGTGTGTCCCAAGATCTAGCCGTTAGACATACACAGTGGTGGAAAGTAACTAAGTACATTTACTCAAGTACTGTACTTAAGTACAATTTTGAGGTATTTGTACTTTACTTGAGTATTTCCAATTTCCAATACTTTTACTTCTACTCCACTACATCTCAGAGGCAAATATTGTACTTTTACTCCACTACATTTATTTGAAAACTTTAGTTACTAGTTACTTTTCAGATATAAATTATGATATAATGAAACATACATTAACCACTTTAATCGTATTTTATACATAGGCTATTTGAAAATAGCAGATCTACAAGCTCGCGACGCGTTGTGAGCTTGTAGATCGGCTATTTTCAAATATTTAGTACTTTTACTTTTGGTACTTTAAGTACATTTTGATGCCAATACTTTTGTACTTTTACTCAAGTAAATTTTGAATTCTGGACTTTTACTTGTAACAGAGTATTTTTATATTGCAGTATTGGTACTTTTACTTAAGTAAAGAATTTGAGTACTTTTTCCACCACTGGACATACAGTATATACAGCTAGCTGACCGGATGGTCAGTGAGTCAACCTCATAATATCAATGTAATTTCGGTCTGAAATGACATACAGGATAAATATCACAATGGAAGGACAGAGCCTGGCTGCGTCGATGCGCTGATGTAAAAGTCATCACCTTCACAAAAGAGCCCTAGATAAAAACATCATTACACTACAGTAAAGTCATTGTACTAATTAATCCCGTGTCATCTTCCACGGTCCAGTAAGCTAAGCTGACAGTACAGGCAGCACAGATAGATAGGACAGGCGGGCCGGGGCTGATTCAACTCTGAAAAGCAGCAAAGTACAGTTCGTACAGTCGCTGCTTTGTTTTGATCCAAAATAATAAAGCAGAAAGGCATTGAATCGTAGAAAGCAGAGTGTCAGCTGTTTGCTGTGTGAAGCACAGTGTCTGCTGCTGCTGCTGCAGTCTATCTGCAGTGAGTCTGCTGGTTCAAATGCCCCGAGCGAGCGGGCCGAGGTCCAGACAAGACCCACTGTGTGCTCTGCAAGGGGTCCAGACAGACCCACTGACCACTGCAAGGAGTCCAGAGGTCCAGACCAGTGTTGATTTCGTCGACTAAAACTATGACAAAAAAATGTTCGTCGACTACCTTTTTTCACTGACGAGAACTGAATAAAAACTAAGACTAAATATACTAACAATTTCGTCATTACGTGGCCATTACGACGCCATCAAGGCACCGCCAAAATACATTTTAGTCGACTAAATCAACTGTAGATTTAGTCGACTATAATCTTATGATATTTAGTCGACTAAAAGTAGACTAACAGTAAGACATTTCAGGTGACTAAAATATGACTAAAACGAATGGAATTTTATTCAAAAGACTATGACTAAAACTGAATCAAAATGTGATGTCAAAATCAACCAAACAGACCCACTGTGCCCTGCAAGGAGTCCAGAGGATCTGAACACCGTTACAGCAGTGATTCACAACCTTATTGACCACTTGAACCCCAGCATCATGCCTATTCTGGGGGGGAGAGAACTTTCATCTCTCTTTTAAACCACTAAAGCCCTAAACTTAAGACATACGATTAATAACCAAAAAAGCCGATCTACAAGCTCACAACGCACCGTGAGGCATCGCGAGCTCGTAGATCCATTTTATAGATCTACGTTTGAAGTTTTTTTTGTGTTTTACATTCTGATTGCTGAACCACAGGGAGGACCAGTTTGAAAGTGATTAAAGTTTGTGCTCCTTGTTGGCCACCGCTGTGGGCATGTTCGTGCCTGTCATTCCAAACAAGGGCACGGCATTCCGGACGGAGGCGTTGCCGGAGCAACGGGAGTGGCATTGCTCAATCATTTGCCACAGTGTGGGCATGCCCATCCCCGTGGCAACGCTCCCAAAGCAGGAAGTTGTTTGGCAGAGACTGGAATGCATGAACCCAGAGGGCAGACTGAATAGTGAAGCTGGGTCTCTCTACGACACACACACACACACACACACACACACACACACACACACACACACACACACACACACACACACACACACACACACACACACACACACACACACACACACACACACACACACACACACACACACACACACACACACACACACACACACACACACACACACACACACACACACACACACACACACACACACACACACACACACACACAGGGACCCCCAGAAGCAAAGTTTTTAAAAAAGAATTAAAAGATTTGCACAAATCTTCAAGATTCAAAAATGTGTGCCGCACTATGAGCTTGTATATCTGCTATTTTTGAATAGCCAAAGTATAAAATAAAAATGCTACATTAACTAATTTAGCTGGGGACCCCCTGGTCTGTTCTAAAGTATAGCGCGAGGCGGCTTGCTGTACAAGTTCACCCCCTGGACATGATGTAACTATCCAGTAGGTCACATGGACTTGACCCCAATCCAACCCCTTGATGCCGAGTGCCAAACAGGAACGCATCGGGTCACATTTTTTTAGTCTTTGGTATATGACCCGGCCGGGGGAATCGAACCCCCCCCCCCCCCCTGACCCCTCAGCCTCAGGGCGGATGCCAGACACTCTCTAACCACAAGGCCACTGAGCCTCCACTCAAGGAGGTAAAACAAGCAAAACTACATAGCAGCTTTCTCCATGACTCCAACAGTGACTAACTATTCAAATAGTTGAGAACAACAGTGACTAACTATTCAAATAGTTGAGAACAACAGTGACTAACTATTCAAATAGTTGAGAAAAATGCTGCCAAGTGTCCCAAAAGTGACTGCAAAAGATTGCTGCTATTTGTTTCAAAAGCTACCCTGTATATATAATTATGTACGCAATGTGACGTGGCTCTGTTTAACACAATGCTGTACCCTCCTCCAACTGCATATAGTTTCCCCATTTTCTTAAATTGTTTTTATTATATTTTGACACTCGCTTTGGCAATGTAAACGTATGTTTTCTCATGCCAATAAAGCTCCTTTGAATTGAAATTGAATTGACGACTAGCCCTTCATGATTCTGAACTTATTGCAGCATAAGCCAAGTCTTCTGAAGCCAAAACATTTTTACTGCGAGAGGGAAATCCCTATATTTCACCATTATTATAGCAAGTCCTCACCACAGCTTTTTCAAACACGCAGAAAGTGCTTTTGTTGCCCGAGTTGAGCATCCTAGATGTATGTAAGTAATTCTACAAATCCTTTTTTTTTCGCCCCCTTTACAGGACACCGTTTGCGTCAGTTGTTTTAGAGAATGTTGGTGGAAGCTTAGCAAGCTCCTTGTGTGTGTTTGGGGACAAATAATAAACTTAATCTGTGTTTTAACGGACGTGACAGTGAGTGAATTTTTGGGTTAACCCCAACAGGCAGCATTCATGAGCTGAAACTGTATATGGCCTCCTGAAACTGTGCCACAAAAGTTTATGCGTACCAATAAACCATGGCCTTCTATTCCACAATACAACCGCACGCACACACACACACACACACACACACACCTCGGCCTGGGCTAAAAAAAAAAATCAGAGAAACTGAGTAAAGTAAATACATATAATACTATACCTTGGATAGTATTATATATATATATATATATCAACAGATCAATAGACAACAAACCAACAATAGATTCATTAACCCATTCAATCCGGGAACACATCTGTGTCATGAGCTATAACCATAATAAAAAAATAGCAGATCTACAAGGTCATAGCGCGGGCTGCGCGGCACCGAGGGCCGCACTATGAGCTTGTGGATCTGCTATTTTTTGAAAAATCTTGAACATTTGTGCAAATCTTTGAATACAAATATTTTTTTGAAACATTTTTAACTCTTGTCTTTGCCTCTGGGGGTCCCCCTGGAACAAAACATTTTCAGTTGGGGGGCCAAATACATATCATTTTGGGGGGTCCTTGACATGGAAAAGTTGGAGCACCACTGATATAGCAACACACTGTTAGGATTTAGAAGTGTTTTATATTATGTATTTGGCCGCGGACCCCCTCCCCATCTCTCAAAATGTTTTGTTCCAGGGACCGCCAGAAGCAAAGATTTGAATTACAAGTGTTATATTATAGTTAAAAATAGCAGATCTTACAGTACAAGCTCATAGCACGGCACCGAGTGCAGAGTAGGGCTGGTGAATCAATATTCGAATATCGAATATTCCTCGAATATGGGGAAAATATGTATATTCAAATATGAAAATTAATATTCGAATATTTTTTTTTATGTTTATTTGACAGGGACAATACAAAAAACAATGTATCAAGTTATAAAAACATCCAAAATATATGCTTTATTGGATCCGAGCACTCGATATATTGTTTTTTGTATTGTTTCTGTCAAAAGAAAATATGAAGAAAAAAAAATTTGTTGCATTTTTTTTTATTTTTTATAATAACAATAATATTCGAATGTATTCGAATATCTGCCAATTTTTAAGACCAATATTCGAATATTATTTCTGAGGAGAGTTGACATCCCTAGTGCCGAGCTAGTATTTCTGGTATTTTGGAATAGCCAAAGAAATCTAAAAATGACACAGATTCTTTCTCGGTCCAAATGGGTTTGGGGTCAAGTCCATGTGACCTACTGGATAGTTACATCATGTCCAGGGGGTGTACTTGTACAGCAAGCCGCCTCGCGCTATACTGTAGAACAAACACCCCATCGATACAGAGCTGCAGACTTTACCAGGAGTTCTACCAGCCAAGGCTCCACACAGTGGCCTAAAAAGAAAAAAGTAAAAAAAACGTGCCGTTTTGCATGCAGTTATTCTTCATACAGTACCCTCGGCGTGAACTCGTTTGACAGTTTGCCAAAGCTCCCGCTATATTTAGCGCACAGGCAGGCCTGTGGTGGCTCACGTCTGTGCAGAATATTTAATAACGATTGTGTGATTAAAAGCTCTTTAGATTCGGGTGGGCTGGAGGAGGAGGACAGATTGGGAGTGCATGGATGAGCGTGTCAAGAACACACAGGCAGCAGCTGATGACAAGCTCACAGGTTCCAACACAACGCACATACATGTTGGAACATAACAATATATACACACTGGTAATAATGCAGAAAAAAATCTATGTGCAAAATTCAAGGTAGCCAGCCAGTATGAAACAATAATAGCCATGAACCAAATACTACAGAGTAGTGTAGTAGTCTATCTATGTCAGAGATAAGAGAGAAGTACAAACAACCTATCAATTATTATCAATTCCTGGTGGTGATCAGGGTTGCCAGATCTGCTTATTATAAGTTCCCCGCAAGATTTTATATGAAAATAGCCGATCTACAAGTTCACAACGCGTCACATCGCGACACGTTGTGAGCTTGTAGATCTGCTATTTTCAAATAGCTGACGTATATGTTAAAAGTGCTCATGTGGCCCATAGTCGCTTCTTTTGGGCTGGTTTTTCCTAGACCTGGTTGCTTGTTAACCTCACTCCGTCAAATGGAAGAAGCTTGCGACACACATTTTGTTTCACAGCGTACTTGCATCTGAGACTTCGGGCGCAGAATCGATGACAAACGGAGTTTCATTTTTTCAAGCTACTAGGCAGGTGATTGGATGATCCCGCCCCTAGCAGCCGCTGATTGGTTCGTATGCGCAGCGGTTCGGGCAGCTTTACTCTGTGAGCAATCCCAGACCCTCCTTCCTGAAACCAAATGCAATGCAATGCATGAGATTTCCGGAGGGAGGGGGTGTTTACCAGGCTAGTTGCTTGTTTCTCTCACAGAATCTGGCAACGCTGGTGGTGATAGCAATAGTGGCTTATTTGAACGGGGGAGGCTAAAGACAAATATGTTTCTGGATGCTTGTGTGTACTTTAACCACTGCTAAAGCCCTCTATAATGTGTGTGAGTGTATGACGCACAGCGAAGATAGGAGATCTACAACAAGCTCACAACACCTTGCATCACGACAGACACGCTGCTAGTCGGTAGCTTGTTATTTAGCCATTTCTGAATATGTCAACAACATACTGTATATCTATTTTGACATGATGACGAGCCCAGAATAGGGATCATGCCAGGTTGAAAAGCGGGACAGGGGGCTTGGGGGGGGGATGAGGGCTTACAGTCATTCGTGACAAATGAGCCTACAATTACCCTTATGACATACCCCCCCCAACTGTTTTGTCATGTCATTATTATTACTGCATTTCCCGTCCGGGTGAATTCTATGTCTCTTTCTGACACAACCCCACCACCACCACCACCACCGCACACTACTAGCACTTCTTCTAACGGCTGAGAAATGCCCTTGCCTTGCATTTTTTCAAGACACAAGATACTTATTACTTAACCCTTTAAGACCGGGAACGCATCTGTGTGCGCTATGAGCTTGTAGATCTGCTATTTTTGGGGGGGAAATCGTGAAAATGTGTACAAAACATCTTTAGTTTGAATATATATATACTTTTTTAAAGCGAAAGTTTTTAACTCAAATCTTTGCTTCTGGGGATTTTACAAATGTCTTCTAAATCCTAAAGTTTTTTCTTTATTTATTTTTTTACTTATGTTGCTATATCATGAATGGTTTTCAAACTTTTTTCATGTCAAGGACCCCCAAAATAATATGTATTTGACCGCGGACCCCCTCCCATCTAAAAATATTGTGTTCCAAGGACCCCCCCAGAAGCAAAGATTTGAGTAAAAAAATGTATATAAAAGATTTGCACACATTTTCAGGATTTTTCTAAAAAATAGCAGATCTACAAGCTCATAGCGCGGCACTCGGTGCCGCGCTATGAGCTTGTATATCTGCTATTTTTGAATAGCCAAAGAAATCTTAAAATGACACAGATGTGTTCCCGAGAAACTACAGTTCGGAAGGAGAGTAGTAGAAGACACTGACAGGCGAGAGAGAGGTCTTCTTCAGGCGTTCAGACTTCCACAGCAGACAGTGCTGCTGCCGTCTGTGCTGCTGCCAACTAAGTCAAACCTCAAAGGGGAAGCGATGTGGTGGCACGGTGACAGAGAAAAGGTAAACGCAAACAGGAAGGAAAGACAAAACAAACAGTGGTGTAAAGTAACTAAGGATATTTACTCAAGTACTGTACTTAAGTAAAGAAACGTATTTCCCCATTTTCAATACTTCTACTCCACTACATCTCAGAGGCAAATATTGTACTTTTACTCCACTACAATTATTTTAAAACTTTAGTTACTAGTTACTTTGTAGATTTAGATTATTATATTACAAAACACACTAACCACTTCAGCCCAATATACATTTTGGGCCATTTGAAAATAGCCGATCTACAAGCTCACAATGCGTCGCCTACAAGCTCACAATGCGTCGCCTACAAGCTCACAATGCGTCGCATGGCGACGCATTGTGAGCTTGTAGATCTGCTATTTTCAAAAGATTTTTGTATACATTTTGAACAATGAGTACTTTCTACTTTTGGTACTTTAAGTCCATTTTGATAACAATACTTTAGTACTTTTAGTAAAGTAAATTTAGAATTCCTGACTTTTAATTGTAACAATTCTACATTGCAGTATTGATGATACTTTCACTTAAGTAAAATATGTAAGTACTTCTTCCACCACTGCAAACAAAACAAAGAAAAACAAACAAACACAAAAATCACCCACTTTTTCACATTAGCCTCTCCGTTGGGGATCCTCCTCAGCTTCTTCTTCTTGAGTATCTTGACGGCGCGGCGGCACAGCGTCTCAGAGTCCAACATCTCCTTGACCTTGCCGTAGGAGCCCTCCCCCAGCAGGTCCCCCATCAGGTACTTCCCGATCAGCTTGGCCCGCTTGCGGCGGGGCTGGTAGATCACCTCGGTGGAGTCGATGCGGTGGATGAACGTGTCCATGCCCATCAGCTCGTTCTCCGTCAGGTAGTCCAGGTGCTGCAGCTCTCCCAGACTCATGGTGACGACTACGACGACGACTTGGAGCCCTTTTTCCGGGTTTAAAAAAAAAGGCCTTGGCTGTTGCTGCTGCTGCTGCTGCTGCTGCTGCTGCTGCTGCTGCATAGGGGTGGGACGATATGGGTATCTCACGATATGATATCTGTGGCAATATTAGGCCCTCGATAACAATAATATCACAATATTCATTATATTGCAATATCACGATATTCGATATAATGCAAGAGTTTTCACCAACGATAGTCCTTGTATTCAATTCATAAAATAGTACCAAACAGTTCAAAATCATCACACAAATACAGGAAAAAAAAACAACACTATATGTACAGAGTCGGAAAAACAAAGTTGTTTTTTTATATCGGTATTTTTCGGCAATATATAGATTATTTATCGCGAGAGGAAGTATCGCGATATATCGCAATATCGATATATCGTCCCGACCCTACTGCTGCACCGTGGTGTGTGTTAATAAGGACACGGTCACACCGTCAGTGACAACGTCTGTTTGTCTGTTCTGTCACGATTACAAATATAAGTTGACGATTAATTGTCACGTCTGCAGAATATTTAATAACGATTGTGTGATTAACAATCGTTATTAAATTCTGCAGATTGTCAAATAATTGCGATTAACGATTTAATTGTGTGTTTGGCCATTGAACATACGAATAAAAAATGCCTTTTAAGGCTTTGTAAATAAAAAATTGCACAGGGCAGATATGACACAGAACTTAAATATACAAAGAAATCATTGACATATTTAATAATTTTATACATGTAAAAAAAGCTGAAATAGCTGATCTACAAGCTTACAACGCGTCACCAAGTGACGCGTTGTGAGCTTGTAGATCAGCTATTTCTGCATTTTTTTTCTATTTGAAAATGTGTGAAAATCGTTCAACAGGGAAAAACGATTATGACGATTATGCCCAAAAAACAAATTGCGATTATGTCAAATAATTGCAATTAGACGAATATGTAATAATTGTGACAGGCCTACCGTCTTGTTTGTCCTGTCCTACGGCCACTTGATTGAGTCACGCACACAAAGCGACACACGGATGATCTGTCCCCCGCTCAAGTTTCGTCCTTCTTAAAGTAGTAGGTAATAACTGTTGACCTTTCAGCTCCACGTTGTGTTGAGTTTTTTTAATAATTCCACAAGTCCGGGAAATATAGTTGAATTAGGAAAAACACTAACTGGGCTTACAGGAAAGTGGGGGGGGGGGGGGAGAGGTGGTGGGCGGGCGTCAATCCCAATTTGTAAACATTAAGGGGCTGCTTTTTACTGCAAATAGTTCTTACTGGGAAAAACAAAACATCACATTCATGACTACAGAACGGTGCTAGAAAAGTATATGGTTCTGCACACTTGGATCAACGCAAAACGGCGGCTCTTGAAAACAAAGCTCTACAGGAGGGTGTTATAAAGTCAGCCAAAAGAACCTGTTCTATATCCAGTGTTCAGTTCAGTGTCTGTGGGGAAAGTTCAGGCCCACGTGGACATCATTTTTCTTTAGACTATGATTGTTGATAAGTGCGGGTTTGGCATGCCGAAGGGATCATGATGATGATGATGATTCTCTTCAAAAAAGATTACATTCCTCTGCTCCGGCCAACAACACGACCGGTTGCCTCCATTAGTTGACTCCACAAGTGAGTTAATACCACAGGACGACGACAACTACGGGCGGAGGAGAGGAGAAGGAGGAGGTGACCAGCTCTGCTGCTACTGCTTCTTCGGCCGGTGAGGAGGAGCACTGCATTTCTGTCAACGAGTTGTGCTGCTGCTGCTGCTGCAATGCATAGTTTGAATCAGGACACATAAGCGGCTGGCTCGGCTCCAACTCGCACAGGTTCCAAATTATGCAATGGGCAATCTCCTGTTATCAGCCTGGACACAGCAGGTCCTGGCTCTGATCCATCCGGAATGCCTTCAGTCTTCCTCTACCATGCAGAGTGGCTCCTTAGTCCTCCTTGGTGCCTTAAAAAGACAAGAATCACCACATTAATACGACTACCAGTGGTGTGAAGTAACCAAGTACATTTACTCAAGTACTGTGCTTACTGTATGTACACTTTTGAGGAATTTTCACTTCACTGGAGTATTTCCCATTTTCAGTACTTTTACTTCTACTCCACCACATCTCAGAGGCAAATACTGTATTGTACTCTTACTCCACTACAATTATTTGACAGCTTTAGTTACTTAGTTGCAGATTTAGATTATCATCACAATATCACATACATGAACCACTTCAGCCCTATATACATTTCGGGCCATTTGAAAATAGCCAATCTACAAGCTCACAATGTGTCACCATGCTCCGCATTGTGAGCTTTGTAGATCTGCTATTTTTATACCGGACTTTCACTTGTAACAGAGTAATTCTACATCGATTGCAGTAGTCATACTTTTACTTAAGTAAAACGTTGTGAGTACTTTCTCCACCACTGGCATTGATACTACACATCAAGGGGAATCATAATGTTTTGGTGGCTATGTATTTAAAGCCTGGGTAGCTGTTTTACCTTTCTGGCTATAAAACCCACTGTTCTGGGGGTTTATTTTAGAGCAGAGGTCTTCAACAGGGGGTCCGGGACCCCTAGGGGGTCCTCAGAGTTACTACAGGGGGTCCGCCAAATCTTTGTGTGGTATGATTTTTTATTTTACCTTAACCACTTGAACCCCAACATCCCTTTTCTGAAGAGAACTTTGGCCAAAAATAGCAGATCTACAAGCTCCCAACGCCTCGCGCTGCGAGGCGTTGTGAGCTTGTAGATCTGCTATTTTTGGCAAAGAGGTATAGGTGTAGACTAGAGGGAAAAAAGAGCAGACCAAGTAAAAAAAAAAAGTTTAATCTGACTGAAACACAATTTTATATAATATAGAGAGGGTCCCTGCTTCATCTCTCTCTCAGCCAGGGGGTCCTTGGCCTGAGTAACGTTGAAGACCCCTGTTTTAGAGATATAAAGTGATTTCAGGTCATAGTAGGACTCAAGAGGAGTCACAGCTGCCATTGCTCAATAATCATCTGCATGCCAAGCAGACAAAAAAAAAAACATGTTTTCTACTACAGGAGGCTAGCATAGTGTTAGCTATGAAGCTAAACACAAAAACACACACCAGCCCAAAGTACAGTTGCTTTGCTTGAATGAAGTGAAACTGCATTATCAAACAAACATTAATAATAACACCGACGTCCTGCTTCTCCAGTAACACAGTTTACAGTATTTCATTAAAAACGTCCCCCAAAAATAAGCAGGTTTTTTTTTTTAAATAGAAAGAAGAACATAAATAATATAACATGCATTTACATGTGTAGTAATGTAGGGTTAGCATGCATGCTAGCTCTAGCTGCTGCAATAGTCTTTAACTTTAAACCAGTGAGCAGATCACAGATAAGTGATGTTTGACTTAGAACTCTCATTCATCATTAATGATGATAACAATGTTATCAGAGCCTTCGAAACGAGGTTATTATTAGTATTAACTGCTTAAAAGCTCGGCTATTATTATTATTAAAAGCTCGGCTATTTAAAACCACAACTATAACCACTTCATTTATGATTATATAAAAACATTAAATGCGTTTATATTTTTTCCCATCAGAATAAGAGAAGTGGAGACACGACGACACTCCGTGTATGGTGAAAACACGACCGTCTGTTGTCGAGCAGAAAATGTAAATTCATAATAAACGTCTCTCTATGTGTTTTAGCTGGTTTTAAATGGTTTATTATAAACAGTCTCACCCTCCAGATCCATGTGGTTGCAGGGATCAGATGTCCTGTCTGTCTGTCTGTCTGCCTGTCTGTCGCTCCTCTGTGCTGCTGCAGTCAGACTGTAATAATAATGTTTCATGTGTTTTTATTCATATTATTCTCTCAGCTATAGTTTTAATGACTCTACATGTTCCTGCTGCTGCTGCTCAGGTTGTCGCCATCTTGTTTACCTCCCCCTCATAGCCCCTCCCCCCACCCCACACTGACAGACACCCCCCCCCCCCCACGTTAATGCGTCATCCATGTCACCACAGAAAAATAATTAATGTCAATATTTATGTCCCCGCTGTATTAACATAATTGTAATTAATTAATGATAGGGAGTAGGACGGGACAAAATCAAATATCACAATATTTTTTGACATACATACCCATGCATGTATGTGTGTGCGCATATATATATATATATATATATATATATATACATATATACATATATACATATACATATATATGTATATATATATGCGCGCACACACACACACATATATACATACACACACATTTATTTTCATTTTCAAAAATTGCTGATCTACAAGCTCACAACTCACCACAGCACGTGTTGTGAGCTTTTAGATTGGCTATGTTGGAATATTTTGTTAAGTACTATAAAATATTGTTGGATGATTAAAACCCAAGAAATGACAACTCTAATGCCATGTCACAATATATCAAATCAAAGATGAAATCTAGTCTCATATCAACTTAATAGGGATATTTCTTTCCAGATTATTTGACACTCTTGATGGAATCCTAATCCAGTGGTTCTCAGTCAGGCTCCTTGAAGGGATTCCCAGCAAAAATGACAAACAGTTTAATTTCACTATTATATTTCCCACAGGCTGGAAGTTAAGCCCAATGAGAGATCACAGGTTTCACTCTCTCCACTGCTACACTAAAAGCCTGGGTTTCCGAGGCTACTGCTACACCCTCCCCACCCTACACTATAGTCAGTTGTAGAATTCTGTACCAAATATAATCTAACAAGAACAACACAAATCTTCTCATTGCACAGAATCTTTTCGCTTAGCCGAGTTTCTTCGTGATAGTTATTTTCCTCCTGTCCCCCAGGACCCCCACACACATGTAGAAGAAAAGAAACACATTGGCACCTCCTAGATTTTTAACAGTAGGCCTAATGAATGGAAGAAATACCTATATGTCTGTTTTTTATGCTGATGTTATGTTTTGTTCCTTTTTTTGTTAAAAAAAAAGAAGTTATCTTTTGTGAATTGATTGCAGAATATATATGTGAATATTTAAACGTGATACTTGAGAAGATTTCTGATCTGTCTGGATGCAATTTGTTCTGTAAGAATAAAAAACACATGTAAAGGGTCTTTTGAGTACTCAGAAAAGTGCTTTACAACTTCCAGGTATTAAATATGTGTGGGGGGGTTCTCCTTTCAGAGCCCCAAGTCAGATCAGTACAGTACTTCACAGCTGTGGAGCAGAAGTTGTTTAGTCACTTCACTTTCAGTGACACTTTAGTTCCTGACCTCTTAAAAAGAAGTGTCATCATACTCCCGGAGCATCCATGTAACAGCGACACCGTGTCAACCAGCCCCTCCATGGCTAAAGTTGACATTGAGTGATCGGTATAAACTAACACCACCAGGGACTCTTGCTGGGATGGGGTTTCTGGGTTATATTTAACCAGCGTAAACCCCCTGGGGGAATGGCAAACTGAAGGTCTAGTTTCACAGATCTGTTACTTTCACTATAAATCGGTGGCTCGACTTGGCCAACTCTGCAAGTCACTGAATAAACCAAATTCCGAACATGCTTACATGTCATGGCAATAAAGTCTTCTGATTCTGAATAAGACATAAAAATAATAAGACAATAAGACAAAAAACATCCTGCCTGAACTAACATTGTTATCGTTAACCCAGTAAGACCTAGGCAATTCTTAAAAATGTTTTCTAAATGCTAACAGATTTTTGAAAAAAATTAAATGTTCAAGATTTTTCAAAAATAGCAGATCTACAAGCTCATAACGCGGCACTCGGTGCCACGCTATGAGCTTGTATATATGCCATTTTTGAATAGCCAAAGAAATCTAAAGTGACACAGATGCGTTCCAGGTCTTAAACCAACCACAAATGAATACAAGTCATTTTACACACAAAATCTGGAGATAAGTTTGTGATAGCTGGATTTTTCTGTCATGGCTATTTTTATTGTTTACATTGAGGCTATCTGTATAACGGTTGTTGTTGTGAGGACAGTGTAATACTTAAGGTGATTCAGCAAAGTCACAAAGAAAATCACTCAATGCAAAACCTCTAAACAAAGCAGATCATTGTACAAGTAAAAGTGTGCCATTTGGTTAGGAATACAAGTACTTTTTTTTTTAAAGGGAACAAGATTACAACTCAAACATTAAAATCTTCACAGAGAATCGGGTCACAATGTCATTTTTCTTCCATCATTAGACATTAAAGTAACAAAAACAAACCACTGATTCCATCTGAGCCAAAAAAAACTTTATCAATGCAAAAATAGTCAGATATTATTTATCTTTTGCACTTTTTTATGATTTCTTTTAGATAGGAAACCTAGAAATTGCAGTAGTCAGATTCGAACTCGGGACCTTGCGAATCACAAGGAATGTGGTTAGTGTGCTAACTGGCTGAGCCACAAGGCACCCCTAAACGCAAAAATATTCTATGTAACTGGATTAACACTTTCAACCTGGCGTCTCTATTTTGGGCATGTCATTATAGGGGGAAAAAAATGATGTGACACTGTGATATGACCAAATATAAATCAGGCTTAATGTGGCTTAATCTGATCTAGGGGGGGGGGGGGGGAAACAGATAGCTGGCATGACTCACACAAATCTATTTCCCTTTCTCCAACTTCAATGAATACAGCCTGGTAAAATTTTACAAAATTCAGTCCGACCACTTTGTCCATCTTCACAAACCAAGAGTAAAAAGTAAAATGGTTCAAAAAAACGGCCATCGTCTCATCTCCTCTTCTTCAGTAATACGGCCTCCGGGGATTATTCTACATTTCAAAGAAAAGAAAGAGAAACATGAGCTGAGATGATACCTAGAAAACCCAAAAAGTTAAACTGAGGTAAATTCACACCAAAAATAAGGAGACTGATCCTAAAGTTACCAATGGATTGGGCCTGAAGCGATATGCAAGCATCATCCTCTTTCTATAAGCATCGTATTCATCATCTTGTCCCGTCAGCTCGGCTGGTCGGTCCACTCCAAACCCAGCACCGTCCACAGCCGTAGTTCCCCTACAGGCAAAAAAAAAAAAAAGGTCAAAGTCAGTTTGTGTCTGCAAAGATTATATTTGGCATGTATGGCATTTCCCAAGGAAAAACCCTGTAGGCAATCGCTGGGATTGGCTAAGACGCTAAGGGCTTGTTTTGGTTCCCTGTTCCGCCCACCATGGCTTGGCAACTCGAACGGTGCGGTGGTCGAGGTGCAAGGCCTTGCTGTGGGAGCACCTGCCTTGTTGTCAAGTGATTTAAAAAGTGACCCAGTGGTGGAAAAAGTACTCAAATGTTTTCAAAATTCAAGTTCAAAATTTACTTGAGTAAAAGTACAAAAGTATTGGTATCAAAATGTACTTAAAGTACCAAAAGTAAAAGTACTAAACTGTTTGAAAATTGCAGATCTAAAATGATTGAAAACTGATTGAAAATTGCAGATCTACAAGCTCACAAGGCGTCACGATGCGACGCGTTGTGAGCTTGTAGATCGGCTATTTTCAAATAAATAGCCTAGGTATAAAATAGGGCTTAAGTGGTTCATGTATGTTTTACAATGTAATAATTTATATCTGCAAAGTAACTAAAGTTTTCAAATAATTGTAGTGGAGTAAAAGTACAATATTTGCCTCTGAGATGTAGTGGAGTAGAAGTAGAAGTATTGGAAATTGGAATACCTCAAAATTGTACTTAAGTACAGTACTTAAGTAAAAGTACTTAGTTATTTTCCACCACTGAAAAAGTCATGCATTTGTTGTAAAACCTTGCACATACACAGGACGTTGTTGAGTGAACCAAAATGAGTGTTCCCCAAAATTGATTTACTAAAAGGAGAATTCCGGACTAGCCTTTTTCTTACCTTTATATGATGTTATTATATCCTCGGACGAGTAGTACAGTAGAAACATTTCATAACTCCATCCCGAGTCCACCAAAGCTTTTTTTTGTTGTTGTAGATATCCGACGTTCATATTGACAGAAAACTCTCCACAGTGTTTGTGTTAGATGCACCCCTCCCTCCGGAAGTCTCGCAAGGAAGAGATTTCACCCGTGATTTCATCCCAGTCCGCTTGTAAACACTACGGCTGCCCAAAAAAACCACTGTGGCGAGGTTTCTATCATTATGAACGTCAGATAGCAACAACAAAAAAAACGTGTTCTAGCGCATGGACCATCCGCTCGGGTTTTTAGGGATGGAGTTATGAAAATGTTGTACTGTACCCCTCGTCCTAGGATATAATAATATCATATAAAAAAGGTAAGAAAAAGGCTAGTCCGGAATTCTCCTTTAACCCATTAAGACCTGAAGCCGATTCTACTAATGTCTCCTAAATCCCAACAGTTTTCTGAAAAAAAACATATGTTTCTCAAACTTTTTCATGTCAAGGATCCCCAAAACTATATGTATTTGGCCGCCGACCCCCATCTCAAAATATTTTGTTCCAGGGACCCCCCAGAAGCAAAGAATAGAGTTAAAAATGTAAGCTTTAAACAATATATATTCAAAGATTTGCACAAATGTTCACGTTTTTTCAAAAAATAGCAGATCTACAAGCTCTTAGCGCGGCACTCGGTGCCGCGCTATGAGCTTGTATATCTGCTATTTTTGAATAGCCAAAGTGTAAAATAATGCTTTTTTTTTAGCTCAAATCAAAAAGTGACAAAGATGCGTTCCAGGTCTTAATGGGTTAAGATGTATAGACGTTGCATAGATGTGTGACGACGTTGCTGCAAACAGCCATTGATCCGACTCACCCTGTTCAAAGCATAGTAGCTTCAGCACAGGTTTTGCTTTACTGAAACAAAACAATGTCTTGATCCCACAGCCAGCGACACACGCAGGAGTTTCCGATATTTTACTGGGAAAGTTCATTATAATCAAAAAGGCCCATTCGAGAGGACAGAAAGTTGCCAAGCACTGCCAACATTGGAATGCCCTTATTTGGCCCGATTTTGCGAGTTCTTATCTCAAACTGCTCAGTAAAATGTTCCTTTGACAAAAAGGTTTTAAATCTTGAACATTGTTATTCAAAGCCTTGAGGATAAATATGTATCAAAATAAAGACACGCCAATAAACTGTCCAATTACTTGTTTCTTAGATTATTGCCAATGGTCAAAGTTCAGCAATTATTTCCTTACATATTGATCTATTTTTTGGGGCCTTTGCCCTTCCATTTTTAGACCGTTGGCAACGTCGGCAGACATAGCCCCGTAAGCCAAACTAATGAGTCTTCATAATGTACTACTGTGTACAACATGGCCAGGTTGATCTCAAGGTTTTAATCTTGTCACACGACAAAGGGGTGCTGCATTTTGCCATCCGAGGGACGCTCGGGTGGCGCAAGGGGCAAAATAGATCTACAAGCGCGTTGAGAGCTTGTGGATTTGCCATTTTTTGGCTGAAGATTAAAGTGGTTAAATACACATAAATGATAGCAGACGTCACTGTGGTTTACCACACTGTACACATTGTACAGTGTGTGGTCAACCATAATGACGTCATTATCTCCTCCCCTCTGTTCTCACCTCGTAAACCAAGGAGACAAAATGTGGTATTATGGTATTTATTAACTATATATTGTATGTATTTTTGTGCATATGATGAGAGACAGAGAGAGCAGATGAAATGAGGAAGAGAGCCCACTGTCCTTAGTTATAAAAACGCACTCAGATCTCATGAATTGACTGATTCCAAGTTAGATTCCAAGTCTTTGTCTCCAGTCTCTGCATGATTGTGTCAGTATAATTTGTTCTTATCAATGCATGTTACCAAGTGGCTTTCCATTATTATAGACATAATAAAAGGTTTTAAAAACGTCTCATTGCGTCATGGAAGCACAAACATTTCAAATGAGAAATACATTTAACGTTAAGGTATAAAAAAAGAAATACAAAAAGAGTACATTTTCACCGTGGAGACGGCAAACACATTCGGTTCTGGAAAAAAAGCTAGACTAACGGATCACTGTTGTTATGGAGGGAGGGTGTGCTACACAGTCGCCCAAGTGTCGACTGATGCAATATAGTTTTGATTACATGCAACATTACCTGAGAAAATGCAACCCCCCCCCCCCCATATTCTGTATATGGCACATTGCTGCGGTCTGATCCTACAATACCCAGAATTCACAGCGATGGCTTTCTCTGCAAGCAGTTCTGGAGGACACTGCTCCTAGTGGCCTGTACTGGTAGAAGGTCTGTGTGACTGACTACACTACACAGTCTCATTCACCTGGTATCCTAGAGTTTCAATGTACAGATTGTTGGATAGTACATTGTTTAGACTGATGCTAGGTTCTTGGTTTACCTGGGATCCTGTTTTACTGAGGCACTACACTGTCTCTCTGCATTCTGTGTATGTGTTTACCTTGCTTGTTGTAAGTCACTCTGGATAAAGAGCGTCGGGTAGGGGCTAATGTTTTTTTTTTTTTTTTTTTACCACATAAGATTAGATTAGTTATTTTGGCTTTAGGATAGGTTAACCCTTTTCTTAGAAGTGTAAATCATAAAACAAAACAAAAAACACAGTAGTACATTTTTAAATGTATGCACACATACAGTATATATACACATGTGTACACATGCATAAACGCATACAAGCCATCCATCATAACCCATAAAGAACTGGAACGCATCTGTGTCACTTTGATTTTAGCTTTTTAAAAAAGCATTATTTTACACCGAGTGCCACGCTACGAGCTTCTGGGGGGTCCCAGGAACAACATATTTTGAGATGGGGGTCCGCGGCCAAATACATATAATTTTGGGTGGTCCTTGACATGAAAAAGATTGAGCACCACTGATATAGAAACATATGTTTTTCGGAAAACTGTTGGGATTTAGGAGACATTGTAGAATGGGCTTCAGGTCTTAATGGGATAAACCACACTGTACATGGCTGGTACCCTCCCTCCAGAAGCCTCTTTTCTCACTTGTTCACAGGATGTGTGATTCCTTGTCTGTCAGAACCCAGCCCTTCACCGTCCTTCCAGCCCATCTTCATCAGCATCCTGAAACCCAGGTTCTCCACCGTCAACTTGAACTCCTTGTACTCAGAGTAGTCTGGGTCACGGCCCTCCTGCAGTGTTACAGTTACGTTTGGAGAGAAAAAAAATAACATAACGTGCTTTTCAACCAAAACCGCTGATTAGAGGGGCTGTCACGTTTACAAATTTAAGTTGACTATTAATTATCACTCAAATAATTGCGATTAATGATTTAATTGTGTTTCTGTCGTTGAAAATTAATGGAACATTATGGATAAAACATACATTTCTGTTGGCTTTAACACATTTAATTACTTTGTACTTAAAAATAAACATTAATAGTGGAACTAGCCGATCTATAAGCTCAAAACGCGTCGCATTGCGACGCGTTTTGAGCTTATAGATCGGCTATTTCCACTATTTTTGGAAAATATGACATTTTTTAACATGAATTGATTATGACTATTATGCAATAATTGCAAAGATTATGTAATAATTGTGACAGGCCTACTCATGGCTAAAAAGGAAACACTAGACCGTGAGGACTGACCTTGAGGGCCTTGAAGGTCTCCATGAATTTCTCTAGTTCCTCTGGGGGCAGGAAGTCACCGATGAAGTGTTTCCCTTTCCCCATTTCTGTCAGAGACTCCGCCCAATCTGTAGGAGAAACAGCATGCGTTAGGTCAGTTGCGACTATTCTAGTAGTTGCACATGCAATGAATACATTTCTGCAAATACGTATTTTTTCAAATGGCCTATATATATATATATATATATATATATATATATATATATATAGATAGGGCTGAAGTGGTTAATGTATGTTTTGTAATAATAATCAAAGTAACTAGTAACTCAAGTTTTCAAATAATTGTAGTGGAGTAAAAGTACAATATTTGCCTCCGAGATGTAGTGGAGTAGAAGTAAAAGTACTGAAAATTGGAAATACTGCGGTAAAGTAAAAAAATACCTCAAAACTGTACTTAAGTACAGTACTTGAGTAAATGTACTTAGTTACTTTACATCACTGCGTATACCTACACTGTAGTCTCTCTGCTGCACTTTTTAAATGCAGCCACTAGATGGTAATGTCAATCTTACATGCTCCACCATTACATTGGTAATGCAGTATGACTGTAGATAGATACATTCCAAAACCTTTCATGCACATCTGAGCTCTGGTGCTACTTGATATGTCACATGAGAATGCAGAACTCTGTCACACACACTTTAGATTTGATATTTTTACATTAACCCATTAAGACCTGGAACGCATCTGTGCCACTTTTTGATTTGAGCTAAAAAGCATTATTTTACACTTTGGCTATTCGAAAATAGCAGATCTACAAGCTCATAGTGCGGCACCGAGTGCCGCGCTACGAGCTTGTAGATCTGCATTTTTTTTTAAATCGTGAAAATGGGTGCAAATCTTTGAATATATATATTTTAAACCGAACATTTTTAACTAAAATCTCTGCATCTGGGTGTCCCTGGAACAAAATATTTTGAGATGGGGGTAGGCGGCCAAATACATAACCGCTTGGGGGTCCTTGACATGAAAAAGTTTGAGAACCACTGATATAGTAACATGGGACATTCTCCCTATATCAGGATTTAGAAGACATTTGAAGAATCGGCTTCTGGTCTTAATGGGTTAACGCTCATTCTTTATTGTAAAATGTAACTGAAACACACTTTTATACCTGGTGTTGAACGTGTTCTGTGAGAATAAACTGAAGTTGAACTGGACGTGGTGGTTGCTCACACAGCACATACATTAGGGCTGGGCCATGACTTAAAATCTAAATTATTTCAACATTTTGCCTCGATTACGGTTAGTGAATGAATGATAAAAATAAATAAATGAATAGTGATATTAGTCAAACTACCAGCTCACAACGTCTCGCATTGCAGCATTTTGTGAGCTTTCACCATTGTTGTACGCCACCACACCACAACAGGTTAATTTATTTAGTCAATTATAAAAATAATCTATTAAAAATTTATAAAATGTAAAAGCTAACCAACATGAGCAAGATTAAGTTGGTTATTGTTGGTTCTAAGATATATTTTGGGTTAGTCGCCCAGCCCTCCTACACATGGATCATATATTTTGGGTAAGTCTCCCAGCCCTCCTACACATGGATCATATATTTTGGGTAAGTCTCCCAGCCCTCCTACACATGGATCCCGTATTTAGGGTTAGTCCCCCAGCCCTCCTACACATGGATCACGTATTTAGGGTTAGTCGCCCAGCCCTCCTACACATGGATCACGTATTTAGGGTTAGTCGCCCAGCCCTCCTACACATGGATCCCGTATTTAGGGTTAGTCCCCCAGCCCTCCTACACATGGATCACATATTTTGGGTTAGTCGCCCAGCCCTCCTACACATGGATCATGTATTTAGGGTTAGTCCCCCAGCCCTCCTACACATGGATCCCGTATTTAGGGTTAGTCCCCCAGCCCTCCTACACATGGATCACATATTTTGGGTTAGTCGCCCAGCCCTCCTACACATGGATCACATATTTTGGGTTAGTCGCCCAGCCCTCCTACACATGGATCACATATTTTGGGTTAGTCGCCCAGCCCTCCTACACATGGATCATATATTTAGGGTTAGTGGCCCAGCCCTCCTACACATGGATCATGTATTTAGGGTTAGTCGCCCAGCCCTCCTACACATGGATCACGTATTTAGGGTTAGTCGCCCAGCCCTCCTACACATGGATCATGTATTTAGGGTTAGTCGCCCAGCCCTCCTACACATGGATCACGTATTTAGGGTTAGTCCCCCAGCCCTCCTACACATGGATCATATATTTAGGGTTAGTGGCCCAGCCCTCCTACACTACACATGGATGCTTGGGTCTTTACCGCGGGTCTTCTCCATCTCCATGTGACGTAGTCGATGCTCCCAGGTTCCTGCTTCCTGGTCCAGCTCCTCGTCACTGTCGTACTCGTGCTGGTTGTCTCTGACGGCCTTCTCCCACATCACCTGCACCTCTGCCATGGCACGCTTGTGCTTCATGATCATGTCGTACATCTCCTGCATCTGTTGGGGGGACAAGGTTAGCAGAGTTTAGAAGTTTTGTTTTCAGTTTTTAGTTTTCATTCGTCTTTACACGCATGTACTTCATGCCGTGTTCAGACTTGACAGCTACAAAGTTATGGGCTACCATTCATTTTCAATGGAAGTCAGCAACATGAAGACGAAAAGAGTTGTTGTTGGTAGCTGCTACGAAATCTAACAAAGCTGCAAAACAAGTTGAGCTGGCTTCAACTGCAGCTACAAAGCTACAAAGCGACCGAGTGTTGTTTAACCATTTCCACGAGTGTTGATTTTGACAGCAAATTTTGATTTCGTTTTAGTCATAGTATTTTGAATGAAACTTTGTTTAGTTTTAGTCATTTCAGGTGACAAAAATATTATTTTAGTCACCAGATTTTTTTAACATTTAGTCTAGTTTTAGTCGACTAAATATCATAAGATTTTAGTCGACCTAATCTACAGTTGATTTAGTCGACTAAAATGTATTTCGGCGGTGCCTTGATGGCGTCGTAATGGCTGATTTTACACTTGGTTGCATGCTGAAAATAGCCGATCTACAAGTTCACAACGTGTCGCGACACGTTGTGAGCTTGTAGATCTGCTATTTTCAGAGCGCAACACCCGAGCGCAACCAAACATAAAATTACTTCATAGCTATCGTCATAGTTTTAGTCGACGAAATCAACAGTGATTCACACTCACCTTCTCTCTTCACACAATTCCTCCTTGTAATGGGGGCGCGGAAACTAATTATTTTCATCAGCCAGTTCGGTATTATGTTTAAACCCCAGGTTTCATATTGTCCTTTATATTTATCTCGCTCGTCGGAACACATGCTTGACGTCAGCGAGTGTGTTGATCAACACCTCAATAGTGACAGATAATTATGCTGCGTGGCTTTGTATCTGTGTAGGTTTTGTAGCTGTCAGTGTGAACACAGCAGCATCATGATCATGTGGTACATCTCCTGCGTCTGTGGGTGGAAGGGTTCAAACCACAATACACACAAACACAGGTCTGGATATAGGCAGTGAAATCCCCACTGGTCATTAAAGGAGTAGTTCACCCAAACATGTCTTATTTTCAATCAATTACACACCCAATGAAGCCTTGAATTCGTGGGATTTTGTTGTTTTTGTCGCATTTATAAGCCAATAATTTGATAACCGGCTGACTCTCCGGTAGGAGACTCAATGGAGACTCTTTGAGTCTCCTACCGTAGACATTAGCATCCAAAATTATTGGCTTAGGAATGCGACAAAAACAAGAGAATCTGCATGAATTCAAGGCTTCATGGGGTGTATAATGGATAGAAAATACTGGATACCAGGTGAATGAAAATTCTAATTCAGGTTTTGGGTGAACTACTCCTTTAAATTTGTTTATTCATTCATATTTGCGGTGGCCAAAGCTGAGTTGGGTAGAAAGGCTGTCTGCTAGCCCCAGAGCAAGTCAAAAAGTCCCAGAGCAAGACACTTAACCCCTAAACAGCTACCCACCGAGTTCTCATTAAAAAAAAGCCACCTGAGCAAGGCATCTGGGGGCGATACACTACTTCCCTTTATTTGTTAACTCATAGAGTGTACACTTTAGGAGGATTTTGATGTGAACATGCTTGTATGGACCCATTACAAGGAGTAATGTGCGTCTGATGACCAAGCAGGTGGCGATATTTGTCATTCATTTCACTTAGCTAGAACGGTCTAATTGATTCAGAAAGCTATATCACCTTACTGTAATGAAGCCTTTAAAAGCAGGAAAAGAGCACACTTAAGCTATATCACAATATCACTATCAGCTCAAATCCCACACCATGGCTAGTCTCATTTCACAAAAATCTACATTAAATCGATATCTCGCCCAGCCAGCTCTACATTGCAGGTCAGATCTCATTTCAAACATATAGTATTTTTTGCCTCTCATGCATTGCAAACGTTGATGGATGTACACAGTCAGGTAGTTCTTCTGTACGTACATCTTGCTGTTCTTTGATCTGTTTCTTCTGGTCTTCAGACAGCTCCGTCACGCCCACCAGACCAGCAGGCTTCCCCTTCTTGTAGCCCAGGTCTCTCAGGTCATGAACTGAAAAACACACCACAGAACCATGTCATTTAAACATTTATTTCTCATAGCGCGTCACCGAGTGCCACGCTATGAGCTTGTAGACCTGCTATTTTTGAAAAAGCATGACAATTTGTGCAAATCTTTGTATAATGTATATATATATATATATATATATATATATATTTTAAAGCGAACATTTTTAACGCCAACATTTGCTTCAGGGGGGTCCCTGGAAGAAAATATTTTGAGATGGGGGTCTGTGGCCAAATACATATCATTTTGTGGGTCCTTAACTCATTCACTGCCAGGCTATTTCAAGCTTGTTGATCCATATGCCAAAGGCATTATGGATCAAACGGAGAAAAAAAATTCTCCGTTTACATTTTAACATTGAAGTGGATGGAGCATTAACTTTTTGAAAATCGTTTTCTCCTAGTTCCTTTGAGATTAAAAAAATATATATATATATATATATTTTGAAAAATAAAATAAAAATTAGGTGACGTCAAAAGACGTCATTGGCACTAATGGCACACTGAAAACGGCCGTCAAAAGACGTCATTGGCACTAATGGCACACTGAAAACGGCCGTCAAAAGACGTCATTGGCACTAATGGCACACTGAAAACGGCCGTCAAAAGACGTCATTGGCACTATATGAGTTAAAATGGAAAAAGTTGGAGCATTTTTAGATATGTGATATCATATATACATGATAACTTTATAATAAATCTCTGTAAGAGAATACCAGCACTCACGGAATAGTCCTTTTAAAGGCACTTTTATTTATATAAAGTAGGCATGGAAAGCCAACAACGTACGCGTTTCGGCGTCAAGCCTTCATCAGCGTCACAACGCTGATGAAAAACTAAACCCAAGACTAAATAAAAACGTAGCTAAATCTAGTCAATTCCTAAAAACTGAAACTACCGTACTGAAATCAAACACCAAACTGGAAAACGAAACCCGAACGAAAACTAAAATGAGCGAATATTTCAAAAGTATATAAAACACAAGGGTCTGTACCGGAGAGACAAGGTGTGGGGGGCTCTGGGACCTCCTGTTTGATGTCCTCCTGTTTGATGAGCATGGGAGGGATGGGCAGCTCCACCTTGTCGTCCTCGGACCCCCAGCGGCTCTTCCGCTTGCGCTTGGCGGCGGGGGGGGGGGGCCTCGGACCCGGGGTCGGCCGCCGGGCCGGCCAGCTGGGGGGTGGGGTTGTGGGCGGGGGGAAGAGGAAGAGGAGGAGGGGGCGTCCCGAGCAGGGAGGGAGGAGCCACGGTGGCGGCTGGCCTGGGTGCCGACACCGGTACTTCTTCCTCTTCTTCTTTCGGGGGGGGCGTGGTGGGCTCCTCCTTGGGGGGTCTGGCCTGGCGATACTCCTCCACTTTATCTTTGTAGTAGCGGTGGGCCGGGCTTTGGTAGTCGTACAAAAAACTGAAAACGGGGGGAAATGGGTCGGAAATCAGTGTAAAAGATTCAAAGATAAATTTAGATTAGGCAAATGTTCAGCAAAGAATAGCAGGTTTATGAGCTCGCAAGTTTAGTGAGATCATAAATCTGCTATTCTTGGTGAGGACATAATTAGTGTAGAGAGAAAAACGGAGGGGTCCAAGCATGGGGGGACCCAGGTCAAAACTCTTTACTCCAGTTGAGCTGGATACGGGGAAAGTGATGCTAATATAAAGGACACATTCACAAGTATCGGTCCATGTATAAAGTCACCATACCAACTTTGATGAGGCAGTGTTGTGTTGTTCTAAAAACATGTTTTTTTCTTTCCTGAAAAGTTTATATTTTGGACATGGTTTCTGCCAGCAGAACAGTGTTGATTTCGTGGACTAAAACTATGACGAAAAATGTTCGTCGACTACCTTTTTTTCACTGACAAAAACTAAATAAAAACTAAGTTATGATGACTAAATCTAAGACTAAATACAGAGACATTTGTCAAAAAAAAAACAGGGAGGGACTAGTGGAGAAGAGATCCAGTAGAACTAAAAGACGACTCATTTTATGTTTGGTTGCCCTCAGGTGTTGCGCCCTGAAAATAGCCGATCTACAAGCTCACAACGCACGCGTGTAGCTTGTAGATCGGCTATTTTCAGCATTCAATCAAGTGTAAAATCAGCCATTACAACGCCATCAAGGCACCGCCCAAAATACATTATAGTCGACTAAATCAACTGTAGATTTAGTCAACTATGACATGTATAGACTATAATATGATTAAGACTAACTGTATGGCCCAAAAAACACCACATGCAGGAGCCGGGCGGACGGGCGGTGTGACCGACTGACCTGAAGGCCGGGTTGTCTCGGTTCTGCACGGCAGCGATGGCTTCCACCTCGGGGCCACCCTCCGCCACGAACCTGGCCAGCTTCTCGATCACCAGCCGGGCATCCTGCTCCACTGGCCTGGGGGAGACTTTAAGCAGCCTATCAGTACACTGGTGACTCAACGACCACACTCTGTTAACAATGTACCGTGTTGTGTTACATCCCCCTACTGGCTCTCACACACCTCCCACACACCACCACCACCAGTCTACAGCCAGTCAGGGATAAGAAGAGGGGAGGGAGGGGGTTGATAGGGGGGGGTGAATGGGTGGGGGGGGGGGGGTGTCTGTATGGATGGCAAGTATGGCTGGGCGATCTTCTAATCAATGGCACGATTATTTCAAACTTTTGCCTCGATAACGTTTTTTCATTTTTTTTGAAAAATAGCCGGGCTTGTAGCTCCAGCTATTTTCACTATTTTGTACGCCGATATTGTACAATGAAGTATACAGTAATACAGGGTTAAAAGGATAGTTCACCCAAAATAAATATTTTTTTCTATCGATTAGTCGCCCTATGAAGACCTGAATTCATGGATTTATTATTTTCTTTCGCAATCCTAAGCCTATAATTTGATGACCGGTAGGCAGCGGTTCCGGTAAGAGATACAAAGGAGACTCTTTGTGTCTCCTACCAGAACCGCTGCCGGTCATCAAGTTATTGGCTTAGGAATGCGACAAAAACAAAAAAAAATATCCATGAAGTCTCCATGGGGTGACTAATTGGTAGGAAAATTGTCATGTTGGGGGTGAACTGCCCCTTTAAGTGGTCAATTAGAATATGAAAAGAAATCTATTAGAATGTGTTTGTGTCCATTTGTTGATATATAAGATATTTAAAAACAAATATACATAAAAATGCTTCTCTATTATTCGATTAACCTACATGAGCTAGATTAAGTCATGTTATTGGTTTTAAATGTCTGTTTAGATATATGTTCAGTTAATTGCCCAGCCCTAATTCGAGAGAACACGGAGGGGATTTGGGGAATACCCCACGATATCGATCATAATTATATGAACTTCTATTTAGATGTGTATGTATGTGATTCAAATTATCATCCTGACCCCTCATATGACTCTAAATATATACATGTAGTTGTATGGTTGTCTTTGCTGTTTTTATGCCAATGTTTTTAAACCCTGTAGCACTTTGAGGTTTGTGAAAATGTAAACTGCGTTCTAAATAAAATGTTGTATTATTATTATTATTATATATCTCATGCACACACGTTTTAAAAAATATTCCTCTTCTTGTGGGGTCTAGAATGAGGCGGCGGGTGAGTGTGTGTGAGAGCGAGAGCAAGCACTACTTGCAGGCATGAACGCACTGGTTCTATGGAACGCAATCATTTCTGGCAAAAGCACATCACTATTTATAATTGATACAACGATAATTGATAATTGACAGTCGTAATGATAGATAAAGCTCCTGTTGCGAGTTTTGTGCGTATTATGATTTGGTGCATTTATGACATTGAACGTGACGGGGGATTTTCCCCATGTTTTAAAAAGGCTCACTTGGGTGGAAAGAGGGTATTGGCTTCCTGGTGCAACTACATTTTTCATAGCCGAGGGAGAGGCTGACGGGTAAACTTACCATTATTTGACACGGCCACGGGTTTTGGCAAATCCTTCCTGAACTCTGCCACTCTCTTTCTGTAGTACAGATACTCTCTGCTGTTCCTGTCATACAAAAACCTGAAAGACCAAAGCAAAGAGGCGACAATGTGATGTTGAGGTTTGAGAACGCAATATGACTTTTTCCATTTCATGAAAAGTAACGTAGTTTTAGACAAACTACAAGGTTTCTGACAACAAAGATATTTACATGCACTTAAAAGGGCTTTGGGGACTTACGAGAAAACGGGATTGTCTCTGTAGTCTTCCTTGGCTTTCCTCTCCAGCTCGGCTCCTCCCTCGGCTACGAACGAAGCCAGCTTGTCCAGGATGAGCCTGGTGTCCGAGTCCTCTGGGGGAGAGACTTTAAGCAGGCTATGAGTACATCTGCTCTACCTGCACCGTATCACCACATCATCATGGCAAAACTGACCGCACCAAGAGGCCAGCGCTGGATAATGTCCACCGGAGGGCGACTGTGCAAAAAACATCATAGGCTTTGAAATTACCTTTGACTTCCAGGAAGCTGGCGTCATCAGCCTCCTCGTCGTCGTCCTCGTCCGGGGAACAGAACACGCTGGGCCTCTGGCTGAGCACCGGGCTCTTCTTGTTCTGAGAGTAGTTCTTGAACTGGTTGAGCATGCTGGTGATGCCCAGACCGGGTCGCTTGCCGATCAGAATGGTCTTTTTGTGCGTGGAGTTTCCCCCCGATGCCGGGGTTTTGGTGTCACTGTTGGAACCTAAAAAAACAGGTGTTGTCACGTTGCACGATTACAGGTGTAAAAAAAAAAGAAGAAAGAAAGTGGTTGCAATTACTTTTTGTGTGATATATATTAACAGGAAGGCACAGTCAAATCAAATACGGTCCAATATACCATTGGTTCTCAAAGTGGGGTCCGGGGACCCCCAGGGGTACTTGACGGGGTTCCAGGGGGTACCCAGCAAAATGTGTTAATATAGCATCACAATAATTATGACCTTTTATACTTTGGCTATTCAAAAATAGCAGATATACAAGCTCATAGCGCTATGAGCTTGTATAGCTGCTATTTTTGAAAATGTGTGAAGATTTGTGCAAACCTTTGAATATATATATATTTTTAAGCGAACATTTGTTGCTCAAATCTTTGCTTCTGGGGGTCCCTGGAACAAAATATTTGAGATGGGGGTCCGCGGCCAGATACATATCATTTTGGGGGTCCTTGACAGTTTGAGAACCACTGCAATATACCATACATAGGTGCAGGACACATAGTTTTATTTTTACAATGGAGAGGTGGAAATGCTTCTTGTGGAAAATATAAAATCACAGTATCGCATGCGTGGTTAAAACGACATGGATAAACGAATGAAAAAATTAATCTCAAATAGCGGCAGGTATAGAATCACGGTTTCAAGTGCATGGAGAACAGTGTCAGGAAACAAAGCTGATTATTTCAATGTAAATCGTAATATATAATATAGGATAACAACATAATAATAGCTTAATGTACTAACCAGAACTGGGCTTATCCTTCTGCGACTTCATGAACTGTTGTAAAAAGCTTCCATCGTTTACAAACTTGTTGGAGGATGGTCCCTGCATGCTCGGAGAACTACATGGATGACAAAAATCACTCTTTAGTCATCATTGTGTTGAGTTAACACTGTCCGATAATAACTGACAGTTATTGTGATACTTACTTGAATCAAGCGAGTCAAAATAATACACAGTCAGGTACTAATTTAACACAGAGGGCCCGATTTTGCGCGTCGTAAGTACCAGGTCTTAAGATAAAGGATAATTCCTTTTAACAGGACGTTCATGAAAGTCCTTGCGGGCTTGTTTCCAATGAGGGCCTGTGAGCAATTAGGGGTTAAGAGTCTTGCTCAGGGACAAATTTCATTTCATCGACACATATGCTGGCGTGGCCTGGAATCGTACCTGGGGCAACCAGGGCCTCTGGCTCCCTAGGCGGGCTCACTAACCACTCAGCTATGGCCGCCCCTTTAAGACTTAACTTGGCGTGGCCACTGGCCAATGCTGTTTGGCCACTTAAAATGGCAAAACAGCATTGATTGGCCACGCCTCCAGGTCTTAAGTTAAGTCATAAGTAGCCTGGGAAGCAAAGCTTTTCGGGGTCTATGATCCGGTCGGGAGCGGAAGTAGCTCTACGTCACCAGGCGCGTCATCAGGTGACCGGATCGCGACAATCCGGAAAGACTTCACCCCAAAATAGGTCCGTCCTAATAAAATCCTTGATTTTAGTAGTAGTTTAGCTTATTTTTTAAATATAAATGTGAGTGTACTTTCCGGAGACTATTTAGCTGCTGTATTATCCCACGGGGAATTTCTATTCCATTTAAATAGGGATTGGGGAACCAAAACAAAGCGGCACCGCAAAACCGGATCGCGACAATCCGGAAAGAGAATTATTCTATTTTTATTTTTTAGTAGGCATGGCCTAGACCGGATCACACAGGTCTTTAGTAAAGCACACCAGGCTTTCCTCAGAGGTGGAAAGACTGGTGACGCGAGGTTAGGTCATAAGACCTGGTATTCAGGCCTGAGGCCGATTTTAAAAACGCCTTCTAAATCATAATCTTAAAAATATTCATCTTAGTATATACATAGCAACATCTAAAATGACACGGATGCTTTCCCCGTTAAAAAAAAAGGTATAACAACTAATAGACTTTCCCGGTCTTAATAGGTTTAGACGAGCAAAACAGGAGAGTGTACAAATGAACCATTTGTACACTCTCTGTGTATTAGACAAGAAAATGGCCGTCACGTTGTTACCTATGAGGTAAGGAGGGCTTGCTGGGGGTCTGCACGTTCCTCTTGGCCTGTTCGGCCATCCTGGCTTCGATCTCCCTCTTCTTCTGTGCTATGAGCTCCTCTTGACGCTGGATGTTGGAACTCATCTTTCTTTGACCCTTGGGCGGCGGTCGCGTCCGCCAACCTCCTCCTCGCCCTGTGCCAAGGACATTAGAAAACAATAAACTCCATTAAAATACCATATCATTACTATGTATGCAACTAGTGTGTAGTATGCAAGCTACACTAGTACGTCATTTACATAAATAAATACAATATTAACGTGGAGCCTGGCAATGGAGGCTTTTTTTTTTTTGTCTACTACGTTAAGGAGAATTTGCCCATGTTTGTTTTATGGGTGGGTGGTACCAGATTGTTGTTTACGCTCCCTCTAGTTTTGTGACTGTGGGTGTCACTAACTTTTTCGAGGTAATTATACAGATATGCGGGTATATGGGGCATTTCGGGCAAATCTGCATTTACAATTTTGAAGACCAGTTCCATTTTTTGTTGTTTAACCCTGTCTTCCACCCTGAGCCAGCCTAGGCTGGCAAAGTGAGTGGGAGAGAGGTGGGTCATGGGCCCCAGTCCGAGAAGTAGTCGAATCAGTTTCTCGGACTGGTAGGGGTTCTCAAAGTGGGGTCCGGGGACCCTCAGCTCGGGTTGGTCATTGAAGGGGTCCCAAGTTAAAGGATTGATAGTTAGGAACCAAATTAGGCCCTTACAGGTCTGTGTGAGGGTGAGTGAATGGAACCAAATGGACCTCAGTATGGTAAACTCCCGAGAGTTCAAATACAAAATGGAGGATTTAACCGTGTATATTGAGGTCCCAGGTCAGATGAAAGTGAGGGTTCTTGAAATAAAAAAAGTTGAGAATCACTGCAAAGTGTGAGGTTTAGCAACTCTTTATCCAGAACAATTTACAGTAAGCATGGTCAAAGTAAAAGCGAATAGAATGCAGAGAGGCAGTGTAATCAGTAAACTAGAAGTAAACAAAGAACCTTGCATCAGTCTAAAGTTTAGAACCAGGATAACATGTAATTTAGATATAGCATGTTATTTAGACATTGTTATTCTTTTGGATATTATATTGTTTAGGGACTAAACAATACAATATCCAAAAAAATACTGTGCATTGAAACTATGGGATGCCAGGTAAACAAATGAACCTAGCATCTGTCTAAATAACATGCTATGTCTAAATTACATTTGAACCTGGTTTAACCAGGTTTCTCTCAACGTTCCCGACTCAATTTAGACACTTTAGTACAACTAATCGGGATTGCACAAACAAAACATAACTTTTACCGAAGTTTGAGTGCTTGTCAGTGGTGGAAAGTAACTAAGTACATTTACTTAAGTACTGTACACCCAGTACAATTTTGAGGTATTTGTACTTTACTTGAGTATTTCCAATTTCCAATACTTTTACTACATCTCAGAGGCAAATATTGTACTTTTACTCCACTACAATTATTTGAAAACTTAAGTTACTAGTTACTTTGCAGATATAAATTATGATATTACGAAACATACATTAACCACTTTAGCCCTATTCTATACCTAGGCTATTTGAAAATAGCAGATCTACAAGCTCACAGCGACGCGTTGTGAGCTTGTAGATCGGCTATTTTCAAACATTTTGGTACTTTTACTTTTGGTACTTTAAGTACATTTTGATGCCAATACTTCTGTACTTTTACTCAAGTAAATTTCGAATTCCGGACTTTTACTTGTAACAGAGTACTTCCACAGTGCAGTATTGATACTTTTACTTGAGTAAAACATTTGAGTACTTTTTCCACCACTGGTGCTTGTAGTGTGTGTCTTTAGACAACTTGTTGTGATGTATTTGTCACTAAAACAACAACAAGTTGAAACACAGTTTTTAAATGGCCATTTTAGTAGCAGTGAGCCACCAGCTAGCTGTTAGCTGTAAGCTAACGCTAAGCAGCAGCTAATATGTAATGCTTTTAAAAACTCAATCGATCCAAGAGTTCTATCGCGATAATAAACAATGACACGTGTTTACCTGCATCCTGATCCATGACAAGCTGCGTTATGTGATCAATAAATGATGTAAAGGTTGATAACCGTTGATTAGAAAGAAAAAACGGATCTTCCTGATCCTCTAGCAGCAGCTTGTTGTTGCTACTACTTGCTAGCATCGGTTGCATTAGCATTAACAGCTAAACATTTCCGCTTCCGCCGGAAACGGAACTCCGAAAACAAATCAATCTACAAGTTCACAACGCGACGCGCTGTGAGCTTGTAGATCGGCTTATTTTCTTGTAAATAGTTTATATTTGGTAAATAAAATGTTTTTGAATAGGGATATTATTATATAAATTCATACAATTCAAATACAACTTAAAATAAAATATTGATATAAATATTGATAACATAATATTAGAATTATATTAGTTTATGTTTACTGCTAGTTTTTTGTAAGAGTAATAATAATATTTTAAATGTTTATTTTATTTTGTTTATGTGTGTTTCCATGGTTTTCTTGATATTTTTGGCCGGTTTCTTTCTCTTTTATTTTTTTTCTCCCCTTTTTTCCTGCCGTGTTTTGTCCCTCATCGGCTTCCGTAGGCAGGTCGGTCGGTCCGTCGGTCCGTCCGTTCCGTTCAGCAACATCTCCTCCTCCTCCTCCTCCACACATACACACCATCCTCCTCCTCCTCCTCCTCCTCATCAGAAGATGGCTGAAGCTCCTCCACGGCGGCCCTCCTCCTCCTCCTCCTCTTCCTCCTCATCATGCCGGTTCTTCTGTCACCGCTGCTCGGCAGAGATCAGCCCCAAGCTGCCGGTAAGAGAGAGAGAGAGATACCTCAACCTCCATGGAGCCCCTTAGAGCCTCCATGATGAACCGACCACCAGGGTTTATTCTGTCTGTGTGTGTGTGTGTGTGTGTGTGTGTGTGTGTGTGTGTGTGTGTGTGTGTGTGTGTGTGTGTGTGTGTGCGTGTGCGTGTGTGTGTGTGTCACCATACGGTGTCACACACTGCTGTGATGATCAGATGTTTAGTTTTATATCATTATCTCACAGAATGTGTTCCTTTCTCTGCTTCAGGTAGTCTCTATGGGGCTCTGTGTAGCAGGTTAGCTAACCTGGGTTATAGTTTAGTTTCAACTGTCATTTGAACAGTGTCACAGCCACTGATGATCAGATATGGCACCCATTTGGTTGTTAGAATGTTTAGTTTTATATTAGTATTTCACAGAATCTGTTCCTTTTCTGCTTCAGGTTGCCTCTACTGGCTCTGTGTAGCAGGTTAGCTTACCTGGGTTATAGTTGTATAGTGTCACACACTGCTGTGATGATCAGATATGACACCATTTGGTTGTTAGAATGTTTAGTTTTATTATATCATTATCTCACAGAATCTCACAATCTGTCCATTCTCTGCTTCAGGCAGGTTGTCTCTATGGCTCTGTGTAGCAGGTTAGCTATAGCATGGGTTATAGTTTCAACTATCATTGTGTCACAACCACTGATGATGATCAGACAGATGGCACCCATTTAGTTTGTTAGACATTTTATAGATTTAAATCATAATTTCACTGAATCTATAAGATAAAGTGCTCTTTCTCTCTGCGTCAGGTTGTCTGTACTGTCTGTCTCTGTGTTGTAGCAGGTTAGCTTAACCTGGGTTATAGTTTAATAGTGTGTGTGTGTCACACACTGCTGTCACAACAACCACTGATGATGATTAGATCATGGCATCATTTTTGGTTGTTTACAACATGTCGTTTTGTATCATGATTTCAACTGTATATCTATACTGTATGAAATTGTAACTGCACAGAATTGTTCTAGTTCAGCTTCCTCTATAACACTGCTCTGTAAGCATAGCTGGTTAGCTAACCTGGGTTAGCTTATGATGGGTTTCGATGGTTTTTAACTGTCAGTGAGAGAGGATCAGCTCCTGTTTTGTTTTTTTATTAGAAGCTTGTAGATTTAGAGCTCCTTTTTTGGGGATGGGGGGGGGGGGGTACATGTACCTTGGTTGTACAGAAGAGGACAAACTTTAGGACAATATTAGGATGTACTTTTGAGCAGGCAGGCAGGCGGCACATGTTTAACAGCAGCCCCCAAAACAACAGCTCAACCTGCCCTCAACAATCAGCTGGCGGTATTCCATTCAGGGGAAGCTTCTTGAAATGTACAGTGCCTTTCCAACAGTCATCTAGTCTGTTAGCTTTACCAGGGGTTGAAAGCTGGCTCTAAATGATGATGATGATGTGTTCAGTTCACACAAACATGCCGTTGACAGCTTGTGACAGTGTGTTATAATATAACCAACTTTATTTGTCATCTTGCAGTACATAGTCAAATCATCGGTGCTAAACTTAACGCGCTGAGAGAGTGTACAAATGACCCTCACAGGTCCATTTGGTCACCAGTGGTTGAATTATCACTAAGGATTTATTTTTTACTGTGTAACATTCCTAGACGGCTATTTTTTCTTGTCACACCCGTTTGCAGGACCATGTCTTGTTGTTATGTTGTACATTATTGATAAATCAAAACGGATGAGGAGGGAGACGACTTCCTTTACAGCAGGGGTCTTCAACAGGAGGTCCGGGACCCCTAGGGGGTCCTCAGAGTTTCTACAGGGGGGCCGCCAAATCTTTGTGTGATGGGATATTGTTTTTTATATGACCCAATTGAACCTAATTATCCTTATTCAAGCCAAAAATAGCCGTTCTACAAGCTCACAACGCCTCGCGCTGCGAGGCGTTGTGAGCTTGTAGATCGGCTATTTTCGGCAAAGAGGTTGATGTTGGTCTATGAAATCTATGAAAATACAATTTATACAGTATGTAGTCTGGTCCCTCCCTGCTTCATCTCTCTTTCAGCAAGGGGGTCCTTGGGCTGAAAAATGTTGAAGACCCCTGATTTACAGCATTTATCTTTGACACATGGACACAAAAATGGCCTTAAAGGGCAAGACCACTTTGGTAGAGGTTTGGGTTGTGTAGTTACCTCGCCATGATGTAACTCCAAAGGTGGTCAAGAAATAAAAAATAATTGCTGCATTGATTAGAAATTGATAATTCAAAATATGCTCCTCATTGACTTACATTGTACAGTAAAACAGCTCTCAAAGTCGCTCTTTTAGCATGTAAACGAATGTAAACAAAGTCGATTCAGACAATATAGAACATCACCAAACCCAGTACTATTTTTTTTTTTTATAAAAATGTTAACTTACTGTTGATTTAGCTATTTTTATTAGAAAGAAAACCTGGACTGGATCGGCGGATCCGGATCCGGATCTTCAAATAGTAAAATCATCAGGAAGTTGACATTTTTATTAAAAAAATAAACAGTACTGGGTTTGGTGATGTTCTATATTGTCTGAATCAGCTATGTTTGGGTTCGTTTATGGGCCTAAAGAGTGAGTTTGAGAGCTGTTTCAGTGTACAATGTAAGTCAATGGGGAGCATATTTTTAATTATCAATTTCTAATTAATGGAGCAATTATTTTTCATTTCTTGTCCACCTTTGGAGTTACATCATGGCAAGGTAACTACACAAACCAAACCTCTACCAAAGTGGTCTTACCCTTTAAGATCAGCTTAAAAGCGTATTTTTAAGATATTTGGTGTTCCTGTGCCTAGAATAGATAAACACTGTAAAGGTATACGTATATGAAGGCATTAAAACACTTTTTCTTGCATTGTGCGGTGGATTGTTTTGCCTTCTTGGAAACCCTGGGACTCTCCTCTTTATTTTATTTTTTTGGTACATTTATTGATGTAACGGCACCTGATGAATCGGCTTTATTGTCACATCACAGGTTTACACACAAAGATTTGTTTTTGTTGTGTGTGCATGCTCCGTCATTTCGTTTCTGTGAGAAGAGAGAGGATAGAGGTAGAGAAAGGTAAGAAAAAAGAACACAGTATAGAAACAGGTTGTTGTTGGCTGAAAACCCACCTCTTCAGGAAACACTACCCTTCCTCTTCGCCTTGCCTACTTGTTGTTAACTAGTTGTACGAACTCTTGTTTTATTGTTTTATTGGATCTTGTTTATTTGATACACTTATTTGTTTTAGCTCTTGCTCATTTGATTTTCCTATTTTGTCACATCTGTTTATGAAAGTAGGTAGCTGATATATTGCACTTTTACTTTACTCTTGGTTGCTTGTTTTAGAAGACAATGCACTTAATACTTCTGGTGATTAGTAGTTTTGTTCCCTACCTATGTTGAATGCACTTATTGTAAGTCGCTTTGGATAAAAGCGTCTGCTAAATGACTGTAATGTAATAGTATACGGTACATAATATATACAGATAGTGTATGTAGTAGCAGGTATGTACATGAGGTTTTAGATCATTAGCATCATATGCAGGTGTGTGTACATGATCTTTTTAGAAACGTTTTCATAATATGCAGAATGCACATGTGTGCATAACATGGCCACCATGAAGTGAGGTTTAAAACATAATATATTTATCACACATTTTCCCATTTTCCCTGCAGGACTACACCTGTCCACGCTGTGACTCTGGCTTCATCGAAGAGCTTCCTGAGAACAGAGGGTAAAGTGTTTAAACCAATGGTGTATTCGGCTGTTTTTTGTGTTGGAGTACAGAAGCATTAATTTCCACTTATTTTTTATCCCCTGACTTGCACACAGCAGTGATAATGGGTCGTCATCATCATCATCATCGGCCCCGACAGGCGACCAGAACCGTCAACCCTTCGAGGTCAGTGTGTGTGAGCTTTTATTATAGAATTTTGTATTTGTATACAGGCAATTCAAAGTGCTTTACACCATTGGTTCTCCAAGTGGGGTCCGGGGACCCCCAGGGGTTCCAGGGGGTCCCCAGAAAAATGTGTTAATGTGTTAATATAGCATCATCATAATAATTTTAACCTTTTTATAGTTTGGCTATTCAAAAATAGCAGATATACAAGCTCATAGCGTGGCACCGAGTGCCACGCTATGAGCTTGTAGATCTGCTATTTCTGAAAAATTTGTGCAAACCTTTTGCATATATATATATTCTTTTTTAAGCGAACATTTGTCACTCAAATCTTTGCTTCTGGGGGTCCCTGGAACAAAATATTTGAGATGGGGGTCCGCGGCCAAATATCATTCTGGGGGTCCTTGACATGAAAAAAGTTTGAGAACCACTGCTTTACACAAAAGATTAAGAACGTTAAGGCAAAGTGCAAAAGAAACACATTATAAGAGGACATTTTGGATATAATCAAAATAGTTATTAAATAGTTAAAAAGCTAAAATAAAACGGATAAAATGATGTGGATAATACACTGCAGCACATGGAATGAATCAGAAACCTCAGTAAAAGAAAGCAACAAAGAGACAAATCTTCAGCTTTTGGTCTAAAATCTAAGAGTTATAGCAGACCTGCGGGGCTGCGTTTTTTCTGTGAGTTTGTTCCAGATATGTGGTGGTGCGTAAAAACTGAACATTGAACTGAACCGCTTATCCACGTTCAGTTCTGATTCTGGGTTCAGAAACTAGACCTGTCCCAGATGATCTGAGAGAAGTCTGGATGTTGTAGCACAAGACCAGAAAAGTTATTATTTTTTTAGCCCTAAAAACCATTCAATGCATTGTAAACCAACAGCAGTCATTTTTAAATCGGTTGTTTAAGCATTGAAAGCATCTGTCATTTTAGATTTTAACCATTAACTTAAACTTTCAGAAATAGCAGATATACAAGCTCATAGTGCGGCACCGAGTGCCGCACTATGAGCTTGTACGTCTGCTATTTCTTTTGAAGAATCGTGAAGATTTATGCAAATCTTTGAATATATATATATTTTTTAAAGAAAATGTTTTTCTTTGCTTCTGGGGATTCTATAAATGTCTTCTAAATCCTAACAGTTTTTTGAAAAAACGTATGTTTCTATGATATCAGTGGTTCTCAAACTTTTTTCATGTCAAGGACCCCAAAAATTACATGAATTTGGCTGCGGACCCCCATCTCAAAATATGTTGTTCCAGGGACCCCAAGAAGCAAAGATTTTAGTTAAAAATATTCACTTTAAAAATAAATAAATATATATATTCAAAGATTTGCACACATTTTCACGATTTTTTGAAAATAGCAGATCTACAAGGCCAAGCTCATAGCACGGTGAGCTTGTATATCTGCTATTTTTGAATAGCCAAAGTATAAAATAATGGTTAGAGTGGTTACACAGACGCGTTCCCGCTCTTAAACAGACAGGGAGCCACTGTAAAGATCAGAGAACTCAACTGGAGTGATATATTATCCACTTCCTTGGTAATAGTAAGGACTCGGAACAGCAGTTTTCTTCATCAACTGCAGTCGTCTGATTGATTTGTTTTGGGGGGGAGATCTGTAAAGACACTGTTATGGTGATGATGAATGCACGGACACGTTCTTTTCCAAATCTTGCTGAGACATAAATCCTTTAATCCTTGATATATTCTTAAGGTGATAGCAGGCTGACTTTGTAATTGTGTTTTATGTGGCTGTTAGAATTCAGCTCCATGACTTTCACTACGATCACTGGCTTGGATTGTGTGCTTTTAACATTACCGACTGAACCCGAGCAGAGCACTGACTTTTAATCGTTCTTCCTTGTCTCCAAAAACAATTACTTACTTCAGTTTTGTCTTTGTTTAATTAAAGAGAACTGTGTCACATCCAATCATAGATTTTATGTGTGAATGGTACTTGTATCGGACGATTATACCAGCATCATTTACAAGTCACAGTCTCTTCATAGCTTCGGCCATGAATTGAATATAAATACATATTTCTTTTTCAATAAAGGCTTTGTGTTTAGCGATCTCATCGATAGGATAAGTCACTCTGTTGGTCAATTGGTTGGTCCGTCAATGCAAGATCTACAGGTGTTGTGTGAGCTTGTAGATCTGCTATTTTCACCTCTCGACACGTACAGAGTATAAGCATGTAGGCTTAGGCTAATTGTTGAGAATTCTTTCCTATAATGACATGCACAACATAGGGATACCAGGGTTAATGTGTTTAACAAGAGAATGTCTTAATGCAGTGGTTCTCAGAGTGGGCTCCGGGGCCCTCCGGGGGGTCCCCACTCCCCAGCTAAATTGATAGTTAGTAACCAAATGGACCCTTACAGGTCTGTAACTCAGAGAGTGTACAAATGGAACCTTTAAAGTGGGTGTCCTTGAAATTAAAACGTTTGAGAGTCACTGGCTTGATGTGTCGCACCTCATTCTCTAAGACAGTAGTTCTCAACCTGTGGGTCGGGACCCCCAGTGGGGTCCCCTCAAGATTTTTTTTGGGGGGGGGGACCCCAGATGTCAGTGAAGTGACAATTTAATGACCTTTTAACTCTTTCAGTGCCACAATACGTCAAATACGTCATGAGGCCTAACGCCCCGTGTGCCACAATACGTCAAATACGTCATGATTTAAAAAAAAAAAAAAAAAAAAATTTAAAAACATGTTCAGAACCCAAGATATGATGATTTGAAGATTTGCTGCTCCATTCACTTCTTGTTTAACTTTTTACTGAAAAAGGCTGTATCTCGGCTCCTAAGCACTTTTTTTTTACAATTAATTTTGGTTGTGGCACTCAATGTGGAACCAAAATTCCATAAATAAGCATGGCACTGAAAGAGTTAAGATCTTTTTAATACCTCAAAAATCGGCTATTTTCACAATATTAATCTGTGGAACCGAATCCAACAAAACATTCCAAGTGCTTTTCAGGGTGGGGGGTCCCCCAGTTCAAATATGATTATTTTGGGGGGGGGGTCCCCAGTTCAAATGGGATTTATTTTGGGGGGTCACGGCCTGAAAAGGTTGAGAACCACTGCTCTAAGATGACATATTTTTTTCCTCCTCCTCCTTCTTCTTTCTCACCAGACCATGGACCACCAGCACTTGTTCACGTTCCCGCCCGGGTACGGCCAGTTCGCCCTGGGCATCTTCGACGACGCCTTCGACCTCCGAGCGGGACTGGTGCCTCCCACGGAGGACAACCGCGACGCCGAGAACCGGAGGGAGCGGGAGATGGGACTGGGGTCACGGCAACGCTACAGCGCACGGCAACCGCGGGGGCGCCACGTCCCCCGACGACAGGGTCCGCGACAGGAAGGCGTGCCCACGTTAGAGGGGTCAGTTATTTGTTAAAGAGGTGGTGCCATGGTTTTGCACCTTTTCTGTTTTTCATGTGTCTATGAGGTTGATAGAACTTCATTAAGCCCCCTGGTGGTGTTTTTATGGTGTTTTATGTCTTCTCTGACTATTTTGAGTTTCTGCCTGGAGGCTGAAACCTTGAGGGTCAAACGTGCCAATAGAAAAACAGCACTTTAATGACACTGTAAAATTATACCCTCCCCCTCATTATTATAACACAACAGGTGTGGGCATGAGGAGGAGGAGGGACTAGGACAGGTGGGTGGTGCTAAGGTGGTGGAGGAGGTGCTAAGGTGAGAACCAGGTATACTTAATGAACTGGAGGCGTGTCCACATAAAAACATAATTTTAACAATTTCTGTACACTTTAAAAAAAAATCTTCCTAGTATAACCATAATACCTGATGATTATGTTTTAGGGGGGGGGGGGGGGGGGGGATCACTGAAAATCACGGCACCCCGTCTTTAAGTCAGCTTTTTAATAATCGATACTATAGTGACATGAAGCTGCAGTAACCCCTTTGGTAGAATCATTACGTTCTGTCATAAAGTGCTCTGTGTTTTTTATTAGGATATTGTCATGATTACTCTACTGCTGTAAACTAGAGCACAACCAAAGCCAGATGTTCTGGTCCAATCCTGCTTTAACATCAACGTTGCACACAGATTTCGTTCTCAATCCCAAAGCAACATTTTTGAAGGATGAGGTCGGCATAGTATAGTCAAAAAGCACCCAAAGCAATGATGTTTCAAGCTTGCGGTCTTCTTCAAGTTAAGAGTTAGAAAATTGAACTTTTCAAACAGATGTACCTTTGGTACAGAAACTCACTACTCAGAAGTGACTCATTTCATTCCCACTCCCTTAATAAAACGGTTTGCCTATCAGCCAGTCCTGTAGGATTTGCAGAATTTGCAGTACAGAAAACTCTTTTCAAGAACAGACAGAAGCTTACAAAGCTATGTTTAGAGCAAGAGGTATAACATACTGTACACAGGGCCATTGTAGATAAAGCAGCAAACAGAGTGTGTCAAGAGAAACCAAGAAAAGGGTTTACAATCTACAAATAAAACAAGAAATTACACATTCATATTATACCAGCTTGCTGCAAGCTTTTCACACCCAAAACAGCCCAAACGCCGCTGGAATTGATAGTTAAGTTGCGACAACTTGCGAGCAGTCACCAGGGCAGGCAGGCGTGTCTGGTAGGGTTATGATGCCATAGCATGGGAGGACGACCGCCGTTGGCTTTTAGGACAGCCAAAGATGGAAAAGTCGAAAAGGTCTCGCATAGGTGTCGACTAGTTGCTCTGTCTGTTCGTAGACCAGCCCGCTCTTTGAGCAAACTGGTAAAAACCCACCTCTGTACAAGCCATACGTCACACAGTTCACCTCTAGGCAATCTGTTAAATCATCATAAAACTAACTGCTGCCCTTGCAGTTTGGCTAAGCACCATAGCTTGAGGATGTGCTTTATCTTTGTACATGAATAGAGAAAATAGTCCCTCTACGACTACAAGCTGTTGTGAGCTTGTAGCTCTGCTATTTTCACCATGTTTGACCGCTTTTGTGAACAATATCCGCCTTCAATGACATGATGGTTCAGTACCTTGCATGGTTTCCTCCACCATTTGTGTGCGAATGGTGGAGATGTGAAGGTGAAGATCATGATCATACAACATCAGAGCTAGCCAGCCTAGGTTGCTAAGCTAAACTGACCAGCCCTAACGGGCACAGTCCTCCTGTATGCGTGTGCACGTGCGTGTGACGTAGCACTCCACTACTAAAAAAAGATCCACAGTACGCCACTGATGGTATATACTAAGACGGACAGGCTTGTTGCACTTATAGACACCATCAATGGTATTGCTGAACCAGCTAAAAGAGCAGTGTGGAAATCACAAATCAGTGGTGGAAAAAGTACTCAATTGTTTTACTAAAGTAAAAATACTGCAATATAGAGATACTCTGTTACAAGTAAAAGTTTGGAATTCAAAATGTACTTGGGTAAAAGTACAACAGCACTGTCATCAAAATGTACTTAAAGTACCAGAAGTAAAAGTACTAATTTTGCAGAATGTCCCATTTCACGAGTTTATAAAATGTACAAAACTCCTTTGAAAATAACAGATCTACAATTGTGAGCTTCTAGATCTGCTATTTTCAAATAGCCAAAGTTTTAAGGGCTGAAGTTGTGTGTATATTTTGTAAGCTAAACCTACAAAGTAACTATTAACTAAAGTGGTCAAATAATAGTAATGGAGTAAAAGTACAATATTTGCCTCTCAGATGTAGTGGAGTAGAAGTAAAAGGATTGGAAAATTGGAAATACTCAAGTAAAGTACAAATACCTCAAAATTGTACTTAAGTGCAATACTTGAGTACAAGTATATACATGGAAATGGACCTTGGAACAGTTGTTGTCTAGATAGATCCTAATGACAGTAACAGCAGCTTTGTGTCAAAAACTCCCTGCTGTGAACTTCACAGCAGGGAGTTTTTGAGTGTGAAGTTAAAACACTCTACGGTCCAAAATACAATTAGATAGAACAGAAATGATTTTGAACAGATCGGCACTCAAAAAAATGCTATAATAATAAGGGGTTGATATATATACTGTAACGCTCATTGTTAAAAGCTCTCTGATTAAACGGCGCTATTAAAAAATGACAGACCACTTAATTGATCTCCCGTTCCCTGAGCAGCATGTACATAACCTTGTTTACATCCTGAAAGGGAGAAGCGTTTGTAATTTTCCCCCTGAGCAGCTTTATGAAGTGATGGATATACAGTTGCTCCATCCATCACTTCATGAAGTTGTTCAGGGAGAAAATTACAATGCCTGAGTTCATAGCAGCCAGTGGCGGGTCTATAGCTTGTGTGAGCGAACCCCCCCACCCCCTCCCCTTCCTTCCGCCATTCTGCAATAACTGTCATTTTTATAATTCAGACATTTGGAACGATAAGAACAATAAATTATCATAACATTTAACCTGTTTAGACCTAGCGTCTAAATGGCAGTGGTGCTCAAACTTTTTCATGTCAGGGACCCCCAAAATGTTATGTATTTGGCCGTGGACCCCCCATCTCAAAATATTTTGTAATAGGGAGTAGGGACCCCCAGAAGCAAAGATTTGAGTCAAAAATGCTCCCTAATGTTCCTCAATGTTATTCTATTTCATACATGGGCAACTGGTGGCCCGGGGACCACATGCGGCCCTCACCGTCACTTGATGTGGCCCGCAGGTGAATATCGGAATACTGATATAGTATTGATTTCAGCTGTTACAATTCCAAACATGCAAACATGACCCGCTTTAATAACTTTAGTAGCTTAATGACTAGTATTACAATTCTAATGTCCTTTTTATATCCAATGTATTTGTATTTTAAATTAAATTAAAAAAATGCTTTTCAGGATTCCAATTCAAAAGTAGCACAAAATAAATCAGGATTCCCATTCAAAAATAGCAAAAATAGCAGATCTACAAGCTCAAAACGTGCCGCACTGCGACGCGTTTTGAGCTTGTAGATCGGCTATTTTTGCTACTTTTGTGTGACATAGAATGGCCCCGACAGTACATGCTACAGTATGTGGCCCTCTGGAGTGAGTGTGGAAATATAGTGGCCCTCTCCATCATCAAAGTTGCATCACCCCTGTTCTATGTTGTCATATACATTTACCCTGCAGACGTCACCTCTGTAATTTAATTCATGAATTCCATTATCCAAACGTTCTCTAGTTGGACTGCTTCAGAAAACATCTTGACAGTATGCCCACATTTCCACTATTCACAGGCCATGGTGCAGAAAGAACAATTATGTCGTCTTTATTCTTTACGCCAGGGGTCGGCGAGTACGTTTTTGCCTCGGGTGAATTTACTTTCGTAAGCCATTAGATGGTGGGCCAGAACTTAATCAATGGCTAATTTTAGAACTGGAACTTGAGACAGAACGTCTCATACAATAACTATTTATTCATTTAGAATTGTTTTTATTTAAAGGTAGGGTAAGTGATTTTCTTTGGTTAGAATAAGTGTTAAATAGCTCTATATTCTGATAGTACTCATTGCTATAGAGTGTTTGTTCAGTAACAGGAGTCTCCATGTCTCTCCAGCTCTTTATAAAACAGAAAGTGCATTTTCAGGTCGGGATATCAATTGTATCCAATCAGGATAGAGAACTCAGTCAGGATACGTATTAAATAAGTGAAATTGGAGGTGATGACACAAAGAAATGAGCAGACACAATTGGAACTCGAACACTATAAAAATGAAGCTGATAAATGGGTACTCTCTCCTGATTGGCTGAAATGTGAAACAGACCCCTGTACTGAACACACACTCTATAGCAATGATTACTATCAGAATATAGTGCTTTAACCTTAACGAAAAACTTTTGTTTCAACCAAACAATATCACTAACACTACCTAGAAAAAAAGAATATCATTCATTGCTCTAAAAACTGCTATAAAAATTGCTATAAAACTGAAATGAAGATTTGTGTGATAAAACTGCATACTGATAGAACTGTGTGTAATCAAATGTCACAGGTGTAGATACTGCTAGATAGAGATGCTTGGGTATTCATTTTGTGTCGGCCACATCCTTGAGTGTTGCTCTTAGAGGACATTTAGTTCATTAAAATGTTTTTTTTTAAAGAGAGAGAGAACATTTTATGGAGTGTGACAGAGACAGTCATACTCCTTAAACTCCATAAACGAGCTCTTTTCATAGAACAGGAGAGCTCAAGGTCATGGAGAGAAACAGTGTGTTGTTTTTAAGTCATTCACTCTTCAGCATGGATAAAAGTATAATTTAAGCATTCTTCAGGTGGGGGGGTAGCTTCTCTGTTTGGACGTTATACTGTTAGCTTATATTCTGTATGTGAGACAGTCAGATATTGTAAGGTATAGTGTTGATTTTGTCGACTAAAGCTATGACGAAAAATGTTCGTTGACTACCTTTTTTCACTGAAGAAAACTAAGCTACGATGACTAAAACTAAGACTAAATGAATTGACGATTCCGTCAACAAATAAAAACTAGATTAAAATGTTAGTGAGGGACTAGAGGAGTAGAGATCCAGTAGAACTAGAAGACAAGTCATTTTGTGTTTGGTTGCGCTCGGGGTGTTGCGCTCTGAAAATAGCAGATCTACAAGCTCACAACGCGACGCGTTGTGAGCTTGTAGATCGGCTATTTTCAGCATGCAACCAAGTGTAAAATCAGCCATTACGACACCATCGAGGCACCGCCAAAATACATTTTAGTCGACTAAATCAACCGTAGATTTAGTCGACTAAAACTAGACAAAAACTCAAACATTTCAGATGACTAAAACATGACTAAAACTGAATGGAATTTTATTCAAAAGACTATGACTACGACTAAATAAAAATTTGGTGTCAAAATCAACACTAGTAAGGTATTAACACAGCGTTTCCCAACCGCCGTTCCGCGCCCCCTCTACTGTGCCGCCTGAGACTGCTGGGTGTGCCGTGGAAACGTGTGAACGGAACGCCCCCCCCCCCCCCCCCCCCCCCCTCCCTCATGTGTGTCTACCTCATTGGCTGACTCACAGCCAATGGCCACCGAGTCCATTCAGTGAAGGCGACCGTCACCCATAGGAATGCAAATGTGTATCTTTTGTCTTCATGGGGCCATCACCTGTACCTGTAGCCTGGCAGGTACTGTATAAAAAGGGCACAGAGGGAGTAGCTTTGGCTCTCCTATTGTACTACAATGAAAGCACCACCAGCAAAGGAGAGATGCACCCAGAGGACGCTAAATTTACGGTGTTGCCATGTCTGCTTGTTATAAGCGAAGCAGCCTTGTTTTTTTTCTGTAAAGTTGCTTGTATTGGTAGTTAAGGGTTTGCTTTTTATTTGTTGTGAGTTTGCAGATCGGCTATTTTAGAAATAGCCGACGCTGCAGCGTATGGGTTTAAAGTGCTCATGCGGCCTATAATAGCCACTTCTTTGGAGAAGAGATCCAGTAGAACTAAAAGACAGTTTGGTTGCGCTCGGGTGTTGCGCTCTGAAAATAGCAGATCTATAAGCTCACAGCGCGATGCGTTGTGAGCTTGTAGATCAGCTATTTTCTGCATGCAACCAAGTGTAAAACCAACCAATGTAAAACCAACCAATTTTCAGCAATGCAACCAAGTGTAAAATCAGCCATTACGACACCATCAAGGCACCGCCAAAATAAATTTCTGTCGACTAAATCAACTGTAGATTTAGTTGACTATAAACTTATGATATTTAGTCGACTAAAACTAGACAAAAACTAAAACATTTCAGGTGACAAAAATATGACTTGGAAATGGAATTGTATTCAAAAGACTATGACTAAAACTAAATCAAAATTTGCTGTCAAAATCAACACTGTCTGTCAGGCTAGTTCTGGCCTGTTACTTACTGCTGCGTTACACCTTATCGCCATTGGTCCTTTTGGCAGATTTCAGTTCAATATCAAAGAATACTCAGAGAATGTGACTTGTGTTCTCTCCCCCCCCCCCCCCTCTCTCTCTCTACAGGATTATTCAGCAGCTAGTAAATGGAATTATAGCACCTACAGCCATGCCAAACATGGGGATGGGACCATGGTATGTATATTAGTCTACTTCATCTGTAACGTACAGACAGGGTTATCCTATCCTGACCTGGGCTATCATCAGACTGACCAATCAGATCCAGATTGGAGTTGATCAAAATTATATGTATTTGGCCGCGGACCCCCATCTCAAAACATGTTGTTCTAGGGACCCCCTCAGGAGCAAATATTGGAGTTAAAAAATATATATATTCAAAGATTTGCACAAATTGTCAAGATTTTTCAAAAATAGGAGATCTACAAGCTCATAGCGCTGCACTCTGTGCTCTTATATCTCTTATTTTTGAATAGCCAAATAAATCTTAAAATGACACAGATGCGTTACCGCTCTTAACTCTCTCAGTGCCACGCCCCGAGATATCCCGAGTTTTTCCCAAGTACCCTCCGTGCCAGCACGAGAAATCCCGAGTTTTTACTTTTGACTGTGGTCGCGCTATTCTGTTTATTTTTCATGATCACTTTCGCTTCCTGACTCCTTCAGACTCATTGGGTTCCGGTTTCATGACGCAGATTCCGTTTCCGGTTCAATTTCTTTTCCCGCGGTCATTTTCGGCCAGAATAGGGAAAGTCATGGTTTTTCACACGGTATAAAAAACGAACGGAGAGGTCCACGTCTACTCTCTTTGGTCTGGGTGACGATCAGTCATCGTAGTCGTGTATCACATCGTAATTTAGCCCGATCAACGATTGTCAAAAATGTCAACATCCGGTTATGACCGGATGTGACGTGAGCCTGTTTGGGAGGGGGCGAGTGAGCCAGCGAGGTCATCAATTTGTCGATTTGTTGCTCTCTACTGGTATTATGGGTTTAAAAACCCAATCAGATAATTTATTTGAATGAAAAATTAAAAAATTAAAAAATAAAAAAAAACGCAAATTGCTGGCACTGGGGGAGTACTTTATGAAAATACTCTTGGCAGTGAAAGAGTTAATGGATTAAACTGAGTGAGTCATATGATTCAGTATGTACGGTACATGGGCTATTTGTGGCGAGTGACACCGGTATGACAGAGTACAAGCCACAGCAGATGACTCGGCGCTGCTGGTCTCGGACAGGGACAAGTTGCAGGTTGAAAAAGCCCTTAGCTCTGAACTCTGTAGAATCTGCACCTGGCTCGCTGATAACAAGCTATCATTACACCTGGGTAAAACTGAATCCATTGTCTTTGGGTCTAAATTTAACCTCGGAAAGGCAGACAATAAACAATAAAAGTGGCTGACAATGTCATCACAAGAAAAGGGGAAATTACCTACCTAGCTTCCATTTTAGAGGCAAATCTTTCCAGTGATAAAATGGCAACTAGAGTAATCAAAAAAGTCAACCAAAGAACAATATTTGTGTACAGGAATTCCTCTCTGGTCAGTAAGAATACTTTGAGGACTCTTAACAGGAGCACTCATCCAATGTTACTTTTTACTATGCATGCACCTCATGGTACCATAACACCACAAATGCCTTAAAAACAAGGCTCCAGACATCCCAAAACAAGATTGAAAAATCTTGAAAATGTGTGCAAATATTTGAATATATATATGTATATTTTAGCGAACATTTGAAACTGAAATCTTTGCTTCTGGGGATCCCTGGGAACCACTGATTATAGCAACATACGTGTTTTCTAAAAAAAAACTGTTGAGATTTGAGTTACAAATGTTCGCTTTAACAAATATATACATTCAAAGATTTTCACACATTTTCACGATTTTTCAAAAATAGCAGCTCTACAAGCTCATAGCGCAGCACTCTGTGCCGCGCTATGAGCTTGTAGATCTGCTATTTTTTTGAATAGCCAAAGAAATCTGAAAATGACACAGATCTTAATGGCTTAATGACCTTATAGACTAAATGTCGCCTCTCTCTCTTCTCCCTCAATGTTCCCGTGCTGCTGGCTGGCGACCGGCCATTGTTGCAGGGGTATGCTGCATTCTAATCCAATGGACTATGCCTGGGGTGCAAATGGGCTTGACGCCATCATCACTCAGGTACACAGAGAACGTCTTTACTTTGCTTTACATTCCACTGGGTATGAAACTGCAGGAAAAAATAGCTAAAATAGCCAATCTCTCTACAGTACAAGCTTCACAAGGAAGTCGCATAGCGACACCTTGTGAGCTTGTAGATGAGGCTATTTTCGCCGCATGACACAAAGTATGACGTAGGTTTAGAACAAGGGTCTTCAACGTTTTTCAGGCGAAGGACCCCCTAGCTGAGAGAGAGAGGGATGAAGCAGGGATCAATACTACATATTGAATTAAATTGTGTTGCGGATTAGATTTTTTCTTAGATTTCATAGATACTGTAGGTTCATAGACTTGTGTTTCATGTTAAACATGTATTTTCAGACAGTTAACCTTTTGAAACCCTCAATATTTAGAAATAGCCGATCTATGAGCTCACAACGCCTCGCAGCGTGAGGCGTTTATTGCTTTTATTTTAAACATACACGTAATACGGTACAGACTGAGTAGGGTGGCCGTGCCACTGCCATTTGTAAACATACTGTCACGTGCAAATGTCACATTTCTGAACGAAGGATAACATCTTCTGCCTCCATTTATCTGTTCGCTACAATAGGGTAGATTCATGTTATGTTTAAAGACAAATTGATATTTAAGAATAAAAATATTGTTTAAAGGATCTACACCATGAATTATTTTTTATTTTTTTTATATTTAATATCATATGGTGTATGTCCCTCAAACCGTTTTCAAAAGGTTTGAGCCTAAATCATCACTCAGATATACTCATCCCAAGTCAATTGTCTCTGGCTTATACAGCACTTTCAGCTGCAATACCAAAACGTCCTCTTGGGCAGGGGGGGGCTACTGAGCAATTCTGTCTGGCCAGCATCAATGCAATGGCAATGCAAGTGATGTCACTTGCATTGCCATTCTGAAATGGCCTGTTCAGACACGCCCATTCTGAAAATCTCTGAAATGAGAATGAATGACTGAATGTTAAAAATATATATTTTTTGGGGTACAAGAGACACTGGGGAGCCCAAAAAATACTAAAAACCCCCAAAAAAATGAAATTCATGGTGTAGACCCTTTAATCAAACAACAATTTTTCAGACCCCCTGCAGTACCTCCGCGAGGACCTCCTGTTTAAATCCTCTGTAATAAAATCCATATTCATAATGTTAACACGGATTGTAGCTTTAGTGTCACTAGTAACGGTTGTGTTTCTTTCTTCCTTTTGTGTGGCAGTTATTGAACCAGTTTGAAAACACGGGGCCGCCGCCCGCAGACAGAGAGAGGATAAAGAGTTTACCCACCGTCACCATCACAGAAGAACATGTGGGTGAGTTCTTTATGTCTCTACGCTCTCTCTCCTCTGTCATGAAACCAGCTCGGTTGGCCTTGAGCTCCCTGAGACTACTGGGAGGTCGGGAGTTCAATCCCACCGGATTGGCACTCGGCATCAAGGGCTGGATTGGGGTTAAGTCCTCTGTGTGTGTGTGTGTGTGTGTGTGTGTGTGTGTGTGTGTGTGTGTGTGTGTGTGTGTGTGTGTGTGTGTGTGTGTGTGTGTGTGTGTGTGTGTGTGTGTGTGTGTGTGTGTGTGTGTGTGTGTGTGTGTGTGTGTGTGTGTGTGTGTGTGTGTGTGTGAGACATACTAGCGTCATGTCCAGGGGAAAGTACTTGTACATCATGTGACATACTAGTAGGGATGGGACGATATGAAAATTTGATGTCACGATTATTGTGACCAAAATAATTGCGGTTTATGATATTATCGCGGTATTCAAAATATGCTTACAACTCTTAAAATGACACTTTTGTTGACCACTTCTTGAACCCCAGCATCCATAGTCTGGGGTGGAACACTTGCCAAAAATAGCAGATCTACAAGCTCACGACGTGTCGCAATGCGACGCGATGCATTTTTGGCAAAGAGATATAGAGAGTGAAAAAAGGACTGTATCAAGTACGTTCTTTACAGGTGCGTTTTACCAATTGGTGTTTAAGTGGTATCAGATATGCAGCTCAGCAAAGGTGAATTGGTCCCAGTGTATGACGACGGAGGACAATTTCACGATAAATTAAGATCTCTGCGATATAGGCCTGTCCCCGACTAAGGATTTGTTTAGTCGAATCTAATTGGCGACTAATTGCCAATAGTCGACTGGCAGTCGACTAATATAAAAAAAAGGGCCAAAATACATTTTATTTCAAAGGGCCAAGTCTACACAGTTTGTTTTGTGTCTCCAGCAGAGTTTCTAGTGTCTCTATCTCTCTCTGGAAGAGGTTGCACATGAACTCTGCAGCCGCACTGAGGCGCTCCAACACAAACAATACCAATACAAAGACGAGGAATAAGAAGAAAAAAGTGGAAGTTACGTGTGGTTGCAGGTGTAGACTTGGCCAAAAAACAATAAAAAAAAAATTTGGCCATTAAAAAAAAATAAGATTATACGATTATTGTGAGTGTTTTTTATCACGATAATAACGATTATTGTCCCATCCCTACATACTAGTATCATGTCCAGAGGGTGTTGCTTGTACATCAAGCCTACAGAAACAACAGACAGGCTCCTGCCCCCCTATGGGCCACACGGCTACTTACTTACTTCCATAATGTGACTTTAATAGTTAACCGGCTAAAGTTTGCTTTCCATGTTCTTTTCTTTTTTTTTACAGGTGCGGGTCTAGAATGTCCAGTGTGCAAAGAAGACTACCGTGTTGGGGAGAAAGTTAGACAACTTCCTTGCAATCATTTGTTTCACAATGACTGCATAGTACCATGGCTGGAGCAGGTATGTTCTAGTGTGTTCTACATTTAACCCATTAAGACTGGGGAAGAATCTGTGTAATTTCTTTGGCTATTAAAAAATAGTAGATACAAGCTCATAGCGCGGCACCGAGTGCCACGCTATGAGCTTGTAGATCTGCTATTTTAGATTTTTTTTTTATATGTGCAAATCTTTGAATATAATATATATATATTTTAACTCAAATCTTTGCTTCTGGGGGTCTCTGGAACATAAATTTTCACATATTTTCAAATGTTAAAAAAGCAGATATACAAGCTTACAACGCGTCACTTCAGCTATTTGTGCTTTTTTACATGTATAAAAATGATCAAATATGTCAATAATTTCCTTGTGCATTATTATTGCGTTAATCGCAATTATTTGAGTGGCAATTAATCGTCAACTTTGTAATCGTGACAGCCCTAGTTATTGCCTGGGTGAAGTAGACTCTCTCCCTCCCTCCCTGGGCCTGTCCCTAACCCTTTCTCCCTCTCCCTCTCCCCACCTCCCTCTGCGTGCCGTTCTCTCACTGATCGAGGTCTGGTGTGACGTAAACACACAGAACAGAAGCTGTTGTCGGCAAACCGTTTGGTCAGGAAAACGTTGGTCAGCCACCGTGGCGAAGGCCTTCTGGCTGACGATGGCCAGAAGGTCGAAAAGCGTCCGTCTCTGTTCGACTGCTGCGGCACATTAAATAAAGCCTTTTTTTTGGTACTTTTCTTTTGTGAGTGCAGATGTTTCCTTTGATGTGCGTGGTGTTATGAATCTGCACCCTGCATTGACCTATAAGCTCATAGAGTTGAGCGTGCCTGTCTTTGAAGTACCTGGTTTGAATTTCAGTGTGTTCCAATTCAATCATGCTACTGTAGAAAAGTACTTCAGGTTCCTTTCAGATTGATTGAATCTACTAGTACAAACACTAATATGTACAAAAATAGTTTTTTCTGGACAATTTTGAAAGGAACCAGTGATTCACATCCTTGTAATGGAGGTCTTGTCACCCATATTCTTGTCTTAGTGGTTTTGTTAATTTCCTCCCTCATCTCTGTCTGGTTTCGTTCAGCACGACACGTGTCCGGTGTGCAGGAAGAGCCTGAACGGACAGAACACGGCCACGGACCCCCCGGGCCTCTCAGGGATGAACTTCTCCCCTTCCTCCTCGTCCTCGTCCTCCTCAAACTCTCCTAGCAACGAGAACGCAGCCAGCAATTCATAGACAGACCTCCTCTCTCCACCACCGAACGACGGCACCAACCTCGCATTGGAAGGAAGGAAGAAGGAACCTCATAATACCAGTCTAACTCATCAAACTAGACCCAGCAACAACGGGCACCGCCGCACCGATGCTGGCCCCCCCCCCCCCCCAAGGGACTGCCCCCCCCCCCACCCACCCCGTCTCTCCTCAGGAGACAAACTCGAGTCAGGAAAATGAACAAATGCACCACCATCCCCCCAGTATGAACTTTTTTCTTTTGGGTTTCTTTTCATCTTATTTCCTTGGGAACTTTGAAGATCACAAAAGAATGCTTCATTCATTCCTCCCTGTGGCTGAAAGTATGTTAACCCTTTAAGACCGGGAACGCATCTCTGTCATTTTAGATTTCCTTTGGCTAATCAAAAATAGCAGATCTACAAGCTCATAGCGCGGCTTGTAGATCTGCTATTTTTGAAAAATCTTGAAAACGTTTGCAAATCTTTGAATATATATTTTTTTCAAGCGAACATTTGTAAGATAGTTTTTGTTCCAAAGATTTGAGTTACAAATGTTCGCTTTAAAGATATATATATTCAAAGATTTGCATACATTTTCACGATAAAAAATAACAAAACATAGCAGATCTACAAGCTCATAGCCGCGCTATGAGCTTGTATTCTTTGAGACACACATCCGGGTTTTTGACCAATAGGTCAAAACCTTTGCTTGGCCCGTTTTTGGAACAGCTGACGTTTTTTGGGGGGCGAAACAAAGGCATCACGTGACGTTGATCCCCTTCTCCTATTCGCTCTTACTAGGACATGATGACGTATGTGTAGGCAGAAGAATATCTGCTATTTTTTAATAGCCAAAGAAATCTTAAAATGACACAGATGAGTTCCCTGTCGAAATGGATTAATGGCGAGGAGTTCCAGCAGCTCCTCTCGCTGCTGCTGCTGCTGAGGTGTAATCGTGAGGTGGTTGTTGGTGGAGGTTTTGGACAAGTTCTATAAGGAGGCTCTCAGCAAGGCTGTGAATATTGATGATGATTATATACTGGGAGTAAAACGACCAAGAACTGGAAACCGGTGGTTTGGACGCCCCCCGGAGTGGACTTTGCTTTGCAGTGGAGATAATGGCACTTCGCCGCAAGGCTAATATGACACACGTTTTATATTTAAAATAACAAAACAAAAAAACAAAAAAAGGCTTTTGTTTCTTTTCTTTCATTTTTTTTATTACCTGTGGTGGTGCCGACCTTCATGCTCGATCAGAGATTTAATGTACATAAATAATTAACATTTTGAGATGCTTAAATGGTCTGTACAAGCCAATGGGAATCTACAGCTGTTGTGGCGAGCGAACTTGAGTGTATGCATCGATTTTTCTTTTTTTCTAGGATTATTTATTGAATCTTTTGTTTTTATTTTGCACAACTTTCCCCTTAATGTAAAGAATGTGAATTTTTGCCTAAACTACTGGTGGAAGACATGTGTGCCCTAGAGGTGTGTGTAGATGAGCCGGGTGGGCCTGTGTTTCGGCCCGAGTTTGTTTTTGGCTTCTTCAGCAACCTCTTGTGAACACATTTGCAGACGGTAGTCTCGCGTAGCCAGACAACTATTCCACAATCTCCGAATGCTATACGTGTATAGAGTCTGGAACTACACCTCCTGAATGCTATATAGAGTCTGGAACTACACCTCCTGAATGCTATATAGAGTCTGGAACTACACCTCCTGAATGCTATATAGAGTCTGGAACTACACCTCCTGAATGCTATATAGAGTCTGGAACTACACCTCCTGAATGCTATATAGAGTCTGGAACTACACCTCCTGAATGCTATATAGAGTCTGGAACTACACCTCCTGAATGCTATATAGAGTCTGGAACTACACCTCCTGAATGCTATATAGAGTCTGGAACTACACCTCCTGAATGCTATATAGAGTCTGGAACTACACCTCCCGAAATCCGAGGGAGGAAGCTGTCATCTGTTCGTCATTTCCGCTCACGAAAATATATCTTGAATATCGTTACTTTTTTTTTTCTGCTAAGCAACCAGCTATATATACTTAGATGATTTTGATTTATATTAGGATACATTTGCGCGACTGTAAAGACGAAACGGAAGTGGGAAGTCACAGCCACTTTATCGCCTGATCATTTTCAGAGCTTCCGTTTCTCCAGACCAGCGGTGATGCAACTTTGATGATGGAGAGGGCCACCATATTTCCACACTCACTCCAGAGGGCCACAGTGCATATTGTTGCCGTCGGGCAGAAACGTCTTATCTCCATATTAACTATAGAACTCATCATTCTAGGATGTCACACAAAAGTAGCAAAAATAGCTGATCTACAAGCTGAAAACGCGTCGCATCGCGGCGCGTTTTGAGCTTGTAGATCGGCTATTTTTGCTATTTTGGAATTGGAATCCTGAATTATTAGGACTAGATCAGTATTCCGATATTAACCTGCGGGCCGCATTAAGTGAAGGTGAGGGCCGTTCATGTGGCCCCCGGGACCGCCAGTTGCCCATGTATGCTCCAGACTGTATGACGGAAGCATTTGAACATTGTGGGAGGTCTGGCTCGCGAGACTACAGACAGACAGTGACATGCATAGTATAATACACACGACAGACAAACAAGCCTACTTACAAATAGTTTTGCTTTACTCATCATTTATTTGAGGCCTGGGTTATTTTTCCACAACAGATTTTTCAGTTTATCAGCATTTTAATCCAAACGATTGTCAGTATTAATTAATAGCTTTTGTTTTGAAGAAGAAAAAAAAAGAAAAACGTTATGGTTGCTAAATATCATCAAAGTAAACATATTTTTTATCCACTCAGTTTTCCTCACTGAATATTCCACGAGTCTGCATTGTTCATTGAGCCTGTTCCCCTGACAGTATGGTTTGAAGAGAACTCTTATGTTTGAAGTAATGATCAAAACATGACGACATGGAGCTGTTTGATAGTTGAGCCACGTAGCCCCGCACCTTTTCATTTGGGCCGTCCGGACCGCTAGGCCAGTGGTTCTCGAACCTTTTCATGTCAAGGACCCCCAAGTATTATTTGGCCGAGGCCCCCCATCTGAAATTGTTTAGTGCCAGGGACCCCCTGAAGAGATTTGTGTAAACAAAAAATCAAAATTTTCCAAATACTTTTTTTTTTAATAGCAGATGTACAAGCTTGTAGCACAAAGTGACATGCTGTGAGCTTGTAGATCTGCATTGTCGCATTCCTAAGCCAATAATTTGATGACCAGCATCAAATTCCGGTAGGAGACTGAGTCTCCTATTGACCAATGACCTGGTCATCGAATTATTGGCTTAGGAATGCGACAAAATCTAAAAATATCTCCATGAACTCAAGGCTTCATGGGGTGTGTAAAATAAGTCAGTTTTTGGGTGAACTACTCCTTTTAATACAAAACCTTTTGTCGTACGACAAACAGCGGGAATAAGCTCACAATTGGGCTCACAGATTGGCTATTTGAGCTACTTCTGAAAATGTGTTAAAAATGCATTTAAAGACTTTGAAAACATTTTGTACAAGCCCCATTTGGTTAATTTTTTTACACTTAGGAGTTCAGTTCTGTCACAGAGTCCCCCGATGTATTGATGAATATCCTCTTCCAGGTTTGTTGTGGGAGAAGATGTACGTTATATACATTTATTTCTATGACATAGACACACACACAGACTCGTTCAAATAACTTTGCATTGCTACGCAGCTCAACTCAATAAAAGCCCTATAGCTTCAATCTGTGACAGCCAGGGAACAGGCCAACTATCTTATTTGGTTTGTTTTAAAAACACAATTTTAAGTTGCTCATTTTTGTAAGATCACAATAAAATGTTGAAGCAAGAATTTTGTAGACACACATGTGGTTGATGTTGTACAATTAGCCTGTGGGGCTTTCCAGTCCATCTTTAACCTTAACATGTAGAGTACAGCCACGGTGGATAAGACAGTACAGTGCCGTACTGTATGTGAGCATGTCATTTACATTTACTGTACACTACATTCCTGCTGCTTATCTGGTTTCACCTTTAGGCTCCACATTGTAGCCCATGGATTAAAGTTCTCAGTCGCCAAAGACTCCCTAACAGCCAGTTCGGTTATTCATTATTTTAAGATTAAAGACTATTTTGAAGTGGTCAAGCTATAGCGATAGAATAGATTAAAGAGCATTCATTAGTTTTATTTCATAAAACCAAAGGTTAAAGCCTCAATATGCAATGTCTTCAACGTGTTGTCTGTGTATAGAACAGCAGGAACAGCGTAAATTCACATTATCATGTGTCGTCTATGATGATGTGAATTCACGCGACCCAGATGGTTTACCAGGCTAAGTATAACCACATAATGTGAAATTTGCAAACCGGTGTATCATATCGGTACAATAACAGCAGAATTCTAGCTTTGTTCATAAACAACCTATACTAGCGAAAAAATGGCTTATCTACAAGCTCACAACGTGGCACTTTGCAGCATGTTGTGAGCTTGCAGATATACTATTTTTGTCTATTTTTCTGAACGTTTGGCCGGGGGGGATAATGTGTTTTGTTGCCTATAATGAAATGAAATGACCGAAATAGGGACGCCAGATTGAAAGTGGTTGGTGAGAGGTAATTCAATTAGGAACAATTTGGCTGAGGTAAATACACCTCACTGATGATAGATACTTGATGCCATTAGTGTTGTTTTTTTGGCTCTGGGGGGGAAATAAAAACAACCAGTGAAAATGAATTAGATTAGTGAGATGATAAGAGCACTAAAGTGTCATTGTACATGGTGAGTGTTCCACCTGTTATAGCAGAGTCAAACTGCTGGAATGTTTGGTACGTTCTCCATTGAAATGGGGCGCATGACAGCACAGTATGTGATCTTATTAGAGTTAAACCACTTGAACTCTAGCGTCCCGCGAACATTCAGTGGAAATGGCACATCTACAGACTCGCAACGATCTTGCAGATTAGCTGTTATCAGCTAAGATATTTTCGTGTAGAGCAGTGTTGATTTTGTGACGGAAAATGATCGTCGACTACCTTTTTTCACTGATAAAAACTAAGCTATGATGACTAAAACTAAGACTAAATATACTGACAATTTCATAAACAAAAAAAACTAGACCAAAATGTCAGGGAGGAACTGGTGGAGAAGAGATCCAGTAGAACTAAATTTCATGCTTGGTTGCGATCAGGTGTTGCGCTTGTAGATAGGCTATTTTCAGCGTGCAACCAAGTGTAAAATACATTTTAGTCGACTAAATCAACTGTAGATTTAGTCAACTATAATCTTTAACAGTAAAACATTTCAGATGACTAAAGTATGACTAGAACTAAATGGAATTTGATTCAAATGACTTTATGACTAAAACTGAATCAATATTTGCTGTCAAAATCAACACTAGTGTAGAACAGGAGGGGGCCTAAGTATAGGGTTTAAGTAGTTAGACCATGGTTGAAAACCTTCATGTCAATGCTGGGACATACTGTTTTTTTTTAAAGATGATTCTAGTGGCATCTCTGCTTTATAAGACCATTATAGGAAAGTATAAGCTCAGAGAAGAGGGATAACATGCTGTACAAGCCCTTATAACAGGAACATAACAGGTCCCGAAGGTGGAAATCGAACCCATGGATCTCTGTGAGCCGAGGCGTTCACTGGGTTGCCTCTCTGGCCGAGTCCTGCTTATCTGCACTGCACTGAGGAGTGAGGAGGCCCAGGCATGTCTCTCCTCTCTATCAGCCTAAAGCATCAGGGGTCTTCAAGGTTTTTCAGGCCAAAGACCCCTCAGCTGAGAGAGAGATGAAGCAGGGACCCCCACTACATATTGTATTCATGTTAAATGTGTGTTTTCAGACATTTAACCACTTAAACCCATTTGTAAACTTGACCTTTGGCTCCGTACTTGGTCTGCTCTTTTTTTCCCTGTACACAAAACCTCTCACAAGTGAGCTTGTAGATCTGCTATTTTTGGCTAACGTTCCCCCCAGAGTATAGGGATGCAAGGGTTCAAGTGATTAATGTTACTGTAAAGAATTAAAATAAATAAAGTCCCGATCACGCTAAAGATTTGACGCCCCCCCCCCTGCAGTATCTCTGAGGACCCCACCTAGGGGTCCCGGACCCCCTGTTGTAGACCCCTGGCCTACAGGCATTATGACCCACTTAAAATTCCCTTATCTGCATTCAGCCAACGTCTCTGGCTAACGTAGAGGAGAGATAGCGCTGCCGTTGTCATGGACACCTTCTTTTGGTCTGATTAGTGTCCCAGCATGGATACAGTGACAAAGACAGACCTTACTGTACCTCTCTGTCTGTCTGTCTGCACACACACAGCAGTGGTGGAAAAAGTACTCGAATGTTTTACTTAAGTAAAAGTATCAATACTGCAACGTAGAAGTACTCTGTTACAAGTAAAAGTCCGGAATTCAAAATTTACTTGAGTAAAAGCACAAAAGTATTGGTACCAAAATGTACTTAAAGTATCAAAAGTAAAAGTACTAAAATGTTTGAAAATAGCCGATCTACAAGCTCACAACGTGTCGCGATGCGATTCGTTGTGAGCTTGTAGATTGGCTATTTTCAAATAGCCAATGCATAAAATAGGGCTGAAGTGGTTAATATTTTATAATGTAATAATTTATATCTGCAAAGTAACTAGTAACTAAGGTTTTCAAATAATTGTAGTGGAGTAAAAGTATAATATTTGCCTCTGAGATGTAGTGGAGTAAAAAAGTAAAAGTACTGAAAAATTGAAATACTCCAGTAAAGTAAAACTACCTCAAAATTGTACTTAAGTAGTACAGTACTTGAGTAAATGTACACCACTGCTGTACCACAGTGAAATGCAGCTATAGCTGTCTGTCTCTCTGTTTGTACCTTACAGTGAAATGCAGCTACAGTATAGCTGTCTGTCTGTAAAAACAGTGAAATGCATCTATAGCTGTCTCTCTGTTCACACAGTGAAATGCATCTATAGCTGTCTCTCTGTCTCTACACACAGTGACATGCATATAAAGCTGTCTCTCTCTACACACAGAGCTGCCGGAATAGAGGATTCTGTTCAGGTCCACCTGGTTGGTTGGTTCACACACACACACACACACACACACACACACACACACACACACACACACACACACACACACACACACACACACACACACACACACAGCTGCAATGTCATCCAGGGGTTAGAACTTAGTTCCAGACCTGTGACGCTGGTCACGCTATAGTCTACACTGGTTGTCTACAGGGATGTTTTTAGGGGTCACGGTGGCGCAGTCGGTAGAGCTGTCGCCTCACAGCTAGAAGGTCCTGGGTTCCATTCCCGCCGGGGACGCTGTGGGCGCTGGGGGGCGAGTCCTCTCCTCAATACAGATGCTGGCGTTTAAGTGGTTAAGATTAGTTTTTGTTTTGCCATTTTTAAGACCACTCAAACCTTATAAAACTCATAGTCTTAGAGAAACTGTACTGTTTTCTGTCTGCACCAAATTTCTTTGCCAAAAAAATTGTCGATCTAAAAGCTCAAGCTTGTAGATCTACTATGTTGTGTTCCCCTCAGAATCTGGATGCTTGGGGTTCAAGTGGTTAATGCTTCATTATTTCAGATGGGTCAGCGTAGTAGAGACAGGAAACCAAGGGCAGCCAGAGACCAGACAGGAGTTGTAGCTACTATTCAAACCCAGCAGGTGCTCTTCGCACTTACAAGGACAGAACTAATTGGTTGAAACACAAGCCAGGCACCTCCAGTCGATTTTGGTTTGCACCTAAATCAATCAAGGTTTTTCATCCTGTTTTTCCCTTCTTTTTTGTCTTTACTTTGCTTTTAATGGAAATTAATTAGGAGAATCACACTGGCTCATCACACCAGGAAGGGAAACCTAGCTAGACAAAAAAAAGAAGAAAAGACAGAGAGAAGGGATTGGAGAGAGAGAGAGAGAGAGAGAGAGGGTGAGAGAGAGACTAAGGGAAGAAGGAGGGAGCTGGGGAAAGAGATGTGACACCGGCTCTCGGCGACAAAGTTAAAAGGTAGGAACCTGCGGCAAGGAGACCCAGAATGCTGATGCTGTACGAAAAATGTAGATTTACACAATGTCACTGCATGAATGCTGGCACGCTTGGTATATTTATGTGTCATTGGTGGGATGTCCAGGGAAATCATGCCATTGTTACTAAACTGTGCTGTGTCTATTCATGTACAGTAGAGCATTGGTTCTCAAAGTGGGGTCCGGGGACCCCCAGGGGTCCTTCCAGGGGGTCCCCAGCAGAATGTGTTTATATAGCGTCACAATAATTTGAACCACTTTAACCTTTTATCCTTTGGCTATTCAAAAATAGCAGATCTACAAGCTCATAGTGCGTCACTTCGTGCCGCGCTATGAGCTTGTAGATCTGCTATTTTAAAAAGTCTTAAACATTAGTGAAAGTATTTTAATACAGTTTTGTTTAAAAGCAAACATTTTTAATACATATTTGCTTCTGGGGGTCCCTGGCACAACATATTTTCAGATGGGGGTCCCTGACCCAATACAGATCAATGTAGGGGTCCTTGGCATGAAAAAGGTGTGAGAACCACTGCAGTAGAGGTTCCAACAGGTCAAAGAGAACCGCATCAGTCAATGGGATGAAGACAATAACAACCGGTAATTTTGTCTTAAACGATAATAATGACAGCGGCTCTGTAATGTGTGGGACCAAAATTAGACTCTACTATAACTGGATCATGGAAAATAGGTTAGCCACTTCATCTGTTCTCTCACTGCGGAGCAGTCTTGATTAAAATGGCCCCATCATGTCCTTGATATGTGGGGAAGCTATGTAACACCTTTGGCTGCTGGTGATTAACCACTTGAAAATCCTACTATACTAATGTACGTATAGGCCTAATAGCCTGGTCCTATATAATCCCTTTTTTCATGGAAAACCGTATTATGTTAGTTCTGCATACGTCATATTCCATGGAGGTGAAATGTCCCTTTATCATTTTATGTTTGATGTGTTCGTGTGATGGACTTTAGGAGATGAGCAACTCACCGCTGATGTTCACTTTGTTCTTTTGGTCCATTGTCTTTGCAATGAACACGGCCTTCATAATACTTTGACTTTGACATCTTTATTGATAACAAAACATTATGTAAAATTACATACATTGTCACACCATTATCAAAAGGGTAGATAGATTTTTTTTTTGCAAAAATGGGAAGAGTGTGTGGGGAGGGGGGTGGGTGGTTGGTGGGGTGGGAGCAGTAGATACTGCCTGTTTATACAATATAGTTTGTAAAATATTTGATTGAATCGGTTGCCACAAAAATGTGAGTGTTTTATAGTAGAAGAGTGAGAGACAGAGCATACAGTCATTTCAGCACCACAGGAGAGGACAGCTCCCAGCTGATTTGTAGCAGGTTGATACTTTGCTTTGCTTAGTTATTTGTTATGCTCTTAAACCTATAGTCGATAGCACCATCAGTGGAGATGTAATCGACCAAATCCATTGTTTTGAAATTGGTCAAAGCTTCCATGAGAGACCTCTGAGCTTATACTGTCACCGAGATGCAGTCGCTGCATTCCACCGGTATGGCCGCTAGAGTGTGCTAGACACCTGTTGTAGGCGCCATTGTCACACAGCGAGGTTGTCATTGAGAACACCCTCTAAAAACATATGACATCATTTGTCTTTCATTAACACGTTGTAATTTGGGCTTTTTTTTCGTGTTATATCTGACATCGTATGGCTTTTGGCAACATGATTGCACGCATCCGTTTGCTGTTATTTTGTATGTTTTCAACGGAGTATAGCTTATAGTCAAACACAAAGTTTGAAAGCCCAACGCTAGTGAAATCTGATGGACTGAATGGGAAGAATTTCGGAGAGGTTTTGTCATAGCATTAGAGGTTGTTTGAAGCTTCGGCGACACACCGTGAATCAGTGGAAAGTACAAACGCAGTAGTTTGCAAAGAAGTCACGTCCACCCCTCCCTCTGTTCCTCTCTTCTCCCTCTCTCTCTCTCCCCCCCTATCCTTCCCCCTCTCCCTCTCTCTCTCTCTCTCTCTCTCCTTCTCTCGCTCTATCTCTGATTGGTTTTCCTCCAAAGATAATTGGAGGCAAAATTTGATATGCTCAATGTCATGGACAGGAATGAGGCTCCACCGGCATCATCATCTGCTGCTGCGGCGGCCATGAAGAAGAAGCAGGCGACGGGGTCGGGAGGCGGCGGAGGTGGAGGTAGTGGAGGAGGAGGTGGAGGAGGTGGAGGACCGTGCATCCAAGCAGCATCCAAGCAGCAGCAGCAGCAGCAGCAAGCCGCCGCCGCCGCCGCCGCGTCCAGATGCACATCATCGAGACGCAACAGCAGCGTCAAGAAGAGCAGCCTGGACTCCCTGTGCGCCGGTACCGGTACCGGTGGTGCGTCCAACCACAGTACCGGTGCGTCCAACCACAGTACCGGTGCGTCCAACCACAGTACCGGCCACAGCACCGGTGTGTCCAATCACCACCTCAGCAGCGCGTCGGGCGTCAAGACGCCGCCAGGTGTGGCCGCCACCGCCTCAGCCACCGCCTCAGCCGCCTCAGCCGCCTCCTCAGCCGGCATCAACAACAACAACGACGTCGTGATGATGGACGAGGCGGAGGACGGGGATGAGGAGTCCACATTTCAGCATCCGCGATTGCGCCGTGCCGGCGCGGGGAGCGGTAGCGGCGGAGGAGGAGGAATAGGAGGAGGAGGTGGTGGTGGTGGTGGTGGGAGTGCGGGAGGAGGAGGAGGAGGAGGAGGAGGCTCCAGTATAAGGATGAAGAACTTTACGCCAGGAGGGGGAGCCGCCGCCGCGTCGTCCGCGTCTTCTACCGCTGCTTCCAGGAGGAACTCCTCTATCTCCTCCTCCTCCCTGGTGCTCCTCCACGCAGAGGACGCGCATCCTGTCGCCCCTCATCGGCCCGTTGTTGGTGCCTCCTCCTCCTCCTCCTCCTCTAGGACCACCGAGACCCAGACCCCCGCCTCCTGTCCGGAGGATGCTGCCGCCGCCGTGCGCGGCGAGAGGAGCAACAGAGCGTCTGTTGTCTCATGCGCGTCTCACGGTTCTCGCTCTAGCGCTGGTTCTCGCACTGGTTCCCGTTCCGGTTCTTTCGTGGGCCGCGCGGTCGCGGTAGAGGTGGTTTTGAACGCGACGGCAGGAGCGGGCGGTGATGGTGGTTGTTGCAACAGCGTCGCTCCCAGCGTCTCCAGCATGAAATGCAACAAAAACGGGGAATGCAGGAGGGGCTCGGGCACCGGGTCCCTGCGTTCCATCATCTCCAAGCAGGAGAAGCAGGGGTCGGGCGGGAGGGCCGGCGAGGACGCCACCAGGCGGGGAGCCTGTAACTCGGCCAGGGCCAGCATCAGCATGGACCGCTCCATCACGCCGGGCGGCGGGTCGCAGACCCCGCAGGGCCTGGCGGGGGGAGACGGCGGCGGGGTGACCCCGGTCTCCACCGGGCTGCCGGAGAAGAAGGACTCCAAGGTGTCCTTCTCGAACGTGCCGAGCCGGAAAGCGTCCTCGTCGCTGCTCGCCGGGCCGTCGGCCCAGAGCCAGCAGCCCAGGAACTCGGTCACCTTCCTCCAGAAGTCCGAGGACGGCGGACCGCAGATCGTGGCCGCCGCCGAGAGCGGCTCGGAGCCCGGGGACAGCCAGGCCAGCTTCATGCAGCGGCAGTTCAGCAGCATGCTGCAGCCCGGAGTCAACAAGTTCTCCTTACGCATGTATGGGAGTGAAAAGGCGGTGGAGAGGGAGCAGGCGAGGGTTAAATCGGCCGGGAATTGGATTATCCACCCCTACAGCGATTTCAGGTAAGAGTGCACTGGATGTGGGACGTTGCCCCTAAAACACCCCCCAACTAACTTTGTTTATAAAAAAAAAGGCCCCACTATATGGTTGAGAATGAGCAGACAAACAAGACCACTGTCACACATATAGGCCACTGACAGATACACAGTAAAATCCTGAGGGTTCATTTAACTCTGAGAGAGTAAAAATTGAATCATATAATGTACCCTATAAGGGGTCCATTTGATTCCATGTATACTCTCTCAGAGTTGCAAATGGATAAATTAACACTGAGGATTTTACTGTGTATAGCACACAATGTCACACACTTGGCTAAAGCTGTAGCCTACATGTGGCCAGAACAAGTAAAAGAAACAAAACAACCTGTTGTCCTTTCAAGGTTGTAGAGCCTATTATCTGAAGCCTGAAATGCAAGACTCAAGAGTCTATTGTTATATATGACGTCTCATTATACAAGTAGTATAGCCTAAAGAGACGATTGGATTCAGACTCCTCGAAATTGCAGTAACATGAGAAAAAATAGCAAGCAAAAAATAGCAAAATGGCAGTTTGAAAAATATATAGGACTATAATGACAATTGCAGTTACTTGGGATAATCGGTCATGTCTGGCCTATATATAGCCACTAATTCATGATAATGTTATGTCACTTCATGATAGAGACTTGTCGCTGCAGCGTTAAGTGAAACCCTCTGGTCAGTATTCACAAAAGGATGACGCCCCGTCGCCCCGATGCATTATTCTGCTGCTTATTAGACAATGTGAATATTGAAAAAAGATCCGAGCGTTCGTCATAGCATAGAGGCTCTGCGACAAGCACCCTATAACACCGGTGTGTGTGTGTGTGTGTGTGTGTGTGTGTGTGTGTGTGTGTGTGTGTGTGTGTGTGTGTGTGTGTGTGTGTGTGTGTGTGTGTGTGTGTGTGTGTGTGTGTGTGTGTGATGCTCTCAGTAATGGAATGTCACCTTGAGACCAGTGTGTGAAGACCTCCAGCAGCACACATCACTCAGACACATCCTGTCTGTTATCCTGCATTACAATGCAGACGGTTTTATATCATCACGCTTTCCAGCAGCACCACCACGAAAAAACGAGAAATATTGACACATTTGATACATCCACAGAGTGGGTTAAGATGACAACGTTATTTTTGATCGATGAATTATCTATAATATATTATTTAATGTTATTTTGGTCGAGGAGTGCTAAGACTTCAAGAAGAGCCATTCACAGCCCCGGCTCATCATGCTGTCATTTCAGCACCACGGGAGAGGACAGCTCCCCACCTCATTTACAAGTCGTGTCGTGCTAAACAGTGGTCATTCGTTCACTCTCTGGTCGTGTTTAGCTGCTAAACTTTAGCCTCCTTGTACTGTATCGTATGACCGCAAGTCAGTAAGAAAGACAATTAGCCAGGCTTTAACCTGAGACGAGGAACAGCTGCTGAAATTCGGACACGTCACTTTGGATATTATAGATCTACTTTGTTTGTGCAAAAACTCCGACGATATGTATTATTATTATTATTATAGGGCCTATAAGTTGACGGAGTTGCCCTTTAATTTAGCACAGTGGTTCTCAACCAGTGGTCCGGGGACCACCAGTGGTCCTTGGGGGGGATACCAGGGGGTCCTCAGCTAAATTTGTTAACATAGTGTCACAATCATTTTAACCACTTAGCTTTGGCTATTCAAAGATAGCAGATCTACAAGCTCATAGCGCGGCGCCGAGTGCCGCGCTATGAGCTTGTAGATCTGCAATTTTTTTGAAAAATCTTGAAAATGTGTGCATATCTTTGAATATATTTTTAAAGCGAACATTTTTAACTCAAATCTTTTCTTCTGGGGGGGTCCCTGGCACAAAACATACTTGTCCGCGGCCATGTATATCAATTTAGGGGTCCTTGGCATGAAAAAGATTGAAAACCAGTGATTTAGCATATGGAGGTTATTATAGTTTAGTTCTCGGGGCTTGTTGCGTAAGTCGCAGTGTAGTGACTCAGCGATGCACCTGTCCTATCCTGCAGAGACTCTGTGATGATGATGATGATGACAGAGCCTGATGGCCTTGGATGTTACTACTTTAATCTGTCTGTCCCACTCAGCCCCACCCCCCACCCATCACTAGCAATTTACTGCTGCCATCCCCCAAGATCCCCCTGGTTTAATGTTCTGGATCAATGCTCACCATAATAAATAAATAAATAAAACCACAGACTTTGAGCTACAATTCTAACTCCACATCTGGCCTTTAAATGAAAGGATATTCGCTTTTTTTCTTTCATTTCTTTTGTCCAAAGTTTAAACAAAGTGCTATTTTGTATCAATATTTTTTATTGACAACAAATAAATGACAGTACACAACATCCTACGTAGACCCCCCCCCCCAGACAGTCCCACCTACCCAATTACACAGATCTACACAAAACCACATGCAACACACACACACACACACACACACAGTGTGTTGCAACTATTAAAAACCAAGAAATGCAATGATTCAAATTGATAATGTATTAAACATCAGTTTAACCTTTGAGGGAATTCAAATTTAAAATAAGAAAGAAATGGGTTTCTCAACCAGTTTCAACCAGACCCTTAAAAACATCTGCTTTTCTCCTGGGATGTTCTATCTTAAAGTTTAAGATATAACACGTGAAGAAGATGCAGTGCAGTGACATTTTCGGTCATTTTATTTTGAAGATTCAGTCTGAAACGTCGTCTCAACCAATCAGAAGGTCCCATCCCTTCAGGCAATAGGACGTTGGAATCTCAATCACTTCAGCCAAGTTGTGCATTGTGCTACAGGGCTAGTGTTTGTTTACAAGTGAGAGAGAGAGACGGCCAGTTCAGCACGTTTGCTACTACGTGGCTTATTTCTAACCTATAACGTTTTCATATACATATTTTAGTGTGTAGATTAAGTTTAAAATTAGTAATATACCGTCTGGAGTGGACATCATCTTGAATAAGATTCAAAACAGAGTAGCTCTGTAATTAAAACCAGCTGTGTTTGAAGAACGTGCAGCTATGGGCATCAAACAGGTGCATGTAATCAAGATTCATTTATATTCATGAAAGTTGTGTTATGTCATCACGCAGCACGTTTTCGTTTACAGGAAGTAATTAAGATTGACTTTTTAGGGACTTCTGATATATAAAAAAAACAACAATAACTTCCCCCCCCCCCCCAATTATTTTGGCATCTATTGTTAGGTATGTCCATATGATGAGCACGGATATGCTCTAAAAGTGTGAACAACCATATTTTTAATTTCACTACACTAAACGTTCAATGTTTTGTCAAAGTGCTAACATATGTCCAAGTGGCTCTCAGTCAGTCAGTAAGTAGCCATGTTTAGGTATAAAGCTCTTTGCCAGTTGTTTATATTATTGTCTGTGGAAGATAATAACAACGGACAAGTCTGTTGTCCCCACACAAAGATATCTGTTGAGAAATCCAGCCATTATACTGAAACTGATGCTATAGATTATATTGTTGACCTGGCATTCTATAGTTTCAGTGTACAGATTATCATTGCTTGAATTTTGTTTTTGTTAAGACTGATGCCAAGTTCTTGGTTTACCTGAGATCCTTGTTTACTGAGGCACTACACTGTCCCTCTGCATTTCATGTATGTGTGTTTACCTTGCTTACTGTAAGTCACTCTAGAGCAGGGGTCTTCAACGTTTTTCAGCCCAAGGACCCCCTAGGACCCCCAAGGACCCCCAAGGACCCCCTAGCTGAAAGCAAGGACCCCCTAGCTGAAAGAGAGATGAACCACTACATACTGTATAAATTTGTATTTTCGTAGATTTCATAGACCAACACCAAACCTCTTTGCCGAAAATAGCCGATCTACAAGCTCACAACGCCTCGTAGGTTTCAAGTGGTTAATGTAAAAAAAAAAATCCTATCACAAAATGATTTGGCGGACCCCCTATAGTAGCTCTGAGGACCACCTAGGGGTCCCGGACCCCCCTGTTGAAGACCCCTGCTCTAGATAAAGAGCGTCTGCTAAATGCCTACAGTACATTGTAAATTGTAAACACCGGGCTCTGTTCCTGCAACCTCAGTCAGTCATATGGTTGAATTTATACTCCACATAGCCTGACAGTGTCGTACTATGGCGCATAAACGAGGCAACACTCCTGCCTCTCTCTAATAGTGCTAGTCTGTGTGCAGTGTGTTTACACACTCCTGTCTCCAGTTAGGAAGTCTCCAGTGAATATCACTTTTCCACTGTGACTCCCTATCTGCCTCTCACTCTATTTCTGTCTCCTTCCCCTCCCCTTCCTCCCTTTCCTGTCCTCCACACACACACACACACACACACACACACACACACACACACACACACACGCGCGCGTGCCCCTCGCCAGTGATGGAAAGTAACTAAAGTAATATGTAACTTAAAGTAATATTATTAATTTTTTCCAGTAACTAGTAAAGTAACTAATTACTTTTTAAACAAGTAATATGTAATAAGTAATTTATTACTATGTTTTAGTAATTTTTCCAACACAGTGTTGGAAAGTAATGTTTTAGTAACTTTTCCAACACAGTGTTGGAAAGTAACTATAAAGTAATATGTAACTTAAAGTAATATATTACTTTTTTCCAGTAACTAGTAAAGTAACTTATTACTTTTGGCAGGGAGTAATAAGTAAAGTAACTATATTACTTTTTAAACAAGTAATATGTAATAAGTAATATATTACTATGTTTTAGTAACTTTTCCAACACTGCCCCTCGCTAGGTTCTACTGGGATTTCACGATGCTGCTGTTCATGCTGTGCAACCTGATCATCATCCCGGTGGGCATCACCTTCTTCAAGGACGAGACCACCACGCCCTGGATCATCTTCAACGTGATCTCCGACACCTTCTTCCTCATGGACCTGGTGCTCAACTTCCGCACGGGCATCATCATCGAGGACAACTCCGACATCATCCTGGACCCGCACACCATCAAGATGAAGTACCTGAAGACGTGGTTCATCGTGGACTTTGTCTCCTCCATCCCCGTGGATTATATCTTCCTCATCCTGGAGCGGGGCATCGACTCGGAGGTGTACAAGACCGCCCGGGCGCTGCGGATCGTCCGCTTCACCAAGATCCTGAGTCTGCTGAGGCTGCTGAGGCTTTCCAGAATGATACGCTACATCCATCAGTGGGAAGAGGTGAGAAACGTTTTCTTTTGTTGTTTTAACTACCTTTTTATTGCAGTTTCACACAGATCGTTCCATGGTAAATGGTGCATTTATATAGCGCCTTTATCCAAAACGCTTTACATAGATCGTGCATTACATTCACCCATTCACACACACATTCATACACCGATGGCGGAGGAAACCACGCAAGGCACCAACCTGCTCATCGGGAGTTTAGGTTGGATTAGGGGGTTCAGCGTCTTGCTCAAGGACACTTCGACACTAACTCTGGGGGAGCCCGGGATTGAACTGGGAACCTCGCGGTTCCCATCCGGCCGCTCTACCGGCCACTCTACCCTTGAGCCACTGCCGCCCCGGGACAGCATATCCACACATTATAGCACAAATGTCCTTTCCCATCAAAAACTAAAAACACAAAAAGGACTGTGAAATACATAAGAAATAATGACAAATGAACCGGCATTGAATTAAATTCCAAGATATACAATAAGTGTCTGTACACATTTCTTTCTGTCCATTTTCAACTGAAGATGAGCAGTTAAATGTTCCATCCTGTGCACCTGCTGCAGACAGTCTTTGTGTCCATTGAGCTGCAGGGTGGGTGCGTGAGGCTTCCTCCAGTTCATTTGTTATCATTTTACGAGCAATCATCAAAAGTATGTGTATTATTATTTCATACAGAGGGGGGATGGTCCTCCTGCTAGGCCTTGGGCCTGTCGCACCTTCAACGTTGCCCCATGGTGGACTATGCATGGCAGGGGCGTCCTCTTCCCTGAGCAAGGCCTAAAACCTGACCGCATACCGAAAAATACGCTTTGCTGCAGGGCAGTGTTGATTTTGTCGACTAAAAACTACCTTTTTTTCACTGACGAAAAACAAAATAAAAACTGAACCTGCTTGTAGATCGGCTATTTTCAGCATACAACTAAGTGTAAAATCAGCCTAAATGAACTGTAGATTTAGTCGACTAAAAATCTTATGAAATTTAGTCGACTAAAACTAGACTAAAACTAAAACATTTCATATTACTAAAATATGACTCAAACTAAATGGAATTTTATTCAAAAGACTGAAACTTAATACAAATTTGCTGTCAAAATCAACACGGCTGCAGGGTCTTCAGCTGGGGACCAACGTTCCCGGATGTTTCGCCCCTTATCCAGAACATCTCCTGGTGGAGGGGGGGGCAGTGAACAGGGACGTCTCCCTGACACCCCCTACAGCTCGACTTATTTTGATGTCCCCCCCCCCCCCAACCTTGTCTCATCTTCTCAGCCAGAGACAGTGGCTTGCTTTCTCTGCTTCCTCTGAGAGCTCTGTAAAATATATATACCTCTGATTTCCATTACAAAGAAATGTCATCGGGTATTAGGGCTGTCAAACGAATATTCAATATTCGAATATTATTAGAATATTGGGAAAATATGTATATTCGAATATGAAAATTAATATTCGAATATAAAAAAAAAAAAAAAAAATATATATATATATATATATATATATATATACATTTTTTTTTAATGTTTATTTGACAGGGAAAATTCAAAAAACAATGTATCAAGTTAATAAAACAAACAAAATATGTTTTATTGGATCCGAGCACTCGTCGATATATTGTTTTTTTGTACTGTTTCTGTCAAAAAAAGAAATAGATTTATTTTTTTGAAAAACATTTTTTATATATTTTTTTATAATAATAATAGTAATAATAATAATATTATTCGAATATATTAGAATATTTGCCAATTTTTAAGACCAATATTCGAATATCATTTCTGAGGAAAGTTGACAGCCCTATCGGGTATCACATCAAGCTAAAAATGGGTTCGGGCTCAAACGGTAAATCTATTCCCAAAATGTTATTTATTCTTTCTTTACCCCTTGCCAAAAGGATTATTATCTTAGGACAGTCCCAAAATATATATGTGTGTGTTCCCCCGAATCATTCCACAGCCCCTCCAACAATTCATTGCTGTTGGAGAGGTGAGAATCCTAACCACTTATTAAACAAACCCTCTACTTGGTTTGGGGCTCTAGACTGGTGACCTTTTCTGTTTTCACTCTACACCAGGGGCCAGTTGCACCACCTCACACTAAGTTCAAACTTAGCCTAGTTAGCCATTTAGCCGGGAAAGTATCTGTGTCATTTTTAGATTTCTTTGGCTATTCAAAAATAGCAGATATACAAGCTCATAGCGCGGCACTCATGAGCTTGTATATCTGCTATTTTTGAATAGCCAAAGAAATCTAAAATGACACAGATACTTTCCCGGATTGACTGGCCCTCATTTATCAACGCGGTGCAGCCCAAATAATGGGCGTACGGCGAGATCACCGCACCTTTCGGCATTTATCAATATATCCTGACTTGGGCTTCATCCTACCATACGCTGAGATCTCACGTCTGGTCGAGACCAGTTGTTGACGTTGGCTGCGCCCGTTTATTCCATTCTAGACCTGCGGAGCAGCATTGTCTGACTGTCTGACAGGCATCTGGACACATAAATAATCCACTCCTAAATGTATATCTACACACTAATAATTAATCCCTGTGAAAATATAACATTTTATAAAGTAATTTAAACAAACTGCTTTAACAGTCATTCAGTTGCATTGGCTATTTTAAAATAGCAGATCTGCAAGCTCAAAAACGGGTCGCATCGCGACGTGTTGTGAGCTTGTAGATCTGCTATTTTCAAAATATACGAGCGCTTTTGCGTCGGGACTCGGGAGTCCCGCGGTCGGGACTGCCGACGATCTTTTCATGGACAGTGAGGTGTACAAACTTACAGTAGCTTGTGGAGTATGTTATGGAGTTATGTCATAGAGAGTTTTGAAGACAACCTGGCTGGGTTAAGGATATAAACCCGACGCTCCAATCTCTTATTAACGTGGCGGAATCACTGCCGCGGAATGACTGCCGCCCGTCCGAGTCTCACGGGGAATATCCTACATGACTGCTTGTGCACTGCTCGGTATGGGTTAAATAAATTAATATACAAACGTATTCCATTCATGGCGATGTGATTGGTATCATGATATGTCATTCATGTAGGCTACAAGCCTAAGTGACAAAGATTGTACCGCTACGGATTACATGAAAGACACAGTTGGGCGTGTGTGTGTGTGTGTGTGTGAGTGAGAGAGAGAGAGAGAGAGAGAGAGAGAGAGAGAGAGAGAGAGGTGAGGCGTGTGCGTGTGCGTGTGTGTGTGACTTGACAGGCAGCGAGGCGAGGCGATCGGGGGAAACTCTTTCTTATTGGCTTTTGATGTCTTTGGTCGTATTCTGATTCTTCTTCATGTCGTAAAATCGGGGCGTTTTGAGAATATTTAAGGGCGTGTTATTTAAATGACGCTCGTTTTCAGACGTGAGATTTATCAAAGCTCCGACCTGATGTACGCCAGGATTGGCTGTGTAGGATCCGTTGATAAATGTGACTTTGACGTTGGTGTACGCCGAATATATGGAAAAATATAAGCCGGTTTATACGCTGCGTTGATAAATGAGGGCCAATGTGTTTAAGCTATAACTAGGCTAAGTTTGAACTTGAGTGTGAGGTGGTGCAACTGGCCCCAGGGGTCTTCAACGTTTTCAGCCCAAGGACCCCCTAGTTGAGAGACAGATGAAGCAGGGACCCCCCTCTATATTGTATAAAATATAGTTTCAGATTTACTTGGTCTGCTCTTTTTTCCTAGCCTGGTAAACCCTCCCTCCGGAAATCTCATTTCTATTTGATTCCAGGAGTGAGTCTGGCCTGATAGCCCATTGTGGGGGTTTCTAGTGGAATTACCAGCTAACCGAGCCTATCAGCGTCGTCGCACATCGTTCTGTGATTGACAGCGACAGTTGGCCAATCAGGTGGCGAGTTCGAGTGAGCCCAAAACACGAACGGCAGCCATCTTTTTCTTGTCCGCTATATTCTCCGCTATTTTTTTACTTCAAAAAGCTCTCTAACTTCTATTTTGAGGCACGGAATTTACTTATAAGATATCGTTTGGATAGAGTTTACTTGTTTAACTTCATATATGTGGTCAATTAATCATGACAAAGCCTATTTAAAAATAAAAATTTAGAGAACCGGTAGGGGTGGGCAGTGACACCCATGTATCCGAATAAGGCAACCCATTTTGGGCATGGCAGTCTCAAAAGTCCCGTTGCGTCACATTAGACTGGTGAACTGCTGATTGGCTGAAGGGGAAAAATTATCATTGGCTGAAGGGGTTGTCAGTCAACTCCCAACTCCAGCCCGCAGCCAATATTGCAGAATGGGCGATCAGGCCAGACTCACTCCTGGAATCAAATAGAAATGAGATTTCCGGAGGGAGGGTTTACCAGGCTACTTTTTTTCCCCTCTACACCTATACCTCTTTGCCAAAAAATAGCAGATCTACAAGCTCACAACACCTCGCAGCGCGAGGCGTTGTGAGCTTGTAGATCTGCTATTTTTTGGCTAAAGTTCTCTTCAGAATAGGGATGCTAGGGTTTAAGGGTTTTAACGAAAATAATAATATATCACACACAGATTTGGCGGACCCCCTGTAGTAACTCTGAGGACCCCTTATGGGGTCCCGGACCCACTGTTGAAGACCCCTGCTCTACACTAGATATCCTAGCTGAAAATAGCTGAATCTACAAGCCAACAATGCGTCCGCAACACGACACATTGTGCGCTTGTAGATCGGCTATTTCCCGCGAAAGTTTTCCCCAGAATATGGATGCTGGGGTTCAAGTGTTCACCGTTACTTTTGTGACCCTCTGTTCGCTGATAGTGAAACCCCCCCCCCCAACTAAAGTGTGCCCCGTAGTGAGACACCCAAACATAATATTTGAAAGAGAACCCCAAAGGGCTTGATAATCAGGGTTGCCAGATCTGCTTAATGCTTATTATAATTTCCCCGCAAGATTTTATTTGAAAATAGCCGATCTACAAGCTCACAACGCGTCGCATGAGCTTGTAGATCTGCTATTTTCAAATAGCTGGTGTATATGTTAAAGTGCTCTTGTGACCCATTGTCGCTTCTTTTGGGCCGGTTTTCCTAGACCGGGTTGCTTGTTTCTCTCACAGAATCTGGCAACAAATAGCAGATCTACAAGCTCATAGTGCGGCACTCGGTGCCGCGCTATGAGCTTGCATATCTGCTTGCATATCTTGCATATCTGCTATTTTTGAATAGCTAAAGAATTCTAAAATGACACAGATGCGTTCCAGGTCTCAATGGGTTAAATATATTTGTTTTCCTTCTTGCATAACTGCATAACTAACTTCTTGTAACTTCTTTACTCGCCCGTTTTACAGTTGTCGTTCACACCCGTTCAAGACGTGACGGAGGAGTTTGGTTCCAAAACCTCAAGCACATAATTATACGCTAAATTACAGAGGATTAATCCAATAACCAAAGCCTTTAAGTCACACTGTGTGTGAAGTCTTTTCACTATTGATTGTTGCCCTTCGGATAAGCACACACCCACACACACAAACACGCAGGCACGCACGCATGTGCACGCACACACGCACGCGCACGCACATACACACACACACACACACACACACACACACACACACACGCACATGCACACTGCATGCACACACATACGCACACACACGCACGCACGCGCACGCACAGTTTACTCACAGAAAATCTGCTCACACACAAACACAATATCCACCTCATACACAATCTGCTCATACACAAAATATGCGCACAAGCATGCAGGCAAAAACCACAAACCGATACAATAACAGACTCACAAATACACACAAATACACACAAATACACACAAATACACACGTGACGTGAGCGATGATGAATAAGATCTGGCTGATTTTAACCCAAGACCTGAGGCCGATTCTACAAAATATGGTTCTCAGACCTTTTTCATGTCAAGGACCCCCAAAATTATATGTATTTGGCCGTGGACCTCCATCTCAAAATATGTTGTTCCAGGGACCCCCCCCCCCCCCCCCCCAGAAGCAAATATTGTAGTTAAAAATGTTCGCTTTGAAAAATATATTCAAAAGATTTGCACAAATTGTCACGATTTTTCAAAAATAGCAGATCTACAAGCTCGTAGCGCGGCACTCGCGCTACGAGCTTGTATATCTGCTATTTTTGAATAGCCCAAAGAAACCTAAAAATGACACCGATACGTTGCCGTGGTCTTAATGGCTTAAAGTACCTTCTAGCAGTGAAACTTTCTACGTGATGCTGCAGGTACATTTAAAAAAAAGGAGAGGAACTCCTTGGCTGGAGGATTTGTGACGCAAGGTCACACATCCTCCTCCTCCTCCTCCTCCTCCTCTTCCTCCTCCTCCCGGGAGGGAGAGGCTGATGCTGGCAGATGACCAAAGACATCCATCTGGTCCATGCGGCACGGGGGGGGGGGGTGGGGGGGGGGTCCGGGATTCTAGCGCTTCTCACCTGGCCTCCCGGTGTGAGAGGAGGAGAGAGGAGAGCCGTTGTTGTAGTGTTGTTGTTGTTGGTGAGGATGTGTTTGAAGAAGCTCTTTAGCATATAGTCTGCATCCTAATTACTGTGGCTGTCTGTCATGTCTCTCTCCTCGTGGTCTCTCCTCATCTGACCTGACGCTCCTCCAGGCGGCATAGGGAGGTCTTGATAAGCGCTCCTTATTACCCGGACAAAACATTAGGTTAATCAATTAAGACGCCGGAGGAGGCAGCATGCAGCCAGGTGGGGCGGAGGCAGGGCCGGATTACCCATAGGCCGTTGGGGGCGAGTGCCCTGGGGCACCAGCCAATGGGGACACCCAAAAAAAAAAAAATCTTTTTTTTTTTTGAATAAGAATTAAATAACATAACCTTAACATAACCCTAACCCTAAAACCGAAATAAAGTAACCAAAAACCGAAAAGAAACTAACAAAATCCGCCAATTTTTCGCGCGAGTGCACGATTTCGGCGCCCGCGCGCTTTGCGCTTTGTGCGCGGGCGCGCGGGGGGCACCTCAACTTGAGGTCGCCCTGGGGCACCACATAGTGCTAATCCGGCCCTGGGCGGAGGTGGAGGTGGGAGATGATAATGGCTGTACACCAGGAGGGCCCGCTGGCTAGGATTACATATATTGGGTTTATTGTACGTCTTAAAACAGTAAAGAGTTTAACCAATAGAGTACAGAAGTCCTGACGTTACTCGTTCATCCCCTGGTTCGTAAAGTAATTTCTCTATGGAGAATAACATTGTGTCACCGTAGAATCGTCTCATATAAGAATTGTGGTCCAAAAATAAACAAACCGTCTCAGCGATATTGTCAGAGAGGTGGCTCTGTATCGTTTATGATAGTCAGTCACTGATATTTGATACTGTCTGTTTCGGGCGAAAATTTAACTAATTCGGCGGAAGTAACATTAGCGTTTTCTCACTGTCAGTTGATGCTTCATATCCATAAGAGTCAAACCGCCGGGATCATTAGTTTATTTTTGGAACAGAGTTCTTATTTGACACGATATTAAAGACGTCTATGGATGTCATTTTAGATTTTAACGACTTTTTAAAGATATTTTTGGGGGCTTTTTCTGCCTTTATTGATAGGAAAGTAGGCTGACAGGTAATGGGGGAGAGAGAGATGGGGGGTTGACACACAGCAAAGGTCGTCATGATCGGGAGTCGAACCCGTGACACACTGTCAAGCTGGATTACCAGACAGTATATGTGGTATATGAGCCTGGACCGCTAGGCCAGCGGGCGCCCCCCTAGTTTTAAATCACTTTAACCATTATTTTATACTTTGGCTATACAACAATAGCAGATATACAAGCTCATAGCGTGGCACCGAGCGCTGCGCTATGAGCTTGTAGATCTGTTTTTCATATTTTTTTAAGAACTTTAACATTTGTGCAAATCTTTGAATATATATTTTTATAGCGAACATTTGTAACTCAAATCCTTGCTTCTGGGCAGTCCCTGGAACAAAATATTTTACAAATGTTCACTTTGCACACAAATGTTCACGATTTTTCAAAAATAGCAGATCTACAAGCTCATAGCGCGGCACTCGGTGCCGCGCTATGAGCTTGTATATCTGCTATTTTTGAATAGCCCAAAGAAATCTTAAAATGACACAGATGCGTTTCTGGATTGAATGAGTTAAGCATGCTGGGCTCTTTCTGGCGGCGGTGCGTTTGCCAGCCGTTTGAAGGACCCTGGACTGTTTATTCTTTCCCCTCTCTGGACGTTGCTCCCAGTGCTCCCTACGAGGAGGAGGAGGAGGAGGAGGAGGAGGAGGAGGAGGAGGAGGAGGAGGAGCACCACTGTGTCAGCCAGGTCCTCGCTGCCGTTCTCCTCCCTTGCCCTCACATCAAGGCAGAGCGGTGCGGCACGGCAGGCAAAAAAAAAGGATCTGACGGTGTGATGAGATCACTCGACTTTTTGTCCCTCTCATGCCAGCCACTGGCTGGCTGGGCCATGCAGGCAGCCTTGGCATTTTGCAATGGTGGTGGTGGTGGTGGTGGTGGTGGGGCTCGGGCGGGCGGGTTGGCGGCTCACTTGACCTTTGGATAATTGGATTTCTTGGAGACGTGATGCGACAAACACACAGAATGGTGCATGATGGGAGAAGGGATACTTGGCATGCACGGATGAGTGTGCCGGAGAGAGATGTGGCTGGAGAGTTAAAGAGACACTGGCATACATAGGCACATGCCAGTGTCAGTCCCCAGTCAGCCCGTTTACGTAATCAGTTATTAGTGTGTGTATACTATGTGTGGGTTGGAAAGGATATATGTAGTCTATGATAGTACAACCCGTTCTCACTGCCAAGGCGTTACATTTTGCCGCTCTGTCAGTAGCCCTGAAACGCCAAGTTTTGACTCAACGGGACGACATGGCGACGTGGCAAAACTATGCCTAAACCTGACCCTAACCTCACAAAAATATACCTATACCTAAACCTAACCCTAACGTCACAAAAACTGTGCGGAGAGAGAGAGAAAAAAAACAAAAGTCTCACCCACGGTGGCATTCGATAACGGTAGGTTGCGGTTATCATCTAAGCAATGCTAGCAGGTAAGCCACAGAGGCAACTGATCCATTTCCTGATTCGAGTAGTATTTGAAGCTCCAATACGTGCGTTTTAGTTGTTGTAGTCCTATAGTGACGCATTAGGGAGCGAAAATCACAGTGCGGCAATAACTGACGCCTATGTGTGAGAATGTGTTGGATAGTACAGTTGGTTCTCAACCTTTCTTGAATCAAGGGTCCACTTGAACATCTTGAAAGTGTTCGCGGCACACCCGTCACGACCACTTAACACGGCAGCCGTATGGCCGTCCGGACATTTTGGGTGGGCCGCGTGCATTTTCAGAGCATACTTATTTTAGTGATCAATCAATGGACTGTGTTTCGGCTTGGATCAGTGGAACTACTGTAGTATAGTATTAGTGTGTGTGTGTGTGTGTGTGTGTGTGTGTGTGTGTGTGTGTGTGTGTGTGTGTGTGTGTGTGTGTGTGTGTGTGTGTGTGTGTGTGTGTGTGTGTGTGTGTGTGATTGAATACTTTATTAGTCAGAAATGTAAGCAGGTGGTACAGTAAAACATTAAGGCTAAAAGGATAACACAAAAAAAAATCCTGGGGACTTGTTTCCATTGTGGTATCAACAACATGGTATACAAAATTAACACAATAATACTTTTCATCAACAAATACAAACACTATATACAAACAGGAACATTACATTTTACCTCCCCTTGAGCTCACCTGATAGATGTTTGAAAGAAACCCGGTGTTACACATCCTTAAATGGATGGGGACAGGGCATTCCACACTTGTGGTGGCAGAGCAGTAGAATGAGAAGTTTCTCCTATGTTTGGTCTAAATTTGGGTTGGTACCAGATCATGGTCGCTCCCTCTGGTGTTGTGGCTGTGGGTCTCACTCACTTTGGAAGTAGTTTGACAGGTATGAGGGCACTGAGGGCACTGTCTCTTTGACTATCTTAACCCTTTAAGACCTGAGGCGATTCTTTAAAAAAAATCTAAATCCTAACAGTTAAAAAAAAAAAAAAAAAAAAAATTGACTGTTGATTTTGACAGCAAAGTTTGATTTTGTTTTAGTCATAGTATTTTGAATAAAATTCCATTTAGTTTTAGTCATATTTTAGAAATGTCTTATAATGTCTTTATTGTCTTATCTTGAAATGTTTGTTTTAGTCTAGTTTTAGTCAACTAAATATCATAAGTTTATAGTCGACTAAATTTACAGTTGATTTAGTCGACTAAAATGTATTTTGGCGGTGCCTTGATGGCGTCTTAATGGCTGATTTTACACTTAATTGGTTGCATGCTGAAGATAGCAGATCTAGTAGATCTGCTATGTTCAGAGCACCGAGCACCGAGCACAACCAAACATGAAATGACTTGTCTTTTAGTTCTACTGGATCTCTTCTCCACTCGTCCCTCACTAACATTTTATTTCGTTTTTATTTAGTTTTCGTCAGTGAAAAAAGGTAGTCGACGAACATTTTTCGTCATAGTTTTAGTCGACGAAATCGACACTGATTAAATACCAATCCCAGTGATATTTGCTTAACTCCAGGGCTGCTGTCCGTGGTGCTGAACTGCCCTTGCAGAATGCACCGCTGCACAAACACTGTGCTGAGACACACTGGCGTGTCGTGAGACAAAGTCCAGGTGTGCCTCGGGACTTTATGACAAAGCTGGTTGTCACGACCGTGCATTATTATCGCAATGCAGCTACCGGGGGTATGCAAAACGTTATGAAATGTCTTTTCATTCACCATGTCTGAGTCATTACTTTCTGCACACTAATTTTTCCCAGTAGAGAGGCAAATGATGTACCTTAAAAGAAACATTATAAACACTTTGAACCTGGTGTCCCTACTTTGAGCATGTCAATTCAGGTGACATATTTGAATTGAAATGACTATTTTTATAAAATGTTTTGTTGTTGAAAATAGCAGATCTACAATCGCACTCCACGGTGTGATGAGATGCGTTGTGAGCTTGTAGCTTGGCTGTAGCTTTTTGTGCAGATTTGTCAAAGGATGAAACAGGTCTTGAGTTGTTAAACTTTTTTATATGGCATTAGTTTAAAGTGTGATAATAAGTTTAACACATGCTCTTTTGCATGGATATGAATACAGGTGTTTGAAAAGGGTAGTACACGCACATCCGTGGCCCAGGTGCAAGAAAAAACAAAAGTATCATAAAAAATAATAGAGTCTGCACACATGGTGATGCTGAAAAAGCTCCGCTGTGTATTTATTGCATTCATGTATATGTTCTGATGAAGGTCTGGATAGGCCGAAACGTTGACAAACGCAATAAATACACAGCGGAGCTTTTCCAGCATCACCAGTGTGCAGACTCTTATTATTTTTTAATGCATACAGGTGTGCCTTGAGATGTTGACTTTGCCCTTTGGCGTGCCTTGGGCACAAAGACATTTGAAATCCACTGTGCTAGAAGCCACTATAGCCAGCCACTAACTTCAGTTCGACTGCCCATGGTGCTGAACTGAAACTGTCTGTGGTGGAAAAAGTACTCAAATTCTTTACTTACAGTAAGTAAAAGTACCAATACTGCAATATAGAAATACTCTGTTACAAGTAAAAGTCCAGAATTCAAAATTTACTTGAGTAAAATTACAAAAGTATTGGCATCAAGATGAACTTAAAGTACCAAAAGTAAAAGTACTAAATATTTGAAAATAGCAGATCTACAAGCTCACAACTCGTCGCATCGCGACGCGTTGTGAGCTTGCAGATCGGCTATTTTCAAATAGCCTAGGTATAAAATAGTACTGCTAAAGTGGTTAATGTATGTTTTATAATAATTTATATCTGCAAAGTAGCTAGTAACTAAAGTTTTCAAATAATTGTAGTGGAGTAAAAGTACAATATTTGTCTCTGAGATGTAGTGGAGTAGAAGTAAAAGTGTTGGAAATTGGAAATACTCAAGTAAAGTCACAATTGTACTTAAGTACAGTACTTAAGTAGTTACTTTTACACCACTGATCATTCTTAGTGAGGTGTTCTCTGCCTTTGTTGGATAGTACAGTTGAGTGCTGACCTGCAGCTGTCCATGGTTCTGAGCTGCACCTGCAGGCTGCACTGCACTATTGCTACAGTGATGATGAAACCTCACTTTAAATGACTTACTGCAGTGGTTCTCAAACTTTTTCATGTCAAGGCCCCCTGAAATTTACACTTATTAGCCCACGGACCCCCATTTGAAAATATATGCCAGGGACCCCCATAAGAGAAGATTTTCTACGGCTCTAGCAGTGATTCTCAACCATTTTAATTTCAAGAACCCCCCAGTTTGACATGCATTAGGCTACGGACCCCCATTTAATGGCATTTCTATCTCTGGGACCCTAATTTGTATAGTAAAATTAGTGTTATTGTAACTCTGAGAGTGTACAAATGGAACCAAATGGACCCGTTAGTGTCCATTTGGTTCCATTTGTACACTCTCAGAGTTACAGACCCACAAGGGTCCATTTGGTTTCCCACTATCCATCATTTAGCTTGGGACCCCCTGGAACTCCCTCAAGGATCCCTGGGGGTCCCCGGACCCCACTTTGACTTACTGTATGTATGCTCTATACTTGACCTGAGTTGGCACTGCACTTGATGCGTTATTCTTTGCCCGAAAATATCAGATCTACAAGCTCACCACACCTCACATAACGATCGTAGATCTGCTATTTTTGGAGAAGCTTCCCCCCCAGAATAGGGATGTGAGGGTTCAAGTGGTTAAAAGCTTGAGTATGACTACTCTACAGATATGGCCGACAGAGCTACGGTCTTTTGTCAGTTCAATAGTTGATATGAACTAAGAGAAATACATGTTTAAGCGCTGTTTGTAAAGACCAGGCTTTGAAATCACATTCCTCATGGAATTGTAGGCAATCACATAATCATCAGAAAGTGTCGCTCCTTTTCCCAGAGGCTGCCCGGCCGGCAGGTTGTAACTGGTTCATCTCAAAGACATCCTTTCATACTAGTGCCTTATTTTAGACTATTATTACAGGGAGAAAGGACTGGTCTGCGGTATAGCCTGACCCATATGTCGGTTTGGCTGATACATGTGCAATTATTAGATTTTTTTGACAACATCGGTATCTGCAATTATAATAATAATTTGGTTCCCACTCCTTGGGGTGTTTTTTTTGTCACTGTATGTTTGCACATACCTGAAATGTGTCCTCTGCATTTACCCATCCTATGATCACTATAGGAGCAGTGAGCAGCCATTCTACGGTGCTCTGGGAGCAATTAGGTGTTAAGAGTCTAGCTCAGGGACGCTTCAACACATTCGCTGGCCTGGAATCATACCTGGGACAACCAGGGCCTCTGGCTCCCCAGGAGGGCTCACTAACCACTCAGCTATACGGCTGATGTGTCTCGAAATCATCGCTTTGCGAGCTTTCAGATCGGCTATTTTCCTGCTATTTTCCCACAATAACAAGAAAACAGAAAAGACACTAGCGTAGAGCCCTGAGGGACTAAGAGGTTGAGAGCGGCTGGATTGTGGAGCTGAAGCATGAAGCGTCAAACTCTGGACACAATGACCGCCGTGCCGACCCGAGTGCAGTGAGAGGGTGATGATTGATCTGGGTGAGCAACGTGTCTGTTGTGTGACTGAACGTGATTGATGAGTGAGAGGACACAGGCCAGCCTGTCACTTGTTAAGGATCTTGACCCTCTCCTGTCCATCACCGTGGCGGTGTGTGCACATATCGTTGGTGTCAGGCAGAAACCTCTTATCTCCATATTCTTTGTGTTTTTTTCCCCTCCCGTAAATTAACGCCCTACTTGATCATACTACAGCGTCACACAAAAGCATCTAAAGTAGCAGATCTACAATAACCTGACTCTGTCAAATGGAAGAAGCTTGCGACACACATTTTGTTTCACAGCCTACTTCCATCTGAGATTCCTGAAGCAGAATCGATGACAGACGGCATTTTCATTTTTTCAAGCTACTTGGCAGGTGATTGGATGATCCCGCCCCTAGCAGCCGCTGATTGGTTCTAACACGCAGCGGACCGGGCAGCTTTACTCCCTTAGCGATCCCAGACCTCCTTCCTGAAATCAAATGCAAATGAGATTTCCGGAGGGAGGGGGGTTTGCCAGGCTAGATCTACAAGCGAAGCGACGTGTTTTGAAAAGTAACAGTTTTGGACAGTTTTCCACCCGACAGAGACAATATGTTTCTCTGTGTGACCGCCTGTGTGTGTGTGTGTGGGTGTGTGTGTGTCTGTGTGTCTGTGTGTGTCTGTGTGTCTGTGTGTCTGTCTGTCTGTCTGTCTGTGTATTTGCGCCTCATCAGCGCCTGCTCTTGCCTCGGGGTTGCGTGCGTGCTTTGCGCGCGTCACTAGACTTTGTGTGTGTTTGCGTATATTTGTGGTTGTTTAAGTCCTGATTGATGTGTCTCTGTGACACAATGTCTCATCTGTCCCTGTTGTGTGTGATCTGACTGATGGGGACATGTCCTCCCCACGTCTCATTAATCATCGGTACCATCCAACAAAAAGACGTCTAGTTTGAGGTGCTATACGTTTCCAACTCTGAATCTTGACATAACCACTCCTACATAACTCTCTTATTCTGAAATAACCACTCCTACATAACACTCTTATTCTGAAATAACCACTCCTACATAACGCTCTTATTCTGAAATAACCACTCCTACATAATGCTCTTATTCTGAAATGACCACTCCTACATAACACTCTTATTCTGAAATGACCACTCCTACATAACGCTCTTATTCTGAAATGACCACTCCTACATAACGCTCTTATTCTGAAATAACCACTCCTACCTAACCCTCTTATTCTGACACATAATCACTCCTACATAAGCCTCTTATTCTTCATAAACTGAGCTGATTTGCAACTGCACTTGGACTGAATTTTAATTCCATCTACTAATGTTCCCCCCACAATATGGAGGCTGGGGTTCAAGTGGTTAAGTGATGTGATTTGAACTCTTAAGGGACCATACTGTCATCAATACATGCCAGTGTGTATTCACAGCTTTGGCTTTTGGCTCTAAGAGACAATTCTTGGATTAATGCCTTTATTTTGTAGCTAGATTTCTTTTTTATGTATGTTAACATTTTCTTCATAGTCATGAAATACGACCAAAATTGCCTGAATAATTGAGTCTTAACTTAAGACCTGGAGGCGTGGCCAATGCTGTTTGACTATTTTGAATGGCACACACATAGCTTTTGATTTTGTCAATAGAGACCTCCTTGCCTACAGATTGATTAAAACGGGTGTAGATGGAAAGTTTTATCAGGCAATTAGCTGACTTTATAGTGCACCACAAGCCTGTGTAAAGGTAAATGATGCTTGTACCAATTGGTTTCCCACTCCATCAGGGGTGAAACAGGGGGATGCTTTGTCGCTGTATGTATATTAATGATTTAGCCAATCAAATCAAGTCAAATGTGGAAGTGGACATGTCAGCATTTTATTGTATGCGGATGACATTATCTTAATAGCAGAGACATCATTTGACTTACAAAAAATGCTGACAAAAAAATTTAAAGGTAGGGTAAGTGATATTTTTTGGTTAAAACAAAAAGTATTTTGTTAAAAGGTTAAAATACTATAATCTGATAGTAATCATTGCTATGGAGTGTTTGTTCAGTAACAGATGTCTCCCTGTCTCTCCAGCTCTTTAATAAACAGAAAATACATTTTTCGGTAGGTGTCAAAATCTCAGCCAATCAGGAGAAAGTACCCATTTTTAAGCTTAATTTGTATAGTGTTCCAGTTAAAAATTTGTCTGCTCATTTCTTAGTGTCATCACTTCCAATTTCACTTGTTTAATCTATATCCTGATTGAGTACTCTGTCCTGGTTGGATAAAATTGGAAATGAAACTACAAAAAAAAAAAAAAAAACTACAAAATACATTTTCTGTTTTATAAAGAGCTGGAGAGACATGGAGACTCTTTATATGGACAGGACACTCTATAGTAACGAGCACTATCAGAACATAGACCCATTTTGCAATTATTTGAAACTTTGCAAATCACTTACACTACCTTTAAACATAGACATTTAGACTTTTGATAAATGCTAAGAAAACTGAAATCATGCATTTTAAAAACCCTACCATGCGTACAAGTGACTTTCAATTCCAATTTGGGGGATCAAAGTTGAATTATACAAAGTTCTATAAATATCTGGGCTTTTATTTGGACGAGCATATGCATTTTATAAAAGGAACACCTTTATTGACAGAATCAGCAGATAGAGCACTAGGAGGAGTCATAGCTAAAACAAAGACCCTGAGAGATATCGGTTTCTCTACCTACTCCAAACTATACCAGGCTTGTGTGTGTCCAGTGTTGGATTATGTAGCAGACGCGTGGGGATTTAAGCAATATCCTAAAAGTGAGGCTGTACTCAATAGAGCAATGTGGTACTTCTTGGGAGTACAGAAATTTACGCCAACCCTGGCTATCATGTGAGATATGGGGTGGGAACCCAATGTGGTACGGTGGAGTGTGCACATGGTACGTCCCAGGAATACTGGGGCTGTATTCCAATAGAATTGTAAGAAAGGACTGGTGTGGGACATCTTGATCAAGGGTGCATGGGCTACGGACATGTATGACATTCTTTTGAGAGCTGGGTATGAAGAAAAAGTAGAGAGTATGGTAATGAAATTAATTATTTTTCAAAAAGTAAAGGGCAGATGGGCACTGGATTTATGGTGTAAACCAAAACTCTGCACTTATTGTGAGATAAAGCATGTCTATGGTCCAGAAAAGTATGGACTGTAATAACTTATAAAGAAACGATCCTTATGTGCTCAAATCAGGGCTGGCATACTTGGTCTTCATATTGAGACGGATAGGTACGAAGGCACGGTTGAGGAGGATAGATTATGTGGTTTGTGTGATCTTAATGAAACTGAAAATGAAATGCATTTTGTTTTGCATTGCCCATTCTACAACAGGCAGAGACTTTTTAATAAGGTAGATCCAAAGTATGAATTTGTGTGGTTGGATGACTCGGAGAAACTGAAAGGTCTCTTTCAACATGACATTTTTTTCCATTTGCTTCATCTCTTGAAAAGGCCTGGTCAATGAGGACGAGGGCCATTTACATGTAAAATGGCATTGTCTTATTCGTTCTTATTTGGTTCATGGATGTACTATACGCATGTTTATTTATGTGGTATGTTATGAGGCAGGACGTAATACGAACAGGAAGGACTGTTAATGTCAGTTGTTTTCTTTTTGTGTAATGTGTCATATAATCCCATATGGGACGGTCCAAAATGGTGGCATGACACATTTCATTAATTCATTCTTTCATATGCGCGCGCACACACACACACACACACACACACACACACACACACACACACACACACACACACACACACACACATACACACACACACACACACACACACACACACACACACACACACACACACACACACACACACACACACACACACACACACACACTCATTTACCCTTCTGTCATACATCAAAACATAAATGATTATTCCCATGTACAGTAGGTAATCCCATGAATCTACTGTACTAGCAGATGGTAGTAGTTATTCACAGTGGTGGAAAAAGTACTCAACTGTTTTACTTAGGTAAAATTATCAATACTGCAATGTAGAAGTACTCCGTTACAAGTAATAGTACGGAATAAAACATTTACTTGAGTAAAAGTAAAAAAGTATTGGTATCAAAATGTACTTAATGTACCAAAAGTAAAAGTACTAACATTTTTGAAAATAGCAGATCTAAAAGCTCACAACGCGTCGCAATGCGACGTGTTGTGAGCTTGTAGATCGGCTATTTTCAAATAGCCTAGGTATAAACACTCTCTCTCTCTCTCTCTCTCTCTCTCTCTCTCTCTCTGCACACTGATGATCTCACTGTTCTTCCATGTCATGTGACGTCTTTTCTGTGCCTTTGCCCCAGATCTTCCACATGACCTATGACTTGGCCAGTGCGGTGATGAGGATCTTCAACCTGATCGGCATGATGCTGCTGCTGTGTCACTGGGATGGATGTCTGCAGTTCCTGGTCCCCATGCTGCAGGACTTCCCCTCTGACTGCTGGGTGTCCCTCAACAAGATGGTGGTACGTACGGCGTGATCTAATATGAGAGTGACGACAATATAGCGTTGACGCCTATTGTAAGAATGGAATGCTGAAAGGCTCGTTCTATCTCAATGAGATAGTTCCAACGTTTGGAACTATTGCCCATAGCGGCCTGCTTTGCGGCGAGATCAAAGCGTGTCATAACTCTCTCTCTCTATGGGTCTGGGTACGTAGTACCACAGCGTTTTCTTTTTTTGTTTGTTGATTGATTGAATACTTTATTAGTCAAGAAATGTGAACAGCACGTGGTACAGTATGACATAAGGGCTATAAAAGGATAACACAACAAAGTGCTGGGGACTTTTTTACATTGTGGTCCTATGTATTCAATTCATCAACATAGCTTAAAACATATTTTACACAATAACATCGTCGTACAAAAGAGATAAATATATCTATCTACCCTTGTGGTCTCCTGATAGATGTGTTTTAAGGCCAGTTTTGAAAGAAAACCAGTGTTACACATACTTTTAATGGATGGTGTCAGGGCATTCCGCATTGTGGTGGCAGAGCAGTAGAATGAGAATTCTTCCGTGTTTGTTCTAAATGTGGGTGCTACCGGATCATGGTCGCTCCCTCTAGTGTTGTTGGTGTCACTCACTCAAGTAGTTAGACAGATATTGAGGACACTGTCCTTATGACTATCAATGACAAAAAGGACACCACCAGAATTATTTTTTTCAACTTCATTATTGATGACTTTTCGTAAAGTGACCAAAAAAACATTATAAAAAGTGAAACATTTCCATTATTCATATTTCCAGGTCAGTTACACGTTCATTTTAGACCCGTAGCACAAGGGGAATGAACACAACGTGAAGACTATACATAAAAGTTAAGCCATTTATACTTAATTGTACGCCGAATAGAGGAAATAGCAGATTCTTTTAATAGTTTTGACTATTTTTGACTATGTTTGACAGTATGACATGCCCAAAATAGGGGCACCGGTTTGACAGTACAAAAAAAGATCTCAACACCCACCACCCCCACAAAAAAGAAAAATGACAACAGCAGATGTGTAGTTGTTAGATGTTCTTTAGCCCCAGACTCTGCAATCAATCAATATTTTGTGAACTGGTCCACAGTGGAGTCACTGGATACGCTATAAGAACACCAGCAAGTAGCTGCTCCACTGACCATGAATTGGAGACTGAACTTGTGTATTTAAAGCTCCAGTTGGCAGCTTCAAAGGTGCTGTAAGTGATATTAGTTTCGTTAAAGGGCAAGACCACTTTAGTAGAGGTTTGGGTTGTGTAGTTATCTTGCCATGATGTAACTCCAAAGGTGGACAAGAAATCAAAAAATATTGCTCCATTGATTAGAAATTGATCATTCAAAATATGCTCCTCATTGACTTACATTGTATGCTGAAACACCTCTCAAAGTCACTCTTTTAGCACATAAAAGAACACAAACGAAGTTGATTCAGACAATATAGAACATCACCAAACCCAGTACTGTTTTTTTTTTTAATACAAATGTTAACTTCCTGTTGATTTGACTATTTAAAGATCCGGATCTGGATATTGTCTGAATCAACTTTGTTTGTGTTAGTTTATGTGCTAAAAGAGTGGCTTTGAGAGTTGTTTCACCGTACAATGTAAGTCAATGAGGAGCATATTTTGAACGGGAGGACATTTGCAAACATAGGCTACTACTTGAAATTTGTCCTCTGCATTTAACCAATCCTAACTATTAGACCGCTGTTACTGAACACTCTGTAGCAATAATTGCCATGAGAATATAGTTATTTAACACAGAAAAAAATATATATATATATTTTATGGGTCTTTTTGGCCTTTATTTATACTGTAGTTTACAATAGAGACAGACAGGAAACAGGGAGAGAGAGAGATGGGGAGACATGCAGCAAAGATCGTCGGGAACGGGACTCGAACCTGCGATGCGCTGTCAGGCTACATTGGAGCCTATAGGTGCCCGGACCGCTACGCCAGCCGTCCGGGCCTAACACAGCTATTTAGCACTTATTTTATCTAAAAATATCACTTTCAGCACCTATGACGATAATAGTTGTGATCAGGCGATTATGTCATAATCGTGACAGCCCTGCCTGTCATGTTAATTAATTATTTACTGGCATTAGACACCGCTGCGGTTGTTTGTTCGCCGGCGAAACAATTGCTCGACATTTGCTTTGCAATTAGAACACCCAGATCAATGTCACCGTTGATTGGCTCACAACACAAATCGGTCTATCTCCTTGATTGGGTCACGAATGACCTTGTTTTGAGAACACAGAGATGAAATTGACATTGGGCTAAATCCCTGGTTCTGCCAATTTAATGCAGAATGTGTGGGTATGAACAGAGCGCTGAATTTCTCTCACAAGAGTCATATACATCTGAGGTCCTTTATTTACTAATTATGGAATCCTTATGCCTAGTTATATAGCCCCTTATAGGTTAGATTACATCGATGGGTCTATTCTCAGAAAAAGGGCACTGATCTTTTCTCATTACCCCCTTGAGCAGGGGTCTTCAACGTTTTCAGACCAAGGACCCCTTAGCTGAGAGAGAGAGAGAGAGATGAAGCAGGGACCCCCCACTACATATTGTATAACATTGTGTTGCAGATGAAAAAATAATTGACTTGTTTGACAGCACTGTCATCAGTGCATGTTGGATTAATGTGTATTTTCAGACATTTAACTTGAACCGTCAATACTTAGTTTGCTCTTTTTTTCCCTCTACACCAAACCTCTTTGCCAAAAATAGCCGATCTACAAGCTCACAACGCCTCGCAGCGCGAGGCGTTGTGAGCTTGTAGATCTGCTATCTTTGGCTAATGTTGTTCTCAGAATAGAGATGCTAGGGTTCAAGTAGTTAATGTAAAAAAACGACATGATCCTATCACACAACGATTTGGCGGTCCCCCCTGTAGTAGCTCTGAGGACCCCCTAGGGGTCCCGGCCCCCCTGTAGTAACTATGAGGCCCCTCTAGGGGTCCCGGACCCCCTGTTGAAGACCCCATGTCCTTGAACATAACTATATCATCTAACCATAGTTGTGCTGCAAAGGTTTCTGAATGGGATGTCAGTGTTTTAAAGCCATTAATCAATGTAATCGTCACGACTGGTGGTGAGTGCAGGGTAACAGGCACACGGAGCAGGTTCAATAGATTCATCAACAAGGAGGTATTAAGGCTTGCAGGACGGTGAGGCGGGCAAGGGTCAAGAAAACTGATGGCGGCGCGCCAAGGCAGACACATCCAAAAGGAGCAGGCAGGAATCCAAAACCCAATGATCAGGGCTGTCATGATAATTAAATTTACTTGCCGATTAATTGCGATTAGCAATGTAATCGCGTGGCTTTTAGGCCTTGTTCAACAAAGGTTGAATCGATTATGACGGTTATGCAAAATAATCGTGACAGGCCTACCAATGATCAGGCAAAAAAGGCTACTTAAGCCCTATATACAGTATATACTTTAGCCTCGTTCCCATAGACTGTAAAAAAGAATGGACAAAGTGATGCCATTGGTTGGTACAGAGCCTGTTTTTCAGCGATTTCAAATCCGCCATCTTTCTAATATCCGGTCCGAAATGCTACCGGAAACGACTGCTATTGGCTGAAACCGCAGCGAGGGCGGGTCTTCACTCGGTAGAACCAGTAGAAACCTTAGAAACATGCCCTACTTTATCATTCATTTTACCATAATTTACTAAACGCATATCGTGATGATTTTAAAGACTTTAAACTAGCGATTGAAAACATAAAGTGTTTATGAAAAGGTTTACTAATAAAATCAAGTGTAAAGTTCACCCAAAACCTCATTGACTTGAGATAATAATGTATTGCGACCGGTAGAAGGTGAAATAGCAACATCTGCAAGGCCATTAACCCATAAAAAATGTGATGGGTTAATGATTCTTAAAAATGTTTTCTAAATCCTAACCGTTTTTTTTTTTTAAATCTAAAAAAAACATTTTTCAAGATTTTTCAAAAATAGCAGATCTACAAGCTCATAGCGCGGCACTCGGTGCCGTGCTATGAGCTTGTATACCGGTATCTGCTATTTTTGAATAGCCAAAGAAATCTAAAGAGACACAGATGCGTTCCAGGTCTTAATGGGTTAATAGGAACAGCAGGCTGAAAGAGAACTCGAAAGTGAGCTTCAATTCCAGCGGAGATTCCTTGCCGCCTGCTCGTTCCTCAGTTTATACTTCATCATACGACTAGCTCCCAAGGCGTCGCATCGTGACGCATTGTGAGCTTGTATAGGCTGAGTATAGGCTTTTTTCACAATTATTAATTTTAATTTAATTTAAATTTATTTATGGAAAGTCTTCACCTATAATGACCTACAATGTCCAAAATAGGGCAGGCAGGTTGAAAGTGTTGAAAGAGGCAGGTCAGGCAGGCAGAAACAGATTAAGGTCAGGTATACAGGGTCAGGTTCTGGTTCTGGGTCAGGGTCAGGCACGGCAACGGTATGGCAGGACACCGGGATACAGGATACAGGTTCTGGACCGGGCCAGATCAGGCTCAGGTTCCGGTTGTGGTCAGAACTGCAGACTCACTCCCAGTTTTCCACCACATGCAGTCTGAAGAAGACTCACCTCTTCAGACTCAACCTCAGCCCCTATAGTACTCCTCCGTCCTTCTGTCCTTTTTTCGATAGATACTAGTTTACTACGGTATGTACCAGCCCAGTGGCCTTGTGGTTAGAGAGATGGGGAAGTCGTCGGGGTTCAATCCCCGGCCGGGTCATGTACCAAAGACTATGAAAATGAAATCCAATGCCTCCCTGCTTGGCACTCAGCATTAAGGGCTGGATTGCAGTGTTGGTTTCGTCGACTTAAACGATGAAGAAAACATTTCGTCGACTACCTTTTTTTCACTGACAAAAACTATAAGCTATAAAGCTATTAATAAAAACTAAGCTATGATGACTAAAACTAAGACTAAATATATTGATCATTTTGTCAACAAATAAAAACTAGACTAAAATGTGAGGGAGGGACTAGTGGAGAAGAGATCCAGTAGAACTAAGATAAGTTATTTTATGTTTGGTTGCGCTCGGGTGTAGCGCTCTGAAAATAGCAGATCTACAAGCTCACAACGCGTCGCAGCGCGATGCGTTGTGAGCTTGTAGATCTGCTATTTTCAGCATGCAACCAAGTGTAAAATCAGCCATTACGACACCATCAAGGCCTGCCAACATACATTTTAGTCGACTAAATCAACTGTAGATTTAGTCGACTAAAATCTTATGAAATTTAGTCGACTAAAATCAGACTAAAACTAAAATGGGTTCACAAGGTCCTCTCTGTAATTTTAAGAACACATATAAAGATATAAAAGTCATGAAGTCATGACGCCTACGTCGTTAGCACGGTAACCAAAGCAGATTATGTCGACACAGGGCGGCTTTGGGTTGACGTTGTTTAAATCAGTCTGAACACACAGATCTGTGACAGATCAGATCTGGTCACTTGCAAATGCAGTGCGAACAGTCGGGCGGCTCGGGCCAAAAGATCGGATTTGAGAAATAAAATAGATTTGACTGGATTTTACTGCAGTCAAAACGAGGCCTTAGTGACTATTTACCCTGTCATTTGTTGACTATAAGGATCGTGCTGGCTCTGCTTACTCTCTTGCACTTGCAAGTCGCTCTGGATAAAATGGCTAAATTCTTTAATTGAATTGAACTAAATGTAATTGAAAGCAAAGGCACAATGAGGTCCATAGCAAAAGGGACAATTAAGTGGGCCATGCGGGAAACTACAAATTTGGCTTTGAGAATAGACAGAAGCAGATTATGTGACAGAAATGACCAATAACTCTGTATAATAGCCTCCACACAGTGTGCCAGGGACAGAGAGCCAGACGTATGAGTTAGGATTCGGAGCGGGGGGAGAAAAAAAATAGAGAGATTGAAAAAGAGAGATTTATGCGCACCTCCATATCCCTCTCCCTCGTCTCCCCCTCGGCACGATGTGGGCATGACAGGAAAGATAAAAAGGGGAAACAGAAGGGATTGGAGGAGGGGGCGGGGGGGTGCGGAGGTATACAGCTGGGCAGCTGGGCTCTTTGTTGCCGTGTCTCTGTGAGTGAGATAAAAGCTGTTTGTTTTATAGGTGTGTCCGTCAGCCTAGCTCTCTCCGCCCGGGTGAGGGAAGACCTGTGTGAACAAGAGGAGGCAGCGATCCAAATGGGCTTTTAAACGGATTGGGTTCTGCTGCCCGGCACTCAGTCAAAGACCCCGGTCCCTGCCACCACCAACGCTCATACATTTTACATTTGAATTTATTTCACCCCCAGCCAAATTATTGCCTGTCGTACAAGCAGCCGTGTAGTTTGTTAAACACTAAGCGGAGAGAGTACGTTTTTTTCTTCTTTCTTCTGTGCTTCTTTATCAACCGTTTGTGTTTTTTATGTGCTTTAGCACAGACATGGCTCCTAAGCATGGCGGGTGAATGTGGCTTTCTATACAATACAGGCTGGTCACTGCCACTGGGTTATGCCTTTGTGTGGTGATCGGCCCCACACCTTCACCGATGGTAAAGGTGCTTTGAGATGGCTGAAGCCCAGTGATGTTAGCAGGCACACCTGGCCTGGCCGAGGCCTCTGAACTGCTCAGCAGCACAAGTGTGCACATTTTGTCACTTTCAGTTTTTCTCTTATTGTGGGGAAATCAAAAGATTTTATATACATTTTGAACTTGTGACATTCTGCGTAATGAGTACTTTCACTTTTGGTACATTAAGTACATTTTGATGCCAATACTTATGTACTTTTACTCATGTCAATTTTGAATACCGAACTTTTACAATCACCTCCATCACTGCCAGCGGTTTGTGAGATTAGTAAGACACACACACACACACACACACACACACACACACACACACACACACACACACACACACACACGCACACACTAATGTTCTGTGGAATGCATGCATGCAATAGAACCGGAAAACGTGCACACCCACACACAAACACACACACACACACACACACATACAAGCACGCACGCACATACACACGCACATACATACACACACACACACAGGCACACACACACACCGCGCTCTACTCGTCATACAGTGGGCCCCTAAGTTGTAAAAGAGCGCTGTGACCTTCTCAGTCGGGTGTTATGTCACGTTAACCACAAACTTAGGATACTGAAGACGTCCTGACAGGCCACACGGGACCCGGGAGAAATTACTCTGTATTGACTCTACGACACAGAGTAAGAGGGGATAATATACAGCGTGTCCCATGGCGGTGAAGGCGGGGGGTGGTGACAGGCCACCCCCCCCCATCCCCCCCTCTGTATAATCAAGGACACTCAAGTCTCCAGAGAGCCAGTATCACCAGTGTTGCCAGATTTTGCGAGGGAAATACGCAACCTGGTCAAAAGAAAGCGATTCTTATAGGCAACATGAGGACTTTAAAGGTTTCATGACTTTCAGTTTTACCACACATTAAAAGTCTTTGTCATGGTCCTTCAAACATGTATAGAAAGTTTTAACAAAAGATTCCACTCCATTGATCCATGGCAGGTGTTTTTCTCTCACATTTCTAAAGCCTTTTCAACTGCAATGAAAAAATAAATCTTTGCCTGCGGGTGTCGCCGGTGAGGGATTTTGCCTGTCAATCATCGCCTCTGCTCCGCCCCCCCCCCAAAGGAAAGGATAGGGGAGGGGAGGGGCGAGGAGGAGAGTGGGCGGGATTAATCGGCTGTGACCTCACTGCCGAAGGGCCAAGCTCAGATTACTTTTCAGCCTAATTATTCAGAAAACCCCAGACCACAGAAAATCAACTGAATGTTCAAAGTTCAGATTTTTGGGGTGTAATTGAGGTCATAAAACCCCCCAAGAAAAAAAAAAAAAAGAAAAAAGTGAAAATGAATGTCATAGAACCTTTAATCCTACATGCATCGGATATTTGAAAATAGCCGATCTAGAAGATCTGTTATTTTCAAAAGGAATCTTGGGAGAAAAAAAAACAATTTCGCATATTTTTTAGAAACATATGTTACAAATACATATTTACTTGGGGGTCCTTGATTTGAAAATGTTTCAGAACCACTGGTTTAAACACCATTAGGAAGCTGGAAGCCCCAAAAAAGCAATTACACTTTAGAATCAAGCCCCCACGCAACCCGCAACTATACCAATATTTACAAGCGACTTCACAGAAAAAACAAGCCAAAAGTCGCTTATGATAAGCAGACGTGGCAACACTGACCGTCACTTTGAAGCTATATGGGGGGGGGCTGTTGTATAGCGTGGTGCAGGCTGCCCTTACAGCCACCTGGGACCAGTCTCCCCCCCCCCCACCCCCCCAGCCAGGCCATCCATCGCACACCAAGCACCCTACAGTGGTGTAGAGTAACTAAGTACATGTACTCAAGTACTCAAGTACTGTACTTCGGTACAGAGGAGGATTCGCCCCTTCCTCACGGAGAAGGCAGCCCAGGTGCTCATCCAGGCTCTTGTCATCTCCCGCCTGGACTACTGCAACTCCCTCCTAGCTGGTGCTCCGGCATCTGCCATCAGACCTCTGGAGCTTGTTCAGAAAGCTGCGGCTCGTCTGGTGTTCAACCGCCCCAAGTTCTCCCACACAACCATCCTTCTCCGTTCTCTACACTGGCTCCCCGTAGCGGCTCGCATCCAGTTCAAAACCCTGGTGCTAGCCTATAGGGCAGTGAAAGGAACAGCTCCTCTCCTCTTTGCCTGACCTACTTGTTGCTAACTAGTTGTACGAACGCTTGTTTTCTATTGTTGTATTGTTTATTGGATCTTGTTTAGTCGATACACTTATTTGTTTTAGCTATTTTGTCTCATCTGTTTAAGGAAATAGGTAGCTGATATATTGCACTTTTACCTTAGCGCTAGGTATACTCTTGGTTGCTTGTTTTTGCAGAAAATGCACTAAAGACTTCTGGTGATTAGTAGTTTTCGTTCCCTACCTATGTTGAATACACTTATTGTAAGTCGCTTTGGATAAAAGCGTCTGCTAAATGACTGTAATGTAATGTAATGTAATGTACTTAAGTACAATTTTGAGGTACTTTTACTTTATTTCCAATCATTTTACTTCTACTCCACTACATCTCAGAGGGAAATATTGTACTTTTACTCCAAACTTTAGTTTCTAGTTACTTTGTAGATTTTGATTATTATTACAAAACATACATTAACCACTTAAGCCCTATACACATTTCGGCCATTTGAAAATAGCCGATCTACAAGCACACAATGCGTCGCATCGCGACGCATTGTGAGCTTGTAGATTTGCTATTTTCAAAAGATTTTTATACATTTTGAAATGGGACATTCCGCATGATGAGTACTTTCTACTTTTGGTACTTTAAGTACATTTTGATGCCAATACTTTTGTACTTTTACTCAAATAACATTTTGAACACAGGCCTTTTACTTGTAACAGAGTATTTCTACATTGTGATATTGCTACTTTAAGTAAAATATCCGAGTACTTCTTCCAGCACTGCCCTCCAGAAGCTGAGAGAATGGGCTGGTGTTAGTGCATATGGGCCCCAGAGGCAGTGACTCACAGAGGGCAAGGCGTTCAGTCCTAGAGAACACTCTAAATGACCACCGCTAACCAGCAATTGGCCTCGATAACACTCTCAGTTGCAAGGCCTCGGGGGCGTACGTACGTATACGTATAGTAAGCGGGGTTGCTGTGTCGTACACACCGCCGCGGTGAACCTTTTTTTTGCTGTGCGTGCCGTGCGTTTAGCAAGGTTAAAGATGACGCCTCCGTTATATATATACGCTTACAACCTCGGCCCCGCGCGGCTAATTTCCGCTGTGTGTGTGTGTGTGTGTGTGTGTGTGTGTGTGTGTGTGTGTGTGTGTGTGTGTGTGTGTGTGTGTGTGTGTGTGTGTGTGTGTGTGTGTGTGTGTGTGTGTGTGTGTGTGTGTGTGTGTGTGTGGGGGAGTGGCAGCATGTCAAGAGGAAGCACAGGCACAAATGGGTAATATAACGCTGACAGCACGGCTAAATGAGACACGCACACACACAGGATGCATGGTTTCAACTCTGTAATTACAACTGTGTGTTTATACCCACTCCTCTCTGGAGTGTAAATACCACAGAGATATCTGTCACTCTCCCATTCTCCCCCCTATGTACCAACATCTGCTAGTACAGTAGTAGTTTCATGAATACCTACACTACCATCTGCTAGTACAGTAGATTCATGGGATTACCTACATGGGAATAATCATTTATGTTTTGACGTATGACCGAAGGGTAAATGAGAAATGTGTGTGTGTGTGTGTCTCTCAGTTTGTATCACTGTTGATTTTGACAGCTAATTTGTATTTAGTTTTAGTCATAGTCTTTTGAATAAAATTCAGTTTAGTTTTTTTTTGTCATCTGAAATGTTTTACTGTTAGTCTAGTTTTAGTCGACTAAATATCATAAGATTATAGTCGACTAAATCTACCGTTGATTTAGTCGACTAATGTATTTTGGCGGTGCCTTGATTTTACACTTGGTTGCATGCTGAAAATAGCCGATCTGCTATTTTCAGAGCTCAACAATCGAGCGCAACCAAACATAAAATGACTTGTCTTTTAGTTCTACTGGATCTCTTCTCCACTAGTCCCTCCCAAACGTTTTAGTCTAGTTTTGATTTGTTGACGAAATTGTCAGTATATTTAGTCATAGTTTCAGTTATCATAGCTTAGTTTTTATTTTGTTTATATTTTGTTTTCCTAAGTGAAACACTGGTTTGTATTTGCATGAAAAAGAGGATTGTTTTACAAAAACAAAATGAGGGGATAATTTCACTCACTTCACACTTTCTGTGAATGACTCCATCACCACTTCAGATCAACTTGGTGATTACGGCGAGTGTAGCGATCGCCCCCCTCATTGCACATTCTGAGACGACGTCTAGCACTATAAGACCAGTTAGTCAAAACATGTTCCATAGTCATCACTATATATTTACATATCAGCAAACTAAATACATGTGGTTATGTATGTGAAAAGAAATGCAATTATCGTTAATGAGCTGCTAGCTACTTCTATGCCGGGGCTAATTTATGTTTTTTTTCAGTTGAAAACCTACTAATTTTGTTGAGTGATGTCGATTGATAAACAAAGTACGTTTGGAAAATGTCCACTGGCTGTATAAATAAGGCTTGGAGCCCTTTATGCAAAACAGTGACTTCAGACCGAAGCACAAACCTCTCTTTTTGGCACCCATGGGAGACACCTGTTCACAAACACATCCAGACAGACATTAGATGGCTTTCACAGAGATGGATAAAAAAAAAAAACTTTCACCACCTGACTGAACACCTATACAGCTTCACCTATACACCTAGAGAGACAGCGGGATCAACAGGCTTACTGGAGGGGGGGGGGGGAACCCTTTGTTCCATACCTCCACTGTCAGACCCAGGTCCAAACGGTTAATCTCACTAGAGAGAGAGAGAGAGAGAGAGAGAGAGAGAGAGAGAGAGAGAGAGAGAGAGAGAGAGAGAGAGAGAGAGAGAGAGAGAGAGAGAGAGAGAGAGAGAGAGAGAGAGAGAGAGAGAGAGAGAGAGAGAGAGAGAGAGAGAGAGAGATATGATTGTTTTGTTCCACTTTTGCTCTGGCAATGTAAACATATGTTTTCTCGTGCCAAAAAAGCAAGCCCCATTGAACTGGGTGAGAGGGGGGATGCGAGAGAGAGAAGAGGGAGGGAGAGAGAAGAGGGATAGAGAGAGAGGGGGTAGGTGGGTGTGTTAATTGAGGGGTAGAGTTAACTATATGTCACTGTATATATAGAGATAAGCCAATGTAAACAGAGGCGGTGTCGAGGTCGAGCCAGAAGCGTTGTTATATATGTGTGCGTGTGCACGCGCGTCTATTATGTGCTGATGTTTACCAAGCTTATCGCCTCTGAGCCACATGTTGTGGCTGCATGTGGACATTCACTGGGTCATCATTAAATTTCCCCCCCCGCTGGCCTTCCTCCTTCCTCCTTCCTCCTTCCCTGCGTCTATCAATCCTCCACACAACCACCATCCATCCATATAGTCTCTGACCCCACAGTGCACGGACACAGTGTAAATCTGATGGCACTGACTGACAGCAGATCAAATGTTCATCTTCTATATTCCTGACTCTACGGTTTGCTTGCGTTCCATCATAAACAACCATGGGCTTTGAAGTTTATATATAATGTGAGGCATGTGGAGCGCTTTGTGGCACCTACTGTACCTGTCCTCTTAACAAATCCATTCCCTTTACGAGTGCTTTTCAACCCTTTCCATATCAAAGTCCATTATTTATTGGGCATTTAAGCCACGGAACCACTGTTTAATGAGATTTAGCCTCTCAGACCCCAAGACTTAGAATATTTTGTTATCGTTGGCGTAAAATGAAAACGTAAAATGAATATTCTGTTATCGTTGGCGTAAAATGAAAACGTAAAATGAAACCAAATGGACCCTTACGGGTCCATTTGGTTTCATTTTACGCTCTCAAGAGTTAAAGAGAGTTAAAGTTATGGAGGCTTGAAATTAGGCTTGAAATGAAAAAACACTGGTCTAGGGGCTGCGACAGCAAAGGCGCGGTCACCCCTGACCTTAGTTCTCTCAGGTAGCTGGTAGCCCCAAGTCAGCTGACCTGAGAGGGGACTCCCTCTTTCCCAGGTGGGTGTGGTCGCATCGCGTTGTGGGCTTGTAGATCAGCTATTTTCACTAGTTTGGGTCCCGGGAAGACATCAAATTTCTCTTTTGGGTCACGACCAAAAAGCTTTGGGAACCACTGGGGTTAAAGGCATATTTTCTGTGAGGTCAGGGTTTGGTTTTGGCATACAACCACACCCACCTGGGCGAAACACCAAAGGGAGTCCCGACCTGGGAGACCTGGAGGTACAGTAGTGTGAGAGGTTGAAAGGTCAGCGATGTATTGCCCCACAAAGCCAAAGTGCAGTAACTACGTCTTTGGACACCCTGACGTATTTGTGTATCCCCAAGGTCAAATTAGCCTTTCGTGATTTTGGGGGATGAACAATTACCTCAAGAACAGATTGGTGTAACACAATTAGTGTGAAACGCTTTTCGCTCACGTTTAACATGCATTCCAGTACATTTCCCTTTCATCGGTATGGATGCTCACACCATTGTGGTTACTGTATCTTTATAGTTATCATTCTTGGAATGTCTGCTATATATGCCTAAACTCTGACTTTTAAATAGCGACTTTGGGCACTAAGAAAAGCACTATATAAGTCTGATGTATTATTAAATAGAAAGAAATCCTATATTTGGCTTTGCCCTGATGAAGGTCGTATGGCTGAAAGCTTGGCTTTTTTATTAAAGACACTTGCATTGATCCAAGTCTGCAGAAACTCCTTCCCTTATTATTATATATATACTTTTCCAGCTCCATGGTCCATGGCTATAGTCGTGAGTGCAGTCATTGTTTCTGAGTAAGAAATCAATATATGAACGTCATGCACGATCTGCTGTGTGGATCTATTGCTGGTTGGTCTGTGAATTCTCTTGCAGGGCCATGCTGGAGACCACTGGAGGGGCAGGTGCTCAAATTTAATACAAAAAAGGCACATAAAACAATATTTGAAAGCACCATACACCAGGGAGGGAGCTATAGGTCCTGGCAAGGTTACTAGTGGGGTTGTGCGGATTTGGGGTGTTTTTTTGGGTGGTCCCTGCGGGCACTTTACCAGTCCAGTCGGAGAGACGTAAATGAGGGAGCACGGTGGCGCCTGCAGTAACTTCTTCGTCTCTTCTGGGCAGCCAATCACGGTCCTGCAGTCACTGCTTGTGGTCCTTAACTCCCTGCTGGATTTACTGTTTCACTGACCAGTTAAATCTTTCCCCCAACTCCCGGACCCGCCCCCGTCAGCAGCGGCAAATCTCGGTCCTGTATTTATTGTTTCACTCAAATTCACTGACCTGTTAAATCTTTCCCTCAACTCCCAGACTCCATTCCTAGACAAGGAAGAAGGAGGAGCATGGTAGGAGAAACAGCACAGAAAGCATTAAATAAAAATAAAGATTGATTTGATTGATTTGTACACTTTGTCAGCTTGTTCTTTTGTCATTCCATGGTACATCATGATCTAGTAATTTGTATTTGTTTTTTTTACATAACCTGCAGTCCATTTGGAAATTAGTTGGCTGTTCATTGCAAGAGGAAGTTACAATCTTTTCTATTTTGATTATCTTACTGCCTTCAAAGTACCCAGGCTGTGCTCCAGTATTTTATTTATTGTGGGTAATGTATTTGAGAACAGCAAAACCGATCATGTATGAGTTTATAGCCCTGAAACATGACTGTCATATCGTGACCGACCGTCATGGATGAGCTCAACTTGGTATTTAAACTTTCTCCCTTTTTGGTCCGTACATCTACATGAACGTTCATATTCCAAATATAAAGTGCTTACCCCATGGCTACGGATTTTACAACTATGTACGTTTCCTCAGAAGTACCCGAATATTTTGAATTGTTAAATAAAAAGCATTTTAATCCGATTGGTGGCCATTTTCCCCTTATTTTCTTCATATGCTTTCAACTACGTGACCCTATCGGCTGGGAGGTGTATTGCACTCTGGTGCATTATAACTCTATGAGAAAATGGCCACCGATCGGATATTTTAATCCGATCGGTGGCTTTTTATTGAATAATACGGAAAATACGGGTACTTATTGAGGGCCCGTACATAATTGTAACATGTGTGGCCATGAGCTAAGCACTTTATTTTTGAAATTTCAACGTGTATATAGATGTATGGAGCAAAAAGGGAGAAAGTGCAAACACCAGGTTGAAGTTCATCCATGACCGACAGACGACCGTCATATGATCCATGACTGGCGTTTGTTTTCCAAGTATTTGCAATTTTCAGTACTTTTACTTCTACTCCACTAAATCTGATCTCAGAGGCAAATATTATACTTGTACTCCACTACAATTATTTGAAAACTTAAGTTAAGTTGTAGATTTGGATTATTATTACAGAACATACATTAACCACTTCAGCCCTATATACATATTTTCAGCCATTTGAAAATAGCAAATCTATAAGCTCTCAATGATGTAGGTTAGTAGGTAGACTATCACTACATAACTAAAAGAGTTTATGAGTTAGGGTATCAACAATATATTAGGGTGACATAAACCATAGCCATATGTTAACCTAGAACAGGGGTCTTCATAAGGGGGTCCTCATAGTTACTACAGTACAGGGGGTCCGCCAAATCTATTTGAGATTTTCTCTCTTTTTTTCCATTTTTTTTTTCACTATAACCAGCATCTGGGGGTACATTCACTGAAAATAGCCGATCTACAAGCTGACAACGCGTCATGCTGCGATCTGCTGTTTGTGGTAGGCTAAGTAAGACCGCATGGCTCATTTGCATATCCTCGTGAATTTTAAGTAGCCATGCGGTCTTCATTTACTTGTAATAGAGTATTTCTGTATTGCGGTATTGATACTTTTACTTAAGTAAAAAGTTTGAGTACTTTTTCCACCACTGATTACTAGCAATAACTTGGATAACAATGACACATTGCAAAATGTCGGCTATTTATTACAGTTACATTATTAGGTTAAGGGGAAACAAGAGTTCGTCATAGTGTCAACATTATATTAAGCGAAATATAATGTAGGCTATACCTATAGAGTCACTTAGACAGGCAAGACAGAGTTAACAAAATAAATTGCCGTCTGATATGATGTAAAAACGGAGGTCCGGGACCCCTAGGCCCTAGGGGGTCCTCGTAGTTACTACAGGGGGTCCGCCAAATCCATGTGATATAGAACAGTTTATCTCTCTTTTTTTCTTCTTTTTTTTTTACCAGCATCCCTATTTTGCGGGGTAACCTACATTCACTGAAAATAGCCGATCTACAAGCTGACAATGCATCATGCTGTGACAGCTAGAACCAACTGTACACCAACAAGGACAAAACAATAATAATAATTATTAGTATTATAATATTAGCATCAATTCGTTCACCATAATAAAGAATAGGATGGACGCACACTGTCGCACAGGCTATTATATCGCATAATCCAAGTAAATCCACCGTGCGTAAAGGTGAGTATATAGGCTCTCATAAGGGTGTCATTGTGGGAATAACATAAGGATCTCATGCGCACACTTTATTAAGACGTTTGAACGACACGGGAAAGCGTTCACAATCACACTCTACAATTTTATTACACTTCTTCTTCTTATCACATATAGCCAAAATATAATGTAGGCTATACACTTAATAGAAAATTGGACAATGTTTAGCTGTATGTCGGAAAGAAACCATGCAGGAATTAAGTCAGCCAGTAAAAGCTCACGTTCTGCTTTGATCAGGTTAATGTTAATGTTATATTATCGGCTGCCTACAAGCATCGTTGAACTCGTGGCTCAACGTGCCCTCGGTGGCTCGTGGTAATTATTAATGCTTTGATCATCTCATCAATTGTAAGTCTAGAATGACAGACGCAATGAATACAAGCGTATGTTACATTATATGTACAGTATATATGCTACAAGCAAGCAGAGCCACAGTTGAAGAAAGTTGGCTCGGGCAGGAGTCGATCCCGTCCTCCCAGTGCGTGTGCTTTTCTTTGATTGGCCGAACGTTCATATTATAGCGCTCCGACCTCGACAAGCAGGCGATGTCTTTGGCGCAGTCGGTAGTGCTGTCGCCTCACAGCTAGAAGGTCCTGGGTTTGATTCCCGCCGGGGACGCTGTGGGCGTGTTCTCTCCTCCGCGTCATCAGTGCCCATACCCTAGGTGGGGTTGGCGAAAGGGCCTTTCTGTGTGGAGTTTGCATGTTCTCCCCGTGTTCCCTAGGGTAGGTAGCCTCACAAAAAACATGCAGCAATCCTGGTCTCTATACTGCCCCCCCCCCCCCTGGTCAGCCGGGGCGCCTGATGGAGGGGAAAGGAACTGGTTGGAATAACGTGTTCCTTCCACGCGCTACGTCCTACCGGGGAAACTCCCCCCTGCCAGGTGATAGGAAGCGGCTTGCTAGCTCCTCATGCATTGAAGGAAGCATGAGCTCAGTTTGGGGCTCTCCCCAGGCTGGCAGAAGGAGAGTATAGCGGCCAGGATTACAAGCTTAGGCAATTGGCACTGGGTGAAAAAATGGGTTACAAAAATCATGGGGTAAAAAAAAAAAAATAATTAAAGAAAGAGAGACGTAAATGAGACTTTACTTGGTGCTCCGGCTAAAACAACATCAAATTTGTATTATGCTTGAACTCTGTTTGTTCCTGTAATATTATGTATATTTCTATTCATATTAATCTATTAAAGCAACAATTTATGGATGGAGGAAGTGTCAGTGAAGGGGCTGCGACCTTTGTCAAAATGTTCTTCTTGATAAGGGCCACACCAAAGGTGTTGGGCATTTGAAAGGGTACGTTGGTAAAGGGTTAAGGTAAAGGGTTACTTGCACATGCCTGATCTCTTGCCCTATTTGTAAATGGTAAATGGTGCATTTATATAGCGCTTTTATCCAAAGCGCTTTGCATAGATTGTGCATTACATTCATTCACCCATTCACACACACATTCATACACCGATGGCGGAGGAAACCATGCAAGGCACCAACCTGCTCATCACAAGCAATTAGGGGTTCAGTGTCTTGCTCAAGGACACTTCGACAAGTGGGGGGGGGGGGGGGGGGGGGGCCGGGATCGAAATAGGAACCTGGCGGGCCACATCCGGCCTCTCTACCGGCCAGTCTACCCCTGAGCCACTGCCGCCCCTCTGTTTGTGCCCCACCTGCATGCACGGAGGCCATTTGTTTAGATCGCACACGAGTGAGTGACTGCTTTATACTGTGGCAAAGTTTCTTTAGGATAAAAGTGAAACCATTTAAAAAAGAAGCAGGGCATGGATTTGATTCTCACGAGGCTCATTGTGATACTGTACCAACTAACTTCTTCTAACTTGCTATAAGTAGAACCTGAACTACTGTACTCTCCTGGGACGGTCGCTGAGACTTATGGGAACGCTTGAATCCCCCCTAGGTGCTTTCTCTCACCCTCACTCACTCCTTCTCCATGCATCTCACACTCCTTCTCCATTCCCTCTCCATGAACACACACACGCACACGCACACGCGCACACACACACACACACACACACACACACACACACACACACACACACACACACACACACACACACGCACGCACGCACGCACATCCACACACACACACACACACACACGCACGCACATCCACACGCACATCCACACACACACACACACACACATCCTCACGCACATGCAAGCGCACACGCACACACACACACACACACATCCACGTGCGTACGCACACGCACACGCACACGCACACGCACACGCACACGCACACGCACGCACACACACACACACACACACACACATCCTCACGCACATGCACGCACACACGCACACACACACACGTGCTCTTGCTCTGTGCTATTTCAGAATCAAAGTGCCCATCGTTCATCTATTATTCAATCCGTTTCACTCTACTGTTTCTCTTTCTGTTCACAACCGCCATTTAGCCGGGGCTCCGCTTGGTGGAAGCAGGGTTATTTTTGGAGCCCCCCCCCCCCCCCATGCTCGTGGCTCCCCCCCCCACCCCCCTCCTCTCAATACAAGCCCTTCATGAAGCCATCAGGGCATTGGTTGCATGTTGTTGGCAGCATGCTACACTGGTGCTGTAGTACTGCTGCCACAGACTACCTGCATGTGCAATGAAGGTCCCATCAGGCAGAATATAGAAACCTTGTATCTCCATATTTCAACTGTTTTATGTTTTTCCAGTGGTGGTGTAACCGAGTACGTGTACTTAAGTACTGTACTTAAGTACAATTTTTAGGTATTTCCAATTTTCAATGCTTTTACTTCTACTCCAATAATCTCTTAGGAAAATATTGTACTTTTACTCCACTATAATTATTTGAAAACTTTAGCTACCAGATACTTAGATTTTGTATTATTATTACAAAACACACTAACCACCTCAGCCGTATACATATTTTGGCCGTTTGAAAATAGCAGATCTACAAGCTCACAATGCGTCGCATTGTGAGCTTGTAGATCGGCTATTTTCAAATTATTTTTTAAACATTTTGAACTTGTGAAACGGGACATTCTGCACAATGAGTACTTATATATATATATATATGTATATTTTGATGCTGATACTTTTGTACTTTTACTCAAGTACATTTTGAATACGGGACATCTACTTGCAACAGAGTATCTCTACATTGCATTATTAATGCTTTTACTTAAGTATAACATGTGAGTACTTCTTCCATCGCTGTGCTTTTCCATATAAAAATTGTGAATTGTTTAACTCTATAAAATATGAACGGCTCAATGTTTAGCTTATTTATATAACTACATGAGTTCTATGGTTGATTTGAACCATTGCTATTTTAACTGGGTTAAAGGAATAGTTCACCCAAAAAATGACTTATTTTCTATCAATTACACACCCCATAAAGCCTTGAATTCACGGAGATTTTTTTGTTTTTGTCACATTCCTAAGCCAATAATTTGATGACCGTGTGTATTTCCGGTAGGAGACATAAAAGAGTCTCCTTTGTGTCTCCTACCGGATACATTAGCCGGTAGGGGACAGTAATCAAATTATTGGCTTAGGAATGTGACAAAAAATAAATAAATCCATGCTTCATGGGGTGTGTAATTGATAGAAATTAAGTAATTTTTTTGGGTGAACTACTCCTTTAAAGTAATACTAGGTAACGTTTTCAACAAAACTAAAGTTAAATTGTATATCTTTTGTCAGTGGCAAAAGTTTCACAACACCCACTCCATGAATTTCACCCCCGGAAGCCTTTTATTTATATATTTTCTATTGAACGTGGACTGGGGGGACTTTCCCGGGAAAATGACGTTCCTGGCCAACGTCATGACGTCGTGGCCGACGTCCCCAGGAACTACCGCAACGGTTTCCTGTTTGGCCAGGAACTACCGCGGTAATAGCAAAAAGGAACCTCACGCTGATGTTAAGAGAATGTAGGATTGGAAGATCGAAAAAGAACAGAAAAAGAAAGCACAGCTCATGGTAACTAATGCTCCACTGGCTAAGAGAAACGATCCGTAGATAGTATAAAACAATTAAAAGATCGCTTTTTGAAACGCTTCCGGCTTCCGGTGAAAACAAATGGAATTCTGGGTAATCGAGGATTACGGAAATTGTATGCAGTGACGGTAGTGACCAGCAGAGGTTGCTAAAAATCGTTATTTGGGATTCTGCATTGTACAACTTTAAGTCTGTCTGGGTTTTTTTTTATAAATATTGAACCAAATGAAAAGTATTAACAAGAAAGCTGTGTTACTAAATAATAACTACATTGGATCTAGGCCTTTCACAAATTAATCATTACATAATTGCCTAAATCACAATTGTTTGAGATAATCGCAATATTGCATATTCGTCATAATCGTGTCCATGTTGAAACATTTTCATATCTTTTCAAACTATTTAAAGACTAATGGAAATAGCAGATCCACAAGCTCATAACACGTGACGTGTTTTGAGCTTGTAGATCTGCTATTTCCATTATTCATGTTTTTCTTTCACCCATTAAGACCGGGAACGCATCTGTGTCATTTTTAGATTTCTTTGGCTATTCAAAAATAGCAGATACACAAGCTCATAGCGCGGCACCGAGTGCTGCACTATGAGCTTGTAGAGAAGAAAAAAAACATTTGTAACTCATTTCTTTGCTTCTGGGGGTCCCTGGAACAAAAATATTTTTGAGATGGGGCCCACGGCTAAATAAATATAATGTTGGGGGTTCCTTGACATGAAAAATGCTGTTAGGATTTAGAAGACATTTAGTAGAATCGGCCTTGGGTCTTAATGGGTTAAGTAAGTTATTAAATTATGTAAGTTATTTAGTCATATCTGCCCCGTGCACCGTTTGTTTTACGAAGCCTTAAAGCAAAACAGAAATGTAATTTGTATTCATAATGTTCCAATGCTCAACGACAGAAACGCATATTAAATCGTTAATCGCAATTATTTGTGCGACAATAAATCGTCAAGTAAAATGTGGTAATGGTGACACTGACAGCCCTAATTAGATCCGTATCCATGTAAAGTAAGGGTTTTGTACGTTACAAGGTTTCTACACGACAGAGACGCTATAATGACGGCTGTATACATGCAGTCATCCTCATGTTGCATAATGTGCCGTGCGTGCGTGCGTGTGTGCGTGTGTGTGTGCGTGTGCGTGTGTGTGTGTGTGCATATTAAGAATTAATTATTTTCATCACGTGCATTTCATTTGAAGTACATTCCAGCGGTGGAAAGTAACTATAAGTACATTTACTCAAGTACTTTATTTAAGTACAATTCACATACACTAACCACTTCAGCCCTATATAGATTTTGGCCATTTGAAAATAGCCGATCCACAAGCTCACAACGCGTCGCAAGCTTGTAGATCTGCTATTTGTGCGTTGTGAGCTTGTAGATCTGCTATTTTCTGTAATACACATGATACCTTGTGAAATGGGACATTTTGCATAATAAGTACTTTTACTTTTGGTACTTTAAGTATATTTTGATGGCAATACTTTAGTACTTTTACTCAAGTAAATTTAGATTACCAGACTTTTACTTGTAACAGACTATTTTTTACATATTAAGTAAAAAATTTGAGTACTTCCTCCATCATTGCCAGCGGTAACAGAGTATTTCTAGTATTGATACTTTTACTTAAGTACAAATTGTGAGTACGTTTTCCACCACTGGTGTATTCATATACATGCAATGCCCTTGGTGCTCAATGTGCATAGCAGTGTAAACAACAGCAACAAATATTAGAATTAATTCAAACGTTGAGCTCTCAGAAATAATGTGACGACGCCAAGGACACTAGTCTGGCACTGATAGATGTTTATAACACAAAGCTCCTTCATACACCCGAATCACCATTACCAACAGATCTGGGTCTGAATAATGCTCTTTGATTATTAAAAAAAAAAAATCGCCCCAAAACACGGTCACCCCGATTTTGTTTGCGGAATTTTCGGATTTTGTTTGCGAAAAAATCCAAAATTGTATTTTGAAAAAAAAAAAAAAAAAATTTTTTTTTTTTATTTTTTTCAAGAAAATTCGGGGGCCCCCTGAGGTTCGGGGCCCGTTTCAATTGAAACGGGTGAAACATAGGAAAGGCCGCCCCTGCATGTACCCGAACAATGAAGAAACCTTGGACCATGAAACTTGAATATAAAACATTTTTTTAACACAATAACCGCCAAGGTATTAAACATCGTTTGTTATCCCCTTGCCAGCGTAATTACCTTCATCCGATGAATTTTGAAACGCCGTGGAGGCGACATTGTATTCCAAAAAAAACAAAAAAAGCGGAGGGAAGGGGTAAGAGGAGGGATCTGTGTATTCAGACGGACCACAACGTTCCAACCGCGATCCGCCATTTTGGGGCTGGGGCTCGCTGAAAACAGTGGTTTTCAATGCAAAAAAAACAGCAACTGAGTTACAGCTGTTTTTCTGAAAATCCCATAGTCAGGGCGGGCGGAAGTGACGTTTTTTTGGAATGATCTCACATCCACATACTTCTTCTCTCATTGACGATGGATCATCCCAGAGCTGTGTTACGGTGCCTAACACAGCGTGTCTAATTTTTTTAATAGAACGCATTTATGCGAGTTGGCGGACAAGTGCGCTATTTAATAGAACGCATTTATGCGCGATTGGCAGGAAATGAGTAACCTGACTCTGTCAAATGGAAGAAGCTTGCGACACACATTTTGTTTCACAGCCTACTTCCATCTGAGACTCCTGAAGCAGAATCGATGACAGGCGGCATTTTCATTTTTTCAAGCTACATGGCAGGTGATTGGATGATCCCGCCCCTAGCTGCCGCTGATTGGTTCTAACATGCAGCGGACCGGGCAGCTTTACTCCCTGAGCGTTCCCAGACCTCCTTCCTGAAATCAAATGCAAATGAGATTTCCGGAGGGAGGGGGGTTTACCAGGCTAGGAAATGAGTTAAATCTCTGAAATATAATGACAATATAGGGACACCAGGTAATAACATGAATGTGTTGCGACGCATTGTGAGCTTGTAGATCGGCTATTTTTTGGGCGTCGACTTCAGTAGACGGAAAGAAGAGCGGTCCAAGTACAGTAGTAACTCAGGTCTGTTTTAGTACTTTTAGGCCCCGTTTAGACGACAACGGTGTCTAGAGAAAACGTCAAAATAAAATATCGGATGTGCCCTCCGCTCCGCTTAGACGGAAACCGCATTTTCCCGGGGTTGAAACCGCAACAAAGTGAAACCCCCTTCCAGAGTGGAAATCTTTGAAAACGCTCAGCCGTAGAAACGGCAAAACGCGTGTCGTCGTCATGGTTCAAGACGGCTCACGCCGCGTATGCTATCACATCGGTGTAAACAGACTAGGCCTGTCCCCGACTAAGGATTTGTATAGTCGAATCTGATTGGCGACTAATTGCCAATAGTTGACTGGCAGTCGACTAATGCAACATCCAAAAAATGTATAACAATAATTATACATTTTTGTTTTGATTTTTTTATTTTTTTGCATGATTCGACTGAGATTGGCATCGAATCAGTCTGATTCGACTGCCAATCTCTCAGTCCAATCATGCAAAAAATATGTTATGCAATAGAGGAACATTCCGTTTGGGCTGTAGGGGTGCTTAGTGTCTGATTTAACATATACTATTGGTTTCTCCCAATAAATCATGATGTATATCCTATTTTTGGCAAACTATTAGTTAATTATTATAACAAACTAGGCCAATCTCTCAGTCGAAAAAAAATGACTAATTAGTCGACTATTCGACTACTAGAAGTTAACAGACGCTATGTGCGTCCC
>NC_137611.1:9916602-10004102 GCF_963280865.1 Gymnoscopelus braueri
AAACTTTTTCATGTCAAGGACCCCCTTGTATTGGGCCGCTGACCCCCATCTAAAAGGTCCCCCCCCCCCCAGAAACAAACGTTTGAGTTACTAATGTTCGCTTTAAAAAAGTATTGAATTAATTCTCAAAAGATTTGCTCAAATTTTCATGATAAAAAAAAAAAAAAAAAGATCTGCAAGCTCATAGCGCGGCACTCGGTGCCGTGCTATGAGCTTGTAGATCTGATATTTTTGAATAGCCAAAGAAATTACACGGATGTGTTCCAAATGTTGAAAACATGTATTGAGATTATACTGTAATGCTATCGATGGAAGGTGATATAGTGACATCTGCTGGGCCATTAATTGGAACGGCAGGCTGAACGAGAACCCGGAAGTGAGCTTCAATTCCAGCGACGGGGGGTTTGCCTCCTCGGTCCAGATACACTCCAGTGTCTCCTAGTCCTAACCCTGAACTCCTCTCCCTGTACACCAAATCTCTCTGCTGAAAATAGGCATTTAATTGGCAAATGTTGGCCTATTTTCGGCCTGTTATGACATGTCCCCGGAATATGGACACTGCTAAACTTCACGCGGATAATTGCATGAAAACAACGCCCCCGGATGTGTAAGGACCTTCAGGGTTTACGAGAGAAAACAGGAATGTTTATATTTATATGCATGTAGACACACTAACCTTAGTTTGACCTTCAGCATATACGTCGGCAATGAGAGCCTATAGTATACCGAGAGGCCTTGACTCTTCCTCTGTGTGTGTGCGTACGTAGGTTCTGGAAAATGTTTTGGTTCTGCTGCACAATGGCATGGTTTCCCTGGGATACTCTTTGCACAGGAGGAGCATGATGGAAAAAGCTGCCGGCGGCCATATCATGCTGCTTTGCTGCTTTTCCATCTCGCTGTCACTCTCTTCTTTGCACCTTAATCTCATGTACAACACGCTGCTGATATTCTCTCTTGCACCTTAACGTTACATTAAGACCGGGAACGCATGTGTGTGGCTTTAGATTTCTTTGGTTGTTCAAAAATAGCAGATCCACAAGGTCATGAGCTTGTAGATCTGCTGTTTTTGGAGGAAAGAAATCTTGAAACTGTGTGCAAATCTATATATAAAAATGTTTAACTAAAATCTGAAGAGATGGGGGGGGGGGGGGGGTTATACATATTTTGGGTGGTCCTTGACATGACAACGTTTGAGAACCGCTGATATATAGCAACTTAAGTTTAGAATGCTTTTTTTGTAGAATCCCTAGAAGCAAAGATTTGAGTAAAAAATGTAAAAAATATATATATAAAAAAATGTGCACAAATGTTCACAGGTTTTTCAAAAGAAATAGCAGATCTACAAGCTCATAGCGTGGCACTCTGTGCCGCGCTATGAGCTTGTAGATCTGCTATTTTTGAATAGCCCAAAGTATAAAATAATGCTTATAGATATAAAAATCTAAAATGACACTGTGTTCCCGGATTGAAATGGTTAATCTCATGTACAACGCGATGCTGATATTCTCTTTTGCACCTTGTACTGTATGTATAATCATCACGTACAGTATATACCTGCGGCTATGTTCATGCACCTTATGTCTAACCTCAACCACATGGATAATGCTTTGTGTGTATTATGTAGATTTCTTCTGTTTGATTTTTATTTCTCCTCCTTGCCCCCCCCTCCCTCCCCTTCCCTTTCTTTCTCTTTCTGCAAATAACAAAAACAATGGAGCTTGTTGCACAAACACAAATGTCACACTTTCTTTTTTTTTTTAGACCTGTAAACCTGTCATGTGACAATAAAGATGATTCTGATTCTGAGCAGGGAAGCTGTGATCTCCCAGCAAACCGCTCTCTTTAAATACCAAGTAGGCATCATTCCACTCTACTGCTTCCCAGATATATGGTCTCCGTCGTCGTGCGGAAACCTCATATGTTATTACTTTTCAGGGATTCAAATTCGAAAATAGCAAAAGATACACATTTCGCGCCCCGCTTCGAGCTTGCGGATCTGCTACTTTTGATCATGCTTTTGTGTGACACTGTAGTATGATCAAGTAGGGGGTTATTTTTGACATTGTTAAACTGTTTACATCGAAATTCATGTGAACACATTTCAACCCCAATCTCCCCCCTGCCCAGCCCAGCTCATTAAAAAAAAAAAAAAAAAAAAAAAAAACACAATAAAGCTGCTGCCAATATATTCTTAGTCTAGTCCAGGGGTCTTCAACAGGGGGTCCGGGACCCCTAGGGGCTCCTCAGAGCTACTATAGGGGGTCCGCCAAATATTTATGTGATAGGATTTCGTTTTTTTTACATTAACCACTTGAACCCTAGAATTCCTTTTCTGAGGGGAACATTAGCCGAAAATAGCCGATCTACAAGCTCTCAACTGCGAGGCGTTGAGAGCTTGTAGATCGGCTATTTTTTGGTAAAGAGGCTATAGGTGTAGAGGGGAAAAATAGCATACTAAGTAAAAAATCACACCCAGTGTGAAGTGGGCGGTGTGGTCACAGTGGTCATCACAGTGATGGAAGTTCACTTAAAGAAAAGTAATATTGTGGACCAACCATTGTACACCCCTAACTTAAAAAAAAACATAAATGTGTTTTTTTTAAAGTGCATAGTCCTATTTATAGGGCTATGCACATGTGTCATGTTTCACTAGCCAATCACAGTCCTGAATAGACTGTGATTGGCCAATCACGGTGCAGGGTTAGGGGGGTACACTGGTGGCCAATCACAGCGCAGGGTTGGGGGGGTGCAATTTCCAAACCTCACATATAGGGGCGGTTTCACCGCCCAAAAATAAACTTTAATCTGAAACACAATTTTATACAATATAGAGTAGGGGGTCCCTGCTTCATCTCTCTCTCAGCTAGGGGGTCCTTGGCCTGAAAACTGGTCTAGTCATCAGGGGACAAAACCTGTGTCCTTGCATATTCCAGAAAAGATTGCCAGGTGGTATTGTCAAATGTATCACATGACCCCCTCAAGGAAAATCTTGATTTGCTCTAATTTCAGGAAGGAAAGTGTGTCCTTAATCAACCTATAGGAGGAGTGGCATGTTTCCACTTGAGTCATTTCAGGCGCCTGGCCAGGAGTGAGGAGAAGGCTATACCATGTCTGATGTATAGGCTTCTGGTATAGGACCCCAGTAGGGCGTTAAGCCATTTAGACCTGGAGCCCCATTACGTAACAATACCTTTCAAGCCGGGAACCGGCTGTACAGTATATAGCAACATAATTTATTTTTGGGCGGTGAAACCGCCCCTATATGTGAGGTTTGGATATTTGCACCCCCCAATCCTGCGCTGTGATTGGCCACCAGTGTACCCCCCTAACCCTGCACCGTGATTGGCCAATCACAGTCTATTCAGGACTGTGATTGGCTAGTGAAACATGACACATGTGCATAGCCCTATAAATAGGACTATGCACTTAAAAAAACACATTTATGTTTTTTTTTAAGTGAATCACACATTTTGGGTGGAAAGGGTATTAAAAAAAACACATTATTCTTTTAAGTGAGCTTCCATCACCGTGATGACCACTGTTAAATAACAATAGTGACAGTAACCGTTGCACATCGGAATATGACTTTCATAAAGAGTGTTTCAATAAATGTATTTATTTTTTGTACATGATTGGTTGACTCCATTCAGTATTGTGATTAGCTAGCAAGACACCGCCCACTTCACACTGGGTGTGATTTTTTATTTTTGAATAATTTTTCTGAAAACTTAGGTCAGGATTTAGAAGGCGTTTTAAAAAATCGGCTTCAGGTCTACATGGGTTACAAAAAGTTCAAACTATGGAGATAAGAGGTTTCTCCCCGACATAACAACGATATCTTTCAGTCCGTTTAACCAGCTTGGTGATAATATCAATCACTCACAGGCGTCGTATTTATATGAATGGGTGCTGCAGGTCATTTATATGAATGGGGCTTTAATATACGGGTCAATACAGGCCGTTCAGCCAGCAGCCGCCGCCGCATGCAGCTGCAAATCAGTATTCTGTGAAAGAGAGAAGAATGGAAGTCAAAGAACTATTGGATCGATTTATCTTGAGCACTGATCCCTTGAGTCCCTGCATTTTCCAAAGGTTACAGTGTTGGAACGGTGCCACGGGTGAGAGTACACACACACACACACACACACACACCTCTTTAATCAACCATATTAAAGGGGATGGTTGGAAGGGAGGGAAACTTTTTTGTTGTTTTTTTTTGTTAAAGTTAAAGCTGAATTATGTAACTTTTTTTTTTGGTGAACGAAATGTTATTTTTGTCCAATCTGTATGATTGAGTAGGTTAACACCCATTCAATCCGGGAACGCATCTGTGTCATTTTTTAGATGTCTTTGGCTGTTCAAAAATAGCAGATATACAAGCTCATAGCGCTATGAGCTTGTAGATCTGCTATTTTTTGAAGAATCGTGAAAATCTGTGCAAATCTTTGAATATATAGGCCTATATTTTTTAAAGCGGACATTTGTAACTCAAATGGGGGGGGGGGGGGGGGCTGGCTTTTTTTCAGATGGGGGTCCGCGGCCAAGTACATATAATTTTGGGGGTCCTTGACATGAAAAAGTTTGGGCACGACTGATATAGCAATATACGTTTTTCAGAAACGAGTTGGGATTTAGAAGACATTAAGTAGATGTGTTCCCGTATTGAATGGGTTAATACAATTGGGGTGGTTGTATTCGGTCTCCCTGCTCTTCTGTCCTTTATTGTATTTTTTTTTATACTGTATTTTTTTGTTGCTTTTTACCCCTTTTTTCCTCCACTACTGACTCAGTAGACTTTGGTCTCTATGCTCTTCTATTGAGACATTTAGATCCCTGGACGTGGCAAGACCTTTGACACCATCTTGTTTCTGGTTTGACACGGATTTTGAACTGAAGGTCAAAATTTTAATTTCTCCCCTGAGCAAGCTGGCAGGCAGACTTTCTTAGCTCAGTGGTAAAAAAAACATTATAATTCAGGATTTGCGTGAGAGATCCGGGTTCAAATCAAGGCTAGAACAACAGGAAAGTGACAAAGTGCATCTTTAAAGCTCTATATTCTGATATAGTTTATTGTTTATCCTGGATTAGTTCTCTCTGCCGATTGGATACAAGTGGTGTCATGACCTTTTTTAGTTTTGGGCACAAAAAACAAAAGCCACGTATAAGCCCTACTGTATATACTCATGTAGGGCTTAACCCTTTAAGACCGGGAACGCAGCATCTGTGTGTCATTTTTAGATTAAAAAAATAGCAGATATACAAGCTCATAGCGCGGCACCGAGTGAGCTTGTAGATCTGCTATTTTTTGAAAAATCATGAAATTATTATTATTATTTTTTTTTTTAGTGGACATTAGTAACTCAAACCTTTGCTTCTGGGGGTCCCTGGAACTAAATATTTTACAATGTTCGCTTAAAAATATATATATTCCAAGACTTTCACGAATTTTCACATTTTTTTTCAAAAAATAGCAGATCTACAAGCTCATAGCGCGGCACTCGGTGCCGCGCTATGAGCTTGTAGATCTGCTATTTTTTAATAGCCAAATAAATCTTAAAAATGAGACACAGATGCGTTCCCGGTCTAAACGGGTTAAGGTTAAGTAACAGGCAACTGTTTATTATTTTTAAACTCGGCAAAGAAGTTGTTTTCTCGCTGCATGGGTTGTTATTGGTGATTATTCCTTTTATCACCATAACGCCACGGACGGAAAAAAAGGGCATATATAACGTTAGCTCATTATCGTCTCTCTCTGAGGAAATCATTTCCGAACCACCTCTACCTGATGGCCTTGATGAGGCCTCGCAGGATTCCCCCGATCTGTCTTCAATGTGTCTAATTCAGCTCAGCGGCCCTGGGGTCCTCATTTGCTTCTATTCCCTGACCCCATTGTTTCCACGCACTCGTCTGCTCAATTCCCACTTCTGTCCTGTTGACTTTCCCTCAAACAACTTCTTAGCTTTTCCCCAAAATGTGCCTGTATGTGTCTACATATTTATACAAGCATCATGGAGCAGCGTGTTCAGGTTTCCGTACCAAGCATTGGGTGGGTGATATAAGGTTCTTTCTCCCTCGCTCCCTCGCTCCCTCTGTCCCTCGATCCCTCCCTCCCTCGATCCCTCCCTCCCTCCCTCTCTCTCTCCCTCCCTCTCTCTCTCTCTCCCTCCCTCTCTCTCTCCCTCTCTCCCTCACTCCCTCTCTCTCTCCCTCCCTCCCTCCCTCTCTCTCCCTAACTCTCTCCCTCCCTCGCTCCCTCTCTCTGTCCCTCCCTCGCTCCCTCTCTCTGTCCCTCCCTCGCTCCCTCTCTCTGTCCCTCCCTCGCTCCCTCTCTCTCCCTCGCTCCCTCTCTCTCCCTCACTCCCTCTCTCTCTCCCTCCCTCCCTCGCTCCGTCGCTCACTCTCTCCCTCTCTCTCTCCCTCCCTCTCTCTCTCCCTCTCTCCCTCACTCCCTCTCTCTCTCCCTCCCTCCCTCTCTCTCCCTCGATCTTTCCTTCCCTCGCTCCCTCTCTCTGTCCCTCCCTTGCTCCCTCTCTCTCTCCCTCCCTCGCTCCCTCTCTCTGTCCCTCCCTCGCTCCCTCTCTCTCTCGCTCCCTCTCTCCCCCCCTCGCTCCCTCTCTCTCTCCCTCCCTCCCTCCCTCTCTCTCTTCCTCGCTCCTTCTCTCTCTCCCTCCTTCTCGCTCTCTCTCTCCATAGTGCACCTTTAATCTTACCTCAGGTACTATGTGTAAATTGTAGATTGTTTGTTTCTTTGATTGAGCTCTCTTCCCCCTTGCTCCCCCTCTTCTTCTTCCCTTTCTTTTTCTAAAACGATAGAACTTGCTAAAAAAACACACTGTTTTACAATTTACAATTACAATTTAGGCATTTAGCAGACTCTTTAGCAGAGTCGTTAACCAGAGCGATTTACAGTAAACACGGACAGCACAAGGTAATACATCAAATGCATAGAAATAGTCATCTACTAATAAGCTAATACATATAAGTAAACTCAGTCTAACCGTAGAATATTAAAAAAATATATATAATCTGTACATTGAAACTATACACATTATAGGATGCCAGGTCTACATAACATGCTATCTAAGTTACATTTTAGCCATAGCATAAGCTTGCAAGGTCGTCAAGGCTAGGGCCAGTGCTACGGGCTGAGGTGGAGTCTGAAGAGGTGAGTCTTCAGATTACGGTGGAAGATTGGGAGTGAGTCTGAAGAGTCTGGGACGTGTGGAGCGTTGTCCCGGATGTTTTAGCGAAGGTTCTGACAGCTTCCCTGTGTTAGCTGATCTGAGTGAGCGGGAGGGGTTGTAGGGTTGGATCAGGCTTTGAAGATATGGGGGTTGCCATATCTTCAAAGCCTGATCCCAACATATCTTCAAAGCCTGATCCCAACCCTACAACCCCTCTTTTTTTACTTCTTTAAACCTGTGATGTGACAATAAAGCTCTGATTCTGATTCTGATTCTCTCCTATACCTCTCTTTCCCTCCCTAACTCTCTCCCTATCTCTGCCCTCTCACTTCCGATAACGCATACACGTTATCAGTTTCCCGGCATTACCGGGGTTATTGCGCTCCCTCCCTCCCTTCCTAAGGTGGTACCTGCCATGCACAGCCCCCAGTGAACACTTCTCACAAAGTTCACTGGTAATTTTATTTTATAGTTTGTGAACATGCCTAAAAACATAAACCTTAAAGAAAGGTAAAATGGTTAACCCTAATTGGGAATCCTTTAAAAAAAGCTTTAGGAAAGGTAAAACAGACAAAGATTTAGAATTTAGATTAAAGACTTAGTTAAACAGAATGTGAAATTATAAGGGCTTTAAAATAAAAAAATAACAAGATCCCAAAAATACTTTCTTTCAAAAACAAGATGGGGAGAGCAAAAATTCCTTGCTCTGCCTTTTTCTGAAAGGACGCCCTTTCTAAAAAGGCTTAGCACTGAAGTCCACCCCCAAACCATTTCCTATCCTATCCTTCCCTTCCCCCTCTCCCTCTGTCTCTCTCACACTGATCGAGCTCTGGTCTGAAATCTCTCACACACAACAGAAACCGTTGCCTCTGATTGAGAGAGAGAGAGAGAGAGACAGAGAGAGAGAGGGGGGGGGGGGGACAGAGGTATAGGGAAAGTGAGAGTGAGAGGGGAGAGAAGGAGAGAGAGACTTATTTCTTGTGCAATAACGGGGACAATGCTGGGTGCCGAAACCTGAACCTGATCAAACACATACAGTATACATAATGTTTCTAAGATCTATTACACAATCTATTAAACAATATTATAATTTTAACCATTTTATTTCCTGTGTGTTTCCCGCAGAACGACACGTGGTCAGAGCTGTACTCCTTCGCGGTGTTCAAGGCGATGAGCCACATGCTGTGCATCGGCTACGGCCGCCAGGCCCCCGAGAGCCTGTCGGATATCTGGCTCACCATGCTGAGCATGATCGTCGGCGCCACCTGCTACGCCGTGTTCATCGGACACGCCACCGCCCTCATCCAATCACTGGACTCCTCCAGACGACAGTACCAGGAGAAGGTAGGGGAGGCTCGCTCAAATAAAACAAACCCCCCCCCCTTCCAGTGGTGGAAAGTAACCAAGTACATATACTTAAGTACTGTACTTAAGTGCAATTTTGAGGTATTTGTACTTTACTTGAGTATTTCCAATTTCCAATAGTTTTATTTCTACTCCACTACATCTCGGATCCAAATATTGAACTTAAGTTACTAGTTACTTTGTAGATTTTGATTATTATTACTAAACATACATTAACTACTTCAACTCTATATACATTTCGACCCATTTGAAAATAGCCGATCTACAAGCTCACAATGTGTTGCGATGCGACGCATTGTGAGCTTGTAGATCTGCTATTTTGAAAAGATTTGTATACATTTGAAAACTTGAAATGGGACATTCTGCGTAGTGAGCACTTTCTACTTTTGGTACTTTAAGTACGTTTTGATACCAGTACTTTTGTACTTTTACTCAAGTAAATGTCTTAAAACATTTGAGTACTTTTTCCACCACTGCCCTCTTCTAATCACTACATTTCTCTGTTTGAGATTACTATATCGTCAACTCTGACTTTGAAATCATTTGCACTACCACGGGTATGTTTGCGACCCAAAAAGAATGGATTCTGTTTTGCCAAGGTGTAATAATGACAGTTTGCTATCAGAAAGCCAAGTACAGATTTTCCTCATGAGTTCAGAACCGAGAGGTTTCCTCAACTTGCAATTGTGTCCTCGCCAGAGACCAGGATTGCTGAGTCATCAGCGAACAAGAACAAATTGCAGTTACAGACTACTTTCATGTCGTTAATGTATAGAAGGAACAGTAAAGGCCCTAGTATGCTTCCTTGGGGAACCCCACAGTTCACTATGAGGGACGAGGACAGGGTTCCATTGACGTCAACCACTTGTTCTCTTCCCTCAAGGTACTGTAGGATTGATAGGCTCTTGGTTAACCTATGATCCTAGATGACGATCTGTATGCATTTGATTTATTACCTCGTGTTTTTGCCTTGCTTATGAAGTCGCTCTGGATTAAGCGGCTGCCAAATGCCTAAATTGTACATTGTAAGAGAAGCTGGAGTTACAATGATAGATGTATATTTCTCTTGTAAAGGAACGAGTAAAGGTTGTGACATTAGGGACATATCGCAATATTGTAGAAATATAGCAACATATGTTTTTTTTAATGAAATATGCTCAAAATTGGGCCTATGCAGACATCAGGACTCAGTAGCAGACCGATCCTTCCATACTTTAACACTTAATATTACGCATAACATTTTGTATTAAGGTACACATTACCATAGTTACATATTAGCATGCATAATAGTAGCATTATTGGCTCTTTATTATTAATGGCAGGCCATTAACTAATAGTTTTCCCTCAACAATAACTTCTGAATTACTGTGTATTGATAGTAAGGAAGTTGTTATGCTTGGCTCAGTATGAGCCTTATAAGGTGGTAGTACCACAAGAATACTCAATCTCCCTTAATAACACTTAATACGTTATGGTGCATTTGTATTTAACAAGACACAAAACTGCAAGTGTTAACAGTGTCCACATAAGTACACATTAAAGACTGTCTAAGTCAGAATGTGTTTCTCCATTCTAGAGCGAGCTCTTGCTCATAACTAATTCACACCGGTAGTAGTTTGACACTTTGGATGTGTAAGCCGTCACTTTAGAACAATTGCTGTAATGGATTCACTAAGTGTGACGAGTGGAAGCAACTTCAGAGTAGGAGACATGTTGTACAGTAGGTTAACGTGTCGAGTCATCATACCAGTGAATTAGTCATGAGTCACAGAACCACAGACAAGCAGAGTGTGGGAAAAACACCAAAAATACACTGTGGGTGGTTCAAACAGACGGGAGCAAAATCTATTTAAGAATGAACACAGAATCTACCTGTCCATTCATCTAAGTAAAAGCCCTTTTTTTTTAATCAAAATGAGTCTTTAAAAGAGTCTGAAGTAGCCTGTCTAACTCCCACTGGGAGTTTATTCCACACATGTGGAGCCACTTGCAGCAAAATTCAGGTCAGAGGGTTCATGGTTCAGGTTCATCCAATCAGGAGAGAGAACTCATACACATACAGGATAAACATCCAATCAGGAGAGAGAACTCATACACATACAGGATAAACATCCAATCAGAGGAGAGAACTCATACACATACAGGATAAACATCCAATCAGAGGAGAGAACTCATACACATACAGGATAAACATCCAATCAGAGGAGAGAACTCATACACATACAGGATAAACATCCAATCAGGAGAGAGAACTCATACACATACAGGATAAACATCCAATCAGAGGAGAGAACTCACACACATACAGTATAAACGACTCAAAGTGGAAGTGATGAAACACTCTAGCAACGATTACCGTCGGAATGCAGAGCCTTAACTTTTTAACAAAACAAAACAAAAATGTTTTGCTTTAACCCAAAAAGTATCACTTACAGCACCTTTAATATTAAGTGTTAATATCTGTTATTTAAATGTAATGTCTTTTGCTCTTCAAAAGTCATCAGCAGCTCAGCTTTGAACCGTTATCATTGATAACTGTTGTGCTGACAAAGTACTTATTTCACCACTGTCAACCGATCGTCCATATTTTGGGCAAGTCATTATAAGTGAAAACTTTCCTTTTTTTTATGGAAAAGAAAAGGAAAATTACACTCTTTCACCATTATTCACAACTTTCCGTTCAAGTTCAAGCGAGAGCTTATAGATTTAGTTTTGCCATGTTTGCTATTTTCCTGTGAAACGGAGATTAAGTGATTAACGGGGCAGGGTACAGTATGCATCCCTTATATCGGACAGATTATAGATCAAACGGAGAGCTTTTCCATGAACAGCATCAGTCTACAAAAGGCCACAAAGTGTAGATCTTGTGGCCCATCAACGGCACACCCCAACAACCCCCAATTAATACCACCTCTATCTGTCTATCACAACACAACAGGGTCGTGCTATAGGACACTTTTTTTCAGTGGTGGAAAGTAACTAAGTACATTTACTTAAGTACTGTACTTAAGTACGGTTTTGAGGTATTTGTACTTTACTTGAGTATTTCCAATTTCCAATACTTTTACTTCTACTCCACTACATCTCAGAGGCAAATATTGTACTTTTACTCCACTACAATTATTTGAAAACTTTAGTTACTAGTTACTTTTCAGATATAAATTATGATATTATATAACATACATTAACCACTTTAGCCCTATTTTATACATAGGCTATTTGAAAATAGCCGATCTACAAGCTCACAACGTGTCGCATCGCGACACGTTGTGAGCTTGTAGATCTGCTATTTTCAAACATTTGAGTACTTTTTCTTTTGGTACTTAAAGTACATTTTGATGCCAACACTTTTGTACTTTTACTCAAGTAAATTTTGAATTCTGGACTTTTACTTGTAACAGAGTATTTCTATATTGCAGTATTGATACTTTTACTTAAGTAAAGAATTTGAGTACTTTTTCCACCACTGCTTTTTTTGTTGTATGATCAAGGGCGTCAGTTTACGAAAAAAAATACCAAAAAGTTACAACGTAGAGATAAGAGGTTCCTGCCCGACAGCAACGATACCAAACCGGGAGGGGTGGGGGGGGATGTCGTGTACTTTTCCACAGTGTGGATATCAGGTGGATGTGGTGCTGGAGGAAGCATCCAGGCTCCAGTGTTGGAGCAGCAGCGGCTCCAGCTACAGCTCCAAGCCTCCAGTATGCAGGCTTGTAGGGCCAGCAGACAGGCAGGCAGACAGGCGGGAAGGCAGGCAGGCAGGCAGGCAGACAGGCAGGCAGACAGACAGACAGGCAGGCAAACAGGCAGGCAGGTAGGCAGGTAGGCAGGCAGACAGGCAGGGAAAGCAGGCAGACAGACAGGGAAAGCAGGCAGACAGGCAGGGAAAGCAGGCAGACAGGCAGGGAAAGCAGGCAGGCAGGCAGACAGCACCGCATCACACGCTCTGTTTCCAAGCAGAGTCTCGCCGGCTGGGGAGCGGGGGGGAGTGTCACTGGCTCTCAGCAGCCAATCATAGGCTGCGGGTGTGTTGTTCGGCCAGGTAGAGCTGCCGGGGGGAGGTATAGATACTGTATATACTGGTGGGTGTGTGTGTGTGTGTGTGTGTGTATATATATATATATATATATATATATATATATATATATAAAGAAAGAGTGTGTGTTTGTGTGTGTGTGTGTGTGTGTGTGTGTGTGTGTGTGTGTGTGTGTGTGTGTGTGTGTGTGTGTGATATGATGTCCCTTCGGGCAGCAGTAGAATTGATGAGGCAGCAGACCTATGTGTCCTGCCAATGTCATCCTCAAGGTGACGTAGGCTCTCTCTCTCTCTCTCTCACTCACTACCTCCCCACACCCATCATTCTCTGTGGCTTCGACTCTCTCTCTCTCTCTCTTTCTCTCTCTCTCTCTCTCTCTCTCTCTCTCTCTCTCCGCTCTATCATCCTATTGGTCTTAGTCATTCTGTTTATCTGCCTTCCCCTCCCTTTTCTCTCTCTCTCTCTCTCTCTCTCTCTCTCTCTCTCTCTTCCCCTCCGCCACTGAAATATCTCAACCTGATTTGTCTCTCTCCATCGTCTCCAATCTCTGTCTTCTTACCCTTATCTCTCTCCCTCCTCTCTTTCCCTCTCTCTCTCTCACTCTCTCTCTGTCTGTCTCTATGTCTCTCTCTCTGTCCCTCCCTCTCTTTCTAGTGGATGTGTGTCCTTGAGAGGTGCAGTGTGTTAACCGGCTGCTACATAGAGCGGCGTGCGTGCGGAGGGGAGGGCGGGGGGAGGAGGGGAGGGGGGGAGGGGTAGACGGGATGGCTGAGAGAAGAAGAGGGCCTGATGAGACGCCGCGCGGCCTCGACGCTCTGCAGGACATTTTGGCCGTCGGATCCGTTGCCATTTTCACGACCGGCGATTCCTGCCAAATCCTTTTGGTCGGGTCGTCTCACCTCTTCTAAAAGGCTTGTGTGCTCAGAGTGTGAATCATGGGCCGTTTTACCCTCATTACATCAACAGCTGAGATGACCGTCCATTAGCTCTGCTCATCCTTTTTATTCTGCTGTCCTGATGGGCACCGTGCTGATTGGATTATGAGCCTCAGCTCACTAAACAATGGTTCCTCCCACAGTGGGTGTGTGGGGGGGGGGGGGGGGGCAATCTAAATGAATAACCTGTCCATTATAACCATGGTTGCCAGATCTGCTTATTATAATTTCCCCCGCAATATTTTATTTGAAAATAGCCGATCTACAAGCTCACAACGCGTCGCATCGCAACGCGTTGTGAGCTTGTAGATCGGCTATTTTCAAATAGCTGATGTATGTGTTAAAGTGCTCATGTGGCTCATAGTCGCTTCTTTTGGGCTGGTTTTCCTAGACCTGGTTGCTTGTTTCTCTCACAGAATCTGGCAACATTGATTATAACCTGTCCTGTATAAATGATAAATGGTGAATTTATATAGAGGCTTTATCCAAAGCGCTTTACATTCACCCATCCATCCATTCACACACCCACGGCAGAGGAAACCATGCAAGGCACCAACCTTGCTCATCGGGAGCAGTAGCGTCTTGCTCAAGGACACTTAGACACTAACTCTGCTCTCCTGTAATTGATGGAAGCAGAGCCTTGTATCAGAGAGTTGCGTGCGTCACCTCGTGGGGCAGAAAACAGCTCCCGTCACGTGGTTCATGTAACCTTCGAAATAGTGACAAACGCTCATAGATGTGTATTCCATAAACGTCCAGGTTCAGGGCTTTTGTCCCTTTTCACCAATAGAAGGCTCTGTAGAAGACTGGCCCGATGAAGTGAACGCCGGAGGTGACGCAACTCTCCTTGTATGGCTCTGGATGGAAGAGGCTGTCTTTTTGCACAGGATGTACACACAGTGGTGATTTTATCTTTGGTGGTAACGCTAGTTTAATGACGTCACACGCACGTCTACACTATGCGTCAACACCTATACACTACAGGATTTAGCACATGCTTTACTTAAGTAAAGGTATCAAAACTGCAATGTAGAAGTACTCGGTTAGTACAGTAGTAAAAGTCTGGAATTCTAAATCTACTTGAGTAAAAAGTACAAAAGTATTGGTATCAAAATGTACTTAAAGTACAAAGTACAAAGTAATTGTGCAGAATGTCCCGTTTCACAAGTTGAAAATGTATAATTTTTTTTTTTGAAAATAGCCAATCTACAAGCTCTCGACGCATTGTGAGCAGGGTGCAGGGTGCAGGGTGCAGGGTACAGGGTGCAGGGTGCAGGGTGCAGGGTGCAGGGTACAGGGTGCAGGGTGCAGGGTGCAGGGTGCAGGGTGCAGGGTGCAGGGTGCAGGGTACAGGGTGCAGGGTGCAGGGTGCAGGGTGCAGGGTGCAGGGTGCAGGGTGCAGGGTGCAGGGTACAGGGTGCAGGGTGCAGGGTACAGGGTGCAGGGTGCAGGGTGCAGGGTGCAGGGTACAGGGTGCAGGGTGCAGGGTGCAGGTTGCAGGGTGCTCAGTGTTTTCGTACTACAGACAGATGAAGACATCTTGGAACCAAAGACAAGACAGAGTGAATGTTCTGAACACAGGTCCATGCAGTGTTTCAGTGGTAGATCATGTTCCACCGTAGCGCCCAAACTGTGGAACGAGCTTCCACCCCATGTTAGAGCGTCTCAAACCCTGTCTGTGTTTAAATCACGTTTGAAAACACCTTTGCGTTCGAAAATTCAGACTGAGAGTTGCTGTTTCCACTAGGCATTGTGTCTTATACTGTATGTTGTCCTGTTTATTGTGTATAGTTTTGCTCTTGTATATTTTAGTATTTGTTTTGTTACTGAGTGCACAGCACTTTGGTTCAACACTGTTGTTAAATGTGCTCTATAAATAAAGTGGATTGGATTGGATTGGATTTCACTTTGTTCTCAGCTTTCGGCCCATCAGACCTTCATCAGAGTTAAAATGGAACCGTTAAATTAACACTCCGGATTAATTAACTACCATTAGGACCGCTGTTGTTTTTCTGTTCAACAAGGGTCTCTATCTCAGTCAACTCAGAACTGAATTGACAATAAGACTACACCTTCTAACTCCAAGGTTGTAATATGGTGATGAGTTGGGGCAAAAGACGTTTAACGCAACAGTGGAGCCATGTCGCGTGGCTCTTCAATGTTCCCGGTATAGTCCTGTGTTATGTGACTCGGAAAATCACTCCTATTATAACTCATGTGTTGGGAGTGAGTTGACGCGCTAGTAAACAAGGCTGGCATTGGGGGCGACCTGATAGCTTAATGGTTAGGGCACATATTATCATGATAGCTTAATGGTTAGAGCACACATCATACAGTATGGGTGCAGAATGCCTTCAACAGCATTGGTTCTCAAACCTCCCCAGGGGTCCTTGGGGAGGTTCCAGGGGGTCCCCAGCAAAATGTGTTAATATAGCGTCACAATCATTTTAACCACTTTAATAGCACCGTCACTTCGTAAACCACGCTATGAGCTTGTAGATCTGCTATTTTTCCAAAATTAAATTTTTTAACACAAATCTTTGCTTCTGGGGGTCCCTCGCACAACATATTTTCAGATGGGGGTCCGCGGCCAAATGTATATATACATTTGGGGGTCGTTGACACGAAAAAGTTTGAGAACCACTGTTCTACAGAGTGAGAGTCCCCCTCGGTTTGACTCCCGGACCAGGCGGACCATTTGCTGTGTGTCTTTTCCCTTTTGCACTGTTTGCGTCTGATGTCCACTTCTGCCGACTCGGCGCCGTTGGAGTTGCATAGCGATAAGTCTTGAAATCATGAAATCATGTTGTCCTCGTCAGGGGAGCCTGGCCTGTCACATCGAACCACACAGATGTTGCCCAAATCGTCACCGTACAGCAGGGCCTGCGTGTGAGAATGCGTTGTAATAATAATAATAATAATAATAATGTCTTTATTGTCCCCTCAGGGACATTCATCTTCACAGTCTGTTCCGACAGAAAAACCCATAACCATATAGCACAGAAGAAGTTCCTAGAATGGAACACCAAGACAATACATGAAGTCCTCAGTATACACAAAAAAACGTCTCATCAGCAAGCCAGTTTGCTTTGAGCAGCAATGGCTGAAGGGACAAAACTTCTACTAAAACAAACTTTTTCCCCATTTCAAAGTTCTGTATCTTTGTCCAAATGGCACGAGTTCAAAGTGACAATGTAAAGGTGACTCTCCACCAAACAGACTACTTCAGACTACTACAGGGTGACTTGCAGTCTGTTGGCAAAAGTTGACATTTACTGGTCTACAAGATGGGCTTGTTTTCCTAGAAAGTTGCTTGTAAATATTAATAGTTGCGGGTTGCTTTTGTTTGGTCTTGTTTCTGAAGTGTAGTTGCTTATGTGGGCTTGCTTTCAAGTTTATTTTTGAAAATAGCTGATTGTAATAGGGCTCAAGTGGTGAAACTGTTTTTTGTTTTGTTTTGTCTTGTTTGCCGGCACACTTCACACTTCAAACTGTGATCATTTTTTTTTTCTTTCTCTGCAATTTATTAGTTTTTTTTTTCTCGGTGTGAATTTGTGCCTGAGCCTTTTGCTCCACGGCGCGTTTATCTAGAAAACCGTGTGTGTGTGTGTGTGTGTGTGTGTGTGTGTGTGTGTGTGTGTGTGTGTGTGTGTGTGTGTGTGTGTGTGTGTGTGTGTGTGTGTGTGTGTGTGTGTGTGTGTGTGTGTGTGTGTGTGTGTGTGTGTGTGTTTGTGTGAGTGAGAGCCTGTATGCCTGCAGAGTGTTAGTAAAATGAGTGTGTTGTCATTCCGCTGCATATCTAGTTACACAGGAGCGTGTGCCATTAGTGGTGTAGGGAGCACAGGGTTTCAGGCCAGCTCAATGCTAACGTCAATCAGAGAGGATTTAATCACCAGTTATATTTTGTCGCTGTCAGGCAGGGCTGGACTGGGACATAAATTCGGCCCTGACATTTTGGCCCAGACCAGCCCCACCACAACCAGCGCGCAGATACTTTACCGCGCCGCTCCGCCGAGGCACATACAAACGCACATGCCATTAATTCCACCACTGGTATGTTTCTGCATCATGCATGCCTTTATTTACATGTATGTTTCGTCACACAATGGTGTCTTGCAACACACATAGAAGATCTACAAGCCCACAACGCGTCGAGGCAGCGACGCGCTGTGGGCTTGTAGATCAGCTGTTACAGTATATGTTTGGGTGGAACTCCTTGGCCAATGTAGCCAGTGATTGGGCCGCTAGGCCTGTATTCAGATGATAGACAAGCCAGTGGGCCAATCATATGATGTCTCTCTGCTCTGTGCGCCGATGCTACTGAAGGATTGGCCCTCTCCACTTAGAGGCCACCCAGCCCAAACATTACCGTACACTATCCTAAAACTAGAGCTGCAAAATGTGACACCTTGGGAGTGAGAATGGGTTGACCCAACAGCAGCACCCTGACTCTGTTTGAGCAAAAATAAAATGGAACACAACCTTCATTAGTGTCAAGTAATGTTACTTCCTTCACACCTGTGAAGGAAGTAACTCTCGCACTGCGAGACGTTGTGAGCTCGGCTATTTTCACAATGCTTGCATATTTCTTTCATAAGTGTGCATTCACTCCACTTCTCAGAGAGCATTCCCATGTGTTCTGTGGTCCATTTGGTTCCTTCCATCTGTACACTCCCAGAGTAACACACCCTTAACTCCTCAAGGACCCCTGGGGGTCCTCGGACCGCCACTTTTATAGAGCCACTGCTCCAGAGGTTGCCAGTGCCTGCTAATATCCGGTTGGCTGCCACAATGGTTTTACTCTCAGAGTTACAGGCCTGGAAGGTTCCATTTAGAACCCCTTCAGGGTTCGTTTTACTGAGGTTAATTCACCCCAAAAAATACTTATTTTCTATTTATTTGTTTTGGTTTTTGGTCGCATTCCTAAGCCAATAATTTGATTACCGACAGAAAGATGCTAATGTATCCGGTAGGAGACTCAAAGGAGTTGAGTCTCCTACCGGAAATACACCCGGTCATCAAATTATTGTCTCAGGAATGTGTCAAAAACGACATGAATTCAAGGCTGTATGGGGTGTGTAATTGATATAAAATAAGTAATTTTTTGGGTCAACTATTTCTTTAAGGTTAGGAATAAGGTTACGTTTAGGAATAAGGTTAGAGTTAGGCGTAGTTTTACTGAGGTTACGTTTAGGAATAAGGTTAGGTTTAGACATAGTTTTACTGAGGTTACATTTAGGAATAAGGTTAGGTTTAGACATAGTTTTACTGAGGTTACGTTTAGGAATAAGGTTAGGTTTAGACATAGTTTTACTGAGGTTACGTTTAGGAATAAGGTTAGGTTTAGACATAGTTTTACTGAGGTTACGTTTAGGAATAAGGTTAGGTTTAGACATAGTTTTACTGAGGTTACATTTTGGAATAAGGTTAGATTTAGGCATAGTTTCACTGAGTTACGTTTAGGAATAAGGTTAGGTTTAGGCATAGTTTTACTGAGGTTACATTTAGGAATAAGGTTAGATTTAGGCATAGTTTCACTAAGGTTAAGGTTAGGAATAAGGTTAGGTTCATGCATAGTTTCACTAAGGTTAAGGTTAGGAATAAGGTTAGGTTCATGCATAGTTTTACTGAGGTTACGTTTAGGAATAAGGTTAGATTTAGGCATAGTTTTACTGAGGTTACATTTAGGAATAAGGTTAGGTTTAGGCGTAGTTTACTGAAGCTACGTTTAGGAATACCTGGTGGCGACCGTTCCGAGGTCGCCGGATTTGACCCGGGGCGAGCGTTCTGGTATTCCTGTGAGAAACAGCGGCCTATAGAGTACCGAAGCACTGACGTCACTCGTTCCTCCCCTGGGTCACGGAAGTAATTTCTCTATGGAAAACCATCTGCCTCCATGCTGTATCCAGGAGCTGTTTGAGTCTAGAGAGAGCAGGTATAACCTAAGGGGGTTTGGTATTTTTAAGGAGACTAAAGCAAGAACCAACAAAAAAGGTAGATGTATAAGTATCAGAGGGGTGAATCTTTACAATGGCTTGGACGATTAAATAAAAAAATAGCATAGCAGATACAGTATACCAGATATACAAAACATCGTGAAAATGTGTGCAAATCTTTGAATATATATTTTTTAAAGCAAACATTTGTAACTCAAATCTTTGCTTCTTGGGGTCCCTGGAACAACATAATTTGAGATGGGGGTCCGTGGCCAAATACATATCAATTTGGGGGTCCTTGACATGAAAAAGTTTGAGAACCACTGGTCTAGGAGAGCATACATGTGTTCATGCCAAACCCAACCGAGCCAGTCTTGTCACCAAAAAATTAACGACCCTTCAACCAGCAAAGCCCACAACTTTACGACACAACGTCAGCCGCTGTGGTGCATGTTGAGTTACAACGACAAACCTGTACTCCACAACAGATACATAAATGTATGTATACGCTGCAATAAATCCTCAGATCAGCGTGGTGGCTTCCTACGGGTGGTGTAGCTATTGTACTGCGTCAGCATGTTGAAGCCACACGTCTGGCTGTGTGTGTGTGTGCATGGGTTTGTAAATGTAGTCGTTGAGACGGCAGGCAGGCAGTCAGACAGCGGTCCTCCTCATGTCTGGGGTTGATGTGCCAGGATGCAAGATTGTTTTCAAGCCTCCTGCTGCTCCTCTACTTCTACAGTACCTCCTGCTCCTCCTCCTCCTCCTCCTCTACCTCAAGTGGTGGAAGAAGCACTCAGATATTTGTCAATATCTGATGCCACAATATAAAAAATACTATGCAAGTAAAAGGCCTATGTTCAAAATGTTACTTGAGTAAGAGTACAAAAGTATTGGCATCAAAATATGCTTAAAGTACCAAAAGTAAAAGTACTAAAATGTTTGAAAATAGCAGATTTACAAGCTCACACATCTTCTACATAGGCTATTTTCAAATAGCCTATGTATAAAATAGGGCTAAAGTGGTCGATGTATGTTTTATAATATAATAATTTATTATATCTGCAAAGTAACTAGTTACTAAAGTTTTCAAATAATTGTAGTGGAGTTAAAGTACAATATTTTCCTCAGAGATGTAGTGAAGTAGAAGTAAAAGTATAGGAAATTGAAAAATACTCCACTAAAGTAAAAAATATCTCCGAATTGTACTTAAGTACAGTACTTGAGTAAATGTACTTAGTTACTTTACACCACTGTCTACCTCTACCTCCCGCTGGCCCTCAGCCAGATGCCTTGTCACCGCTCTCTCCCATTACCCAGACACAGCAGAAATGATTCCCCTAGACAGGGTTAAAAAAAAAAAAAAAAAGAAAGAAAGAAAGAAAGAAAACTCCATCTCAGGTTGTGTCACCGCAGGGCTGTAGCAGAGATGTGACTGATGCAGAATTCAGAGCCTTTGTTATAGCCCTCGGTCTCTGGTCATCAGGATGTTCAAAGTGTCTGAATGAAGAAGATACATTTCATTTCAGGAGATGTGTTGTTCCTCTGTCTTAACTGTAATGTGCAGGGTGTGATCCCCCTGGTGGAGTACAAAGGAACTGCAAATAAATAATATCAACTGTGACAGTGACAGTGAAAGATACATAATATCAGTATTGTATGCATTGCAAGGCAAGTTAACCTTAAAGATATGAACAAACATGTTTGTTCATATCTCTGCTGTTTACTTGAATGGTAGCAGTATATCTTGTGTAACCAAAACCTGATTCAGACAATATAGAACATCACCAAACCCAGTACTGTTTATTTTGTATTTTTTAACTCCTGTTGATTTTACTATTTGAAGATCCGGAAAAAAAGAAGAAGAAAAAACAGTACTGGGTTGTGTGATGTTCTATATTGTCTGAATAAACTTTGTTTGCGTTCGTTTATGTGCTAAAATAGTGACTTTGAGAGCTGTTTTACCGTACAATGTTAGTCAACGAGGAGCATATTTTGAATGATCAATTTCTAATTAATGGAGCAATTGTTTTTGATTTCTTGTCCACCTTTGGAGTTACATCATGGCACGGTAACTACACCACCCAAACCTCTACCAAAAGTGGTCTTGCCCTTTAAGTAACAGTACTCAAGTAAATGTACTATACTGTCCACCACTGCCTACTGTTGAGGCTGTAGTTGATTCAGTGAATACAGTATCAAATTGCCAACCAGACCGCTGTTTAACCCTTTAAGACCGGGAACACACGATTTCTTTGGCTATTCAAAAATAGCAGATCTACAAGCTCATAGCGCGGCACCGAGTGCCGCACTATGAGCTTGTAGATCTGCTATTTTTGAAAAATCGTGAAAATGTGTGCAAATCTTTGAATATATATTTTTTTAAAGCCAACATTTTTGACTCTCTTACAACTTCTGGGGGTCCCTGGAACAAAATATATTGAGATGGGGGTCCGCGGCCAGATCATTTTTGAGGACCACTGATATTATAGCAAATATGTTTTTTCAAAAAAGGAGGATAGGATTAGGATTTAGAAGACATTTGTGGAATCCCCAGAAGCAAAGACTTGAGTTACACATGTTCGCTTTAAAAATACATATATCCAAAGATTTGCACACATTCTTCACGATTTTTCAAAACATAGCAGATATACAAGCTCATACAAGCTCATATACAAGCTATGAGCTTGTATATCTGCTATTTTTGAATAGCCAAATAAATCTTAAAATGACACACATGCGTTCCCTTCCCGGGCCTTAAAGGGTTAATCCTTGTTATACTGACAGACTTCAGTCGCTCTGTTCAGCTCAGATGAATTCAATTTGTGACACATTTCACTGGGGATCCCAGAACACAATCAGCACTGCTCCTTATCCCACTAATGCATGATCATTTCAAATGATCAAACACCATTGTGATGGGAAATTAACAAACTATCCAATTATACAAGATACAATGTGCCACCAGTACATTAACAACATTCAACAAACAGACATTTCCCTAAACAGTTTTTTTAGTAGGTTATATTAGCATAGCACATTTTCAACAATAAAGCAATCCAAAGTGCTTTATAGACAAAACATTAAGTACAACTTTATAAAAGGACATTTAAATGTAATTTAAATGGTTATTATTAAAATAGTTTAGGGAATAGAAATGAATAACTAAACTAAAACAGAACAAATATGAGAATAATGCTACAGTGCAGTGCAAGAAATGAATCAAAAGCATCAGTTTGCTTGGATTTTTTTTTTAAATAACTGAGAGTTCAGTCAGATAACTCACAAATAGATTGAAACCAATGTTTTATTTATAGAATATAAAATGTGAATATTATGCTTTATCTTGACAGCCATCATTAACCATTAAGAGCAGGGAGATAGATAGATACAATAACAAGCTAACACCCCCCCCCCCCCCCATGGGGAACAGAACTAATAGCGCATACAATTGTAGGCATTTATCAGATGCTCTTTATCCAGAGCGACTTACAGCAAGCAAGTGAAACACATACATAGAATGCACAGAGACAGTGTAGTGCCTCAGTAAACTATAGGATCACAGGTAAACCAAGAACTCAGCATCAGTCTAAACCAGGGGTCTTCAACCTTTTCAGGCCAAGGACCCCTTAACTGAGAGAGAGACGAAGCAGGGACCCCCACTATATATTACATAAAAATGTGTTGCAGATTAAAGCTTTTCATAGATGTTGGATTCATATTAATGTGTATTTTCAGACATTTAACGACTTAAACCAGGGGTCTTCAACCTTTTCAGGCCAAGGACCCCCTAACTGAGAGAGAGATGAAGCAGGGACCCCCACTATATATTACATAAAATTGTGTTGCAGATTAAAGCTTTTCATAGATGTTGGATTCATATTAATGTGTATTTTCAGACATTTAACGACTTAAACCATCAATACTTAGTGAACTTTCACTCTGTACTTGGTCTGCCCTTTTTCCCCTCTTTGCCGAAAATAGCAGATCTACAAGCTCACAACGCCTCGCCCTGCGAGGCGTTGTGAGCTTGTAGATCTGCTATTTTCGGCTAAAGTTGTCCTTAGAATAGGGATGCTAGGGTTCAAGTGGTTAATGTAAAAAACAATGATCCTATCACACAGAGATTTGGCGGACCCCCTGTAGCAACTCTGAGGACCCCCTAGGGGTCCCGGACCCCATGTTGAAGACCCCTGGTCTAAACAGTATAATATCAAATACACACATTATACACACTACAGGATGTCAGGTCAACAAATAAACCTAGCGTCTGTCTACGTAACATGCTAAATCTAAATTACCAACAGACCAGGAGGACAGCAGGAGGAAGAGCAGAGCCTGAGGTGTGTTTCATGCATTAAGACCGGGAACACATCTGTGTCATTTTAAGATTTCTTTGGTTTATTCAAAAAATAGCAGATCTACAAGCTCATTATGGAAAACGTTTGAACACCAGTTTTGCGTTTTGCATTTGAGCTTGTAGATCTGCTATTTCTTTTAAAATTGTGGAATATGTGTGCAAATCTTTGAATACATTTTTAACTCAAATTCTTGCTTCTGGGGGTCCTTGTAACAAAATATTGGGGGGGGGGGGGGGGCGTACATATCATTTTGGTGGTCCTTGACATGATTTTCTTCTTGAGAACCACTGATATTATAGCAACATGTTTTTTTTCTCCAAAAAACTCTAAAGTATTTAGAAGACATTTGTAGCATCCCCAGATGCAAAGATTTTAGTTAAAAATGTTCACTTATAAAAAGCACATATATTCAAAGATTTGCACAAAATTTCACGATTCTTTTTCAAAACATAGCAGATCCACAAGCTCAAGTGCCGCGCTATGAGCTTGTAGATCTGCTATTTTTGAATAGCCCAAAGTATAAAATAATGGTTATAGCTAAAAAATCTAAAATGACTCAGTATAATGTGTTCCCGGTCTTAATGGGTTAATTGGTCAGCTGATTGCCACGACAGCGTATGACGCATTGGATCTTGCCTCAACAACACTGTTGTAGAGTGTAATAACACATCCGTAAATACACCCACATAGTAATGCTCATGTGTGAAACCTCTGTGTGAAACATCTGCCTGAACGAGCTTGGCAAGATGCCGAGCTCATTTGTAGCATGCAGCTATACCTGCAGTTTTCTGGGACTTTGTTCCAGATGTGTGGTCAGCAGTGTTGGGTAGTAACGAATTAAAAATAATATATTACTGTAATATTATTACTTTTCCCAGTAACGAGTAAAGTAAGGTATTATTCTGCCAAAACAGTAATATAATACCATATTACTCGGTCAAAAAAGGCCTCGTTACTCGTTACTGATGACGAGCGTCTTTTTTATGCTCATTCATTCATTTACTCTCTCTCCGTCTCTCATAGAGGCAAGTTGTCGGATCATGCAAAAATAGAGTAGATCTACAAGCTATCAACCTACGTCAACAGAGATGCTTTTTAGCTTGCAGATCACTTATTTTCAGCACGCAGCCTGCGCACAGTTATGACGTAGTGCATGACTCGTATGCGACCGTAGCGCCGTGTCTTTCTCCGCCGGTTTTTAACTTCAAAAAGCTCTCAAACTTCTATTTTGAGGCACGGAATTTACTTATAAGATATCGTTCGGATAGAATTTAGTTGTTTAACTTCATATATATGGTCAATTAATCATGACAGAGCCTATTTAAAAATAAAAAATCTGAGAACCGGCAGGGGCAGGCTGTGACACGCATTGTATCCGAATAAAGTAACCTATTTTCGGCATGGCCCTTTCAGAAGTCCCCCTGCGTCACTTGTCTGGTGGTCGCGGAAATGAACTGCTGATGAGGAGAGGTCAGGAAACAGTGTTCCTCTCCTCTTCTCTCCTCTATATCATTGGTTCTCAAAGTGGAGTCCGGGGACCCCCAGGGGTCCTTGAGGGAGTTCCAGGGGGTCCCCAGCTAAATGATAGATGAGGCACCAAATGGACCCTTATGGGTCTGTAACTCTGAGAGTGTACAAATGGAACCAAATGGATCCTAATGGGTCCATTTGGTTCCATTTGTACACTCTCAGAGTTAAATTGACATCTAGATTTTACAATATCAATTGCGGTCCAAGTGATAGAAATGCCATTAAATGGGGGTCTGTAGCCTAATGCATGTCAAACTGGGGGTCCTTGAAATTAAAATGGTTGAGAATCACTGCTAAAGCCGTAAAAAAAACTTCTCTTATGGGTGTCCCCGGCATATCTTGAAATGGGGATCCGCGGGCTAATAAGTGTCAATTTGGGGGTCCTTGACATGAAAATGTTTGAGAACCACTGCTCTATATCTCCTCTCCTCTCTCCTCCCCCCCTTGCACTTTGGCTAATTAATATTGACTGCTGTAAGATATGTTGAAAAGGTTAAGACATTTTCAAAAAGTTTGCTTTATTGTTTCAGTTTTTGAGAGGCTGCAGCCAGTGTGTGCAGTTCAGATTGATGTTGTTCCTGTAAGGATAATTATTGTTCCAATTCCAAATATGGAATTTGCAGCAGCAAAATACTTAAAAGGATAAAGACTGTTGACTGTTTTCTATTGTTCCATTAAATTGGATTCAGTTCTAAAAGGCTAAAAACTGTACACGTCTTTTCTTTTGCGGGGGGCGCGGGGAAAGTAATATAAAGTAATACGTAATATATTACTCTTGATTCCAAGTAATAAGTAATATAATATTATTACTTTTCAAAGGAGTAATAAGTAACATATTACTCTCCTAAGTAATATAGCCCAACACTGGTGGTCAGTGGTGGAAAAAATACTCAAATGTTTTACTTAAGTGAAAGTATCAATACTGCAAAGTACTCCGTTACAAGTAAAGGTCCGGAGTTAAACATTTACTTGAGTAAAATACAAACGTATTGGTATCAAAATGTACTTAAAGTACCAAATGTAAAAGTACTAAAATGTTTGAAAAAAGAGGTTTCAAATAGCCTAGGTTTAAAATACGGCTAAAGTGGTTAATGTATGTTTTATAATATAGTCATTTATACCTGCAAAGTAACTAGTAACTAAAGTTGTAAAATAATTGTAGTGGAGTAAAAGTACAATATTTTTCTCTGAGATGTAGTGGAGTAGAAGTAAAAGTATAGACAATTGGAAGTACCTAAAAATGTTACAATTTTTTGTAATTGTACAATTGTAAAAGTACAGTACTTGAGTAAATCTACTTAGTTACTTTACACCACTGATGAATGATGCTAATGTATCCGGTCGGAGACACAAAGTAGACTCTCTGTGTCTCCTACCGGAAATACACCCGGTCATCAAATTATTGGCTAATGCGACAAAAACAAAAAAGAATCCATGAATTCTCTGCTTCAAGGGGTATTGAGCTGTACTTCCCTGTCTTTGCAAACTGTTAATAAAGTATTCAATCACTCAATCAATCAGACAGCCAGACAGATAACCAAAGAAAGGTGGAAATGGTGGCACGACAAGAAATAGAAATGCAAAGAACTTGGCCTCAGATGAACATTTCCTCATTGATGCTGGATTAGGCTAATGCGTTTTGGCAACCGCCTTCATCACCGCATCATTCTTTAATTCACTGTGTTCCCACCAAGGAGCTGATGCCAACAACACTTCTTTGACAGACAGGAAGACAGTGTATTAAGATCTGACCTTTGTTATTCCTGTGGAGGGGGGGATTCAGTATCAGCTTCACCCAGCTGATGGCTGCTCAAATGGTCATGATAAAGCGCTCTGGGGGTGGGGTGGGTTTGATTGGTTGATTGAATACTTTATTAGCAGTTTGCTAAAAAAAAAAAGCACAGGAAAGTACAGTTCAATTCAAGGTCATTGACTGCCAGAATTATTTCCGATTTTTTGCAGTTTATTGCCAGGGGTTTTTACATTGAACCAAAAAAGAGTACTCAGGAGCCGAGATACAGAATTTTTAAGTTTTAAGTTAACAAGGAAGTGGATATGAGTCTAAATCTTCGAAAAATCATATCTCCTTGGTCTTTGGGTCAAATTATTTTATTTTATTTTTATTCTAAAAACGCATATATGCGTTCTTGGCAAGCAAGTGATGGATTCTAAAGAACGCATATATGCGTTCTTGGCAGGCAATGTGTTAAGAGGATTTTAAACCAAAGAAAGCCTATGGCTTCCATTGGGGTCCTTTGGACTCAATTCATCGAAACATTTAATGACAGACAAATTCATCGAAACATTTAATGACAGACAAATATACAATACTATGCAAAACATCATATAAACAGTTAGAAATCAAAGAGAAAAATATGTAATAATTGTAATAGTTGAGGTTGGGGGGGGGATAGGCTTTTTATAGGGGGCCAGTTTTGAATTGCAGCCACCTGTAAGTGCTCTTTTAGAGCGGTTTTGGAGCAGAGTAGGGATTTACACTCCTTTACGACTGTTGGTAGGGCGTTCCACATTTTTGTGGCATCGCAGGAGAACGAATGTAACCCCTTGTTACAGCCAAATATGGTGTTGTGATTGTGGACGTTATTGACGTTTTGACGGTTGCGTAGGTAGGGGGTCAGTTAGGGGGTTACGTGTCTTTCTCAGGGACACTTTGACACATAGCCTGGGGCCGGTGGATCTTCTGTTTAAATAAAAGTTAGTAAAACTACTGTTATTCTGCAAGTAGTTTGAATGTTGAAATATTTTCAAATTGCATTTGTGGGAGGGGAGGAGAGAGAGGGGGGGGGGGCAGGCAGGTTCCCCAGACATGATGGAAAATGTTTGAACACCACTTTTGCTTTTTGGATTTGAGACAAGCAAGTTAAGCCCTGAACTGATGCTGTTCTCTCTCTCTCTCTCTCTCTCTCTCTCTCTCTCTCTCTCTCTCTCTCTCTCTCTCTCTCTCTCTCTCTCTCTCTCTCTCTCTCTCTCTCTCTCTCTCCCCTCTGTGGGGATTGTGCTTATAATTATATAACAAGATGGCTTCACTGAGAATGGATGGAAGTAGATGAATAAGGGATGAGGATAAGTAAGAAAGGAAATTGGAAATAAACAGAGGGGGGAAGAATAGACAGACACACACACACACACACACACACACACACACACACACACACACACACAAGGGAAAGGCAAAATAGTTCAGGGTTGTGTGTTGACAGCTGATACTGCGGCAGTCAGATAACAGAATGTCAATGGAGTCTCTTTTACATGGTCACCAAAGTGACACAGAAAGTGGATGTCATTTTTTATCTAATTTGGGCTGTTTGGTCACTCTCCTGTGTGTTGACGCATTGGCCCCGAATGCTTATTGCTCCCTTTCCCCCCCGACGGCACCGGAGAGCTGTCAGGGTAACCTGGGTGTATAAATCAATATGGCCACATTCTGACAGGCCTTTCAAAGGCAGGTCATTAAACGGAGCCGTCCAAGCCAATCAGATACGTTTAGTTTTTTTCGCTGCCTCACTCTTTTCAACTTCCCCCTAGAGGGAGGAGTTTGACCTCTAACCCCCAGGCCCGTTCCGTGTATTCGGGTGCCACGTCGCTGCGGCGGGACGCAAGGTCAACAACACTTTGGCACAGATTTGTGCCAACAGTTATAGTCCCCAAAACTCACACGTTTCTCTGAGCGTGGCTTACACTTAGCTGCATCTGAAGACTCACCTCTTCAGACTCCTCACCTCAGCCAGTAGCACTTGCCCTACTAGCCTTGACGACCTGGCAGGATTATGCAAAGGCTAAAATGTAACTTGGATAGCATGTTATGTAGACAGATGCCAGGTCATTGTTGGCCTGGCATCCTATAGTGTGTATAGTTTCAATGTAGGCTGATGATAGGTTCTTGGTTTACGTATGTATTACTATTATTATTAGATTACTATTTGTGTGCATTTGATGTATTATGATGTATTATCTTGTAGGGGTGGGACGATATATCGATATATCGCGATACTTTCTCCCGCGATAAATAATCGATATACATTCAAAAAATATCGATATTAAAAAATAATAATAATAATAATATAATATAATATATTTTTTTGTGATACGTTGTTTTTCTTACTCTGTATTTGTGTAATGATGATTTTGAACTGTTTGGTGCTATTTTATGTGTTTATGAATTGAATACAAGGACTATTGTGATATATCGTTGGTGAATTTTCATGCAATATATCGTGATATTGCAATATATCGATATTTTCAGATATCGTGATATATCGTTGGTGAAATTTCTTGCAATATATATCGAATATCGTGATATCACAATATATCGAACATCGTCGAATATCGTGATATATATTGTTATCGTGGGCCTAATATCGTGATATATATCGTATCGTGAGGTACCCATATCGTCCCACCCCTATTATCTTGTGTCCTTGCTTACTGTAAGTCGCTCTGGATTAAGAGCATCTGCGCTAAATGCCTAAACTGTAAACTGTAAGTGTGAATCAGGCTTTAAAAGGGCTTTACCTGTTCCGACCCCAGCGGTAATGATGGCTGTGACACGCTGGCAGCAGAGCAGTGACATGGGGGGGGGGGGGGCATTAGTCATGTGACATTAGTCATGGCGGTACGGGCTCCATATGCAGATGTCAGGAAAGTAAAGCGGGCTAAGCTTCATGCAGCTGAGACACTGCATTGCATAACTAGAAATCATATTGAGAGTGACCAAAGGGTCAGGGATGATGATTCATAAACTGCAATCCAAAGAGGGAACAAGATATAAAAGACATACCAAAGCCATCAACCCCAGATGTATCTGTTCATCCACTCTATACCAGCACCAGCAGTACATCTTACATTGAGGACTATGTGAGGATAACCTTTACAGGGGTGGGCAACTTTGATGATGGAGAGGGCCACTATATTTCCACACTCACTGCAGAGGGCCACATTGCATATACTGTTGGGTAGTAAACTCTTATCTCTGTATTTTAACTTTTTTCGCCATTCTATGTCACACAAAAGTTGCAAATATAGCCGATCTACAAGCTCAAAACACGTTGCAGAGCGGCACGTTGCAGAGCTTGAGTACAAGTGCTGTTACTTAAAGGGATAGTTCACTCGCAAAATGAATTTGTTTTCTATCGATTAGTCACCCCATGGAGAGTTGAATTCATGGATATTTTTTAGTTTTTGTCGCATTCCTTTGTCGAGTTTCCTTTGTGTCTTCTACCGGAAACAGCTGCCTACCGGTCCTCTGGTCATCAAATTATTGGCTTAGGAATGCCACAAAAAATGAAAAATATCCATGAATTCAACTCGTTGTCGACTGGTTCCACTGGTAGATTCAAAGGCAAAAATGGCATAATAATAACCGCATCATCAGAGCAGCGTAGCTAGCCGTGCCGACCCACCCCGCCCCGGAGAGACCTGGCTTTATTTGGCTGTTGTTCATTCACCTTCTCTGCTGCCCTTTATTTCTAGCTAGTGGGTCAACTACTAGACCACTAGCAAAATGTTTAAAAAAAGAAATATTGGGTCATAGCAGCAGCAGCGTACTCGCTTCCCCTTGGCAGCAAACTCACCCACCTTAAGTGGCCTCGCCCCCTACAGCGCTGGTACAAGTCGTTGGCGTCGGGTAGAAACCTTGTATATCCAAATGTCTTTATTTTTTTCCCCGTAAATTAAGTCCCTATACTCGTCACACTACAGTGTCGCACAACAGTAGCAAAAATAGCCTTTCTGTATATCTGCTTTTTTTTGCTATTTAAAAAACAACATTTAACTTGAAAGTGGTTAAGTGTGTCTGTGGGTCTGGTGGGTGGGTCCCATACCCTAGGTGGGGGTTGGCGAAAGGGCATTTCTGTGTGGAGTTTGCATGTTCTCCCCGTGTCCCCTAGGGAAGGTACCCTCACAAAAAAACATGCAGTAATCCTGGTCACTATACTGCCTCCCCCTGGCCATCTGGCGCACCTGATGGAGGGGAAAGGAACTGGTTGGAATAACGTGTTCCTTCCACGTGCTACGTCCTACCAGGGAAAACTCCCCCCCGTGTCAGGTGATAAGAAGGCTTGTTAGCTCTCATGCATTGAAGGAAGCATGAGCTCAGTCCTGGGCTCTCCCTAGGCTGGCAGAGGGAGAGTAGCGCCCAGGATTACATAGACAATTGGCACTGGGTGAAAAAATTGGTTACAAAATCGTGGGATAAAAATGTTAAATAAAAAATGTAATTCCAGACTTTTACTTATTGTAACAGAGTATTTCTACATTGCGGTATTGATACTTTTACTTAAGTTAAATATGTGAGTACTTTTTCCACCTCTGATAATAACTACAGATTAGATCCACTGGAACACAGGTTATGTTTTTTTCTTCTTTAAAGTAACAGTTTTGGACATATGAGGTTTCCACCCGACAGAGACGTAATGCTCCTTTAAGTGTTCATGACTCAGTGGCTGCCGGTCGTATAAGCATAAAGTAAACGCTGCTGTTTGACGGGGTGTTTGTGGTGGAAACACCCGGCATCACTCATCAGGAGAAGTGGTGCCGACGTAATGGGGTCTCATTATTATAGCCATGTATTCCAGATGCATAATGGCTATAGAGACCCGGGCTCATAATAAAACAATAGATAAAACAATCACAATAAAACAACAACAAGCTCAGGTCTGGTTGTTTAGTGTTAGGCGATGGCTTTGTCTTGCCCCGTAAAAACAAAGACACATATTTCTTTTTTTGTGTATGCCTCCGCTGGCAGCAAACCACGTCAAGTCAAGGCAAAATGTATTATAGCCCAAGATCACAAATCAAAACGTCTCTAAAGGGCTCTGCATGAAAACAAAACGATGATAAGTAACACGAATAAAGAAACAAGAATAAAACCGAAGCATTGCAATGGATCTGCAATCATACAAATACACACACACACACACACACACACACATTCACACGCACACGCACACTCTGCAGGCAATTGAAGATAACTGACAATAATCTGGATGACTCTATTTAAGTGGAGTGTTTCAGACTAGATAATGTCAAAGGCTGATGTGAAAAGTGTGTTTTCAGTTTACTCTTGAATAAATTGACTGTGACGTATTGTGAGCTTGTACTGTATATCTGCTATTTTCGGGGGAAAGAGATGTAGAGGGAAAAAAGAGCAAGAACAAGTACAGAGGCAAATCTCAAGTTTACAAAGTATTGAGGGTTAAAGTGGTTAAAATGTCTGAACATACACATGAACATGGATCCAACATATAAAGATGTGGTGATAGGGTCTCTAAGGGGTCCCTGGCCTGAACAACGTTGACACCCTGGCATAGGGGGATGATTGCCAGAGACGAGGGTCTTGATTGGAGAAAAGCTCTGCCGCCAACTGTTGTTTTATACATTTTTTTGGGATGGTTAGGAGACCGGCGTTGTTTGATCATAGGGGTCTAGCTGTAGTATAGGGAGTGACTAAGGACGATAGGTAGGATGTTGCAAGGTTGTGTGATATTTTATAGGTTAAAAAGTGCTGAAAGACGGCGCTTGAGTGGCCCAGTGGTAAAGTCCCTGGTTCGAATCCACCATGGTGCATCCGGCTAGGTCGAGCGTCTACACGAACACAATTGGCCCGTGTTCGGGGGGAGGGAAGCCGGGCGGGGGAGGAGGGTGATATGTGTCACTGCATGTAATCCTATACGGGCTTGGGCGGCACCTGTCAGCAGGGAGTGTTGGGCGGGAGAAGTAGGACGAAGGTGAGTCAGTATATACGACAGCAGTGACAACACACAGACGTGTGTGGTGAGAAATTAATTGGCATTATGACTAAATTGGAGAGAAAAAGTGGATAAGACTTAATTGGCTACTCCAAATTTAATACTGTGTGTACAGTATAGGGAGCCAGTGTAGAGAGATGAGCACAGGGGTGATACGATCTCATATCATTGTCCTGGTTAACATTCTGGTAGCAGTGTTTTGTACCAGTTGTAATTTTTTTGGTGGTTGGTTTAGGAAGTCCAGAGAGAAGGCTGTTACACTAAAGTCTAGCCCTGATGATACAAAAGCAGGGATGAGTGTTTCAGCATCAGTCATTGACAGAATGGGACGGATCTTGGCCATATCTTTTGATATGTAGTCTTTGTAATGTCGTTGAAATGGTTCTTAAAAGAGAGATTTGGGTCAAATAGGACACCAAGACTGCTAACAGTATTATATGGCTTTGTGAAATTGTGGCAGGCCTATACCAGCTAAATAGAGTGAGATCACTGAATTGGTTTATTTTTCCCGTTATGAACCAACAACTGACATTTCAGTTCTTACAGCATTTAAGAGTGAAACATAAAATGTCATGACATCCGTTGTTTAATTTCTGAAAGACATTGTATCTAAGTAGCACCACCAGCTGTTGACATGCATCAGGCTTCATGGAGATGTCATCACATCAGTTATTAGAATGAAAACCTAGTTCAACGTCTGAGTGATGTACCAAGGGGTAACGTGTAAATTGAAATTAGAATAACACAGATCCCTATGGTACACCATAATTGACGTTTAATGTGATCTGATGAACAGTTGTTATGGAGAACAAAGGGAGATCTGTCAGTTACAGTAACTATGTTCTGATCAAAGATAGACCAGTGCCCGGTGAGACCCATGTAGTTTTGAACAAAGGGAGTCTACCGGCGTGCCTCAGCCTAATACGGCTATAGTCCGGTGTGCCACATGGAGCAGGGACAACAGATGCAGAAGGGATCGACGCTGGAGCAGCTCGGACAGTTTAACCCTTTAAGACCTGAGGCGATTCTTAAAAATGTTTTCTAAATCCTAACCGTTTTTTGAAAAAAATAAAAAATATATTTTTTCACGTTTTTTCAAAAATAGCAGATCTACAAGCTCATAGCGCGGCACTCGGTGAGATATACAAGCTCATAGGGCACTCATAGGGCACTCGGTGCCGCGCTATGAGCTTGTAGATCTGCTATTTTTTTAATAGCCAAAGACATCTAGAAATGACACACAGATGCGTTCCCGGTCTTGACGGGTTAAGAGTGCTGCATGGGGCTGAATGACGTGTTCGTGACGTCAGCCTTAGTTCTGATGATGTGAGCTGAATTGCAAGCAGCGAGGCAGTAAAAACCAACCATAAGGAATCCATCTATTCCTCTGCAGTCTGACGCCTTTTACAGCCTCATCTCTATCTCCACCTGTCTGCACCAGCCTGTCAGAGAGAGAGACAACAAACCCTTTAAGCCTGATTCATAATTCATCGTATGCTGTGTGAGAGCTTGTAGATCTGCTTTTTTTCCCGACTATTATGACATGAGCAAAAAAAGTTAACCCGTTCAATCCGGGAACACATCTGTGTCATTTTAAGATTTCTTTGGCGATAAAAAAAATAGCAGATCTACAAGCTTGTAGATCTGCTATTTTTGAAAAATCGCGAACATTTTTGCAAATCTTTGAATACATATTTTTTAAAGCGTTTTTTTTTTAACCCAAATCCTTGCTTCTGGTGGTCCCTGGAACAAAAATATTTTACAAACGTTCGCTTTAATAAAGATTTGCAAAGACAGATAGCCAAAGACATATGACAGAGATGCTTAATGGATTAAAGCTCTATATTGTTCTGGATAGTAATCATTGCTTTATAAAGTGTTGATTTAGTAACAGGTGTCTCCCCCCATTTCTACAGTTCTCCACTAAACAGAAAATTTTCCAGTTTTGTCTCAGGAGAGAGAACTCTGAAAATATCATTTTTCAGCTTCAACTCTACAGTATAGTGTTCCAGTTCCAATTTTGTCTGCTCGGTCGTTTTGTTTAATCATTTCCAATTTCACTCGTTTACCCTCCACCCTCTCGCTCTAATAACTAGAGGGATAAGATTGGTATTCCGACCTGAAAATGTTGTGGAGGCGCACCGTTGATCCGATCCGCACCAAACTTGGCACAAACACTGTTCAGGGGTCTGCCGTGACAGTTGCCACACCAGGGGCCCCATCAGGGAACCCTGATGGACCCCCTGGGGGCCCCTGAGGCCACAGGCACACCGTTGCTCCAATCTGCACCAAACTTGGCAGGGGCACGCTGGGTAAGACCAGTGGTGGAAAGTAACTAAGTACATTTACTTAAGTACTTGTACTTAAGTACAATTTTGAGGTATTTGTACTTTACTTGAGTATTTCCAATTTCCAATACTTTTACTTCTACTCCACTACATCTCAGAGGCAAATATTGTACTTTTACTCCACTACAATTATTTGAAAACTTAAGTTACTAGTTACTTTGCAGATATAAATTATGATATTACGAAACATACATTAACCACTTTACTATTTTATACCTAGGCTATTTGAAAATAGCAGATCTACAAGCTCACAACGCGTCGCTTTGCGACGCGTTGTGAGCTTGTAGATCGGCTATTTTCAAACATTTTGGTACTTTTACTTTTGGTACTTTAAGTACATTTTGATGCCAATACTTCTGTACTTTTACTCAAGTAAATTTCGAATTCCGGACTTTTACTTGTAACAGAGTACTTCTACAGTGCAGTATTGATACTTTTACTTAAGTAAAACATTTGAGTACTTTTTCCACCACTGGGCAAGACCTAGACGGTTGAGTGCCTGAAACGGAAGAACCGGAATCAGGCTGAAAGTACCGCCCAAGGAGATGACGTTGACGCAGGCACACCGTTATTCCAATGCTCACAAAAACATGGCACAAATGTTCCATGACTGTAGTCACGCCAAAAGAAGCCTAAATTGCACACACATGGGGCACTACAACAGTGTTACAGCAGTCTTTTTTCAAATGGCTATAACTCGGTGACCATTGCTCTGATCAGCGGCCAATATAGGACTGGATTTGAAGGCCGCCAGTGGTGGAAAGTAACTAAGTACATTTACTTAAGTACTGTACTTAAGTACAATTTTGAGGTATTTGTACTTTACTTGAGTATTTCCAATTTCCAATACTTTTACTTCTACTCCACTACATCTCAGAGGCAAATATTCTACTTTTACTCCACTACAATTATTTGAAAACTTTAGTTACTAGTTACTTTTCAGATATAAACTATGATATAATGAAACATACATTAACCACTTTAGCCCTATTTTAAACCTAGGCTATTTGAAAATAGCCGATCTACAAGCTCACAACGCGTCGCATCGCGACGCGTTGTGAGCTTGTAGATCTGCTATTTTCAAATATTTAGTACTTTTACTTTTGGTACTTTAAGTACATTTTGATGCCAATACTTTTGTACTTTTACTCAAGTACATTTTTAATTCTGGACTTTTACTTGTAACAGAGTATTTTTATATTGCAGTATTGATACTTTTACTTAAGTAAAGAATTTGAGTACTTTTTCCACCACTGACCGTACGGCACACTTCAAGTTGTATTGATATAATATTGATTGACCCGGTCTCTTTGTTGCATGTGTAAATGAGTGTGTGTTTGTAAAACATCGCTGACACATTGGGAGTAACATTGGTAAAGTGTATATTGCCTCGACCCGAGAATGATGGCTGATTACTTGTCATTGATCTGCATTCGATCTGTGCGTCCATCCTCTTTATTGTCGTTCCACCGAGGAGGACAGTGTAGAAATCAGCGTGTGTTCAAACACCCTGTTGACACGCTGACATTATTGATATGCTTGTCAAGTCGTATGTCAGAAATCCTTTTTTTTTGCGGTTTGCACGACCGTACATCTCTGTTTACACTGTGTGTGTGTGTGTGTGTGTGTGTGTGTGTGTGTGTGTGTGTGTGTGTGTGCTGATGTCTGTATCAGTCCAAAGCCTCCTGTTTGGTTCCAGCTTGGACTGTGTTTATGCAAAGTATCCAGAGATCTATGCATATGTATGTGTGTGTGTAAATAATATATATATATATATATATATATATATATATATATATATATATATATATATATATATATATATATGGTGAGATAAAGATAGATGTACTTAAATATTTATGAATATACACAATTTGGGGTTTAACTATCCCTTAAGCTGCCATGTACATTAGGTGCAATTGAGTGGGTGATGTCATGTTTTATTTATTGCTACATGTATATTAGATGAATGTTGATGCTCTGGTCTTTGGCGTACATCACATTCATTGGCTAATTTATTCATGTCTTTCCGTTGAAAATGCTGTTAAGCAGCTGTCAAAGGGGGGTCAAGAAAGATTATTCATGTATTTCATGCAACAAAGTTATATGAATTAGCCTTCAGTCGACTTGTGTTTTTCAATAACACTGGCTACGTTGACGATCTCAACCAGTGGTCCGGGGACCACCAGTGGTCCTTGGGGGGGTTCCAGGTGGTCCCCAGCTAAATGATAGAGAGTTGGTAACCAAATGGACCCTTATAATAGATCTTTAACTCTTGAGCGTAAAATGAAACCAAATGGACCCTTACGGGTCCATTTGGTTTCATCTTTACACTCTCAAGAGTTAAATTATTATTAAACATCTGCATTACTTAATTAAAGAATTGTTATTTTGATCAACGTTTGCCTGTCATCTCTCCTATGGTACCAACATCAATACAGCATAGAATTGTGGACAAAATCTTGTCCAACAACATATTCTAAGATCTGGGTCTGAGAGGCAAAATCTCCTCAAACGGTGGTTCCGTGGCTCAAATGCCTCATAAATAATGGATCCTTGATATGAAAAAGGTATGAAAACCACTGATGTGAGTGTATCCTGTGTCTCTCCAACCTCCTACAGTACAAACAAGTGGAGCAGTACATGTCCTTCCATAAGCTGCCTTCAGACTTCAGACAGAAGATCCACGACTACTATGAACACAGGTACCAGGGCAAGATGTTTGACGAGGAGAGCATTCTGGAGGAGCTCAACGAGCCTCTCAGAGAGGTAAGGCAGCCACGTGTTTGTGTGCACATCACCAGTGTTGATTTTGACAGCAAATTTTGATTTAGTTTTAGTCATAGCCTTTTGAGTAGCACTAATAGTTTTAGACTTTAGTCATATTTTAGTCATAAAAAAAAAATTGGCGGGCCGCGGTGGCATCGAAATGATTTCCACATAGCTGCATGCCGAAAATAGCCGATCTACAAGTTCACAACAAGCGTTGTGAGCTGGTAGATCAACTATTTTTGGTCTGTTATTTTAGATATTTTTTTAAAAAGTGTGAGAACTATATTAATTTAGAAGTCATTTTTAGAATCGGCCTCTCACAAGATCTTACTTGTGCGGACAGCAAAATTTTAGGATGGCCTAAATCTAACCCTATGCCTATATAATTTTTATTACATTAACTCTCTCAGTGCCACGCCCCGAGATATCCCGAGTTTTTCCCGAGTACACTCCGTGCCAGCGAGTTTTTATTTTTGACTGTGGTCGCGCTATTCTGTTTATTTTTCATGATCACTTTCGCTTCCTGACTCCTTCAGACTCATTGGGTTCCGGTTTCATGACGCAGATTCCGTTTCCGGTTCTCATTTTTTTCCCGCAGTCATTTTTGGCCAGAATAGGGAAAGTCACGGTTTTTCACACGGTATAAAAAACAAACGGAGAGGTCCACGTCTACTCTCTTTGGTCTGTGTCGATTTGTTGCTCTCTACTGGTAGAACTGTATTATGGGTTTAAAAACCCAATCAAATTATTTATTTGAATGAAAAATTACAAAAAAAAAAAAAAAAAAAAAAACGCAATTTCTCTTGGCAATGAGAGAGTTAAAGACATTTTTATACTTATATTTTGAAACTTTATCATAATTTTAAAATATACATCTGCTCTGTAACAATACCTGGGACACACATCTGTGTCGTTAAACACAATAAAACGACACGCAGACATAACATCGTTTCCCGTTTTTTCAGGAAATCGTCAACTTCAACTGTCGCAAGCTGGTGGCGTCCATGCCGCTGTTCGCCAACGCCGAGCCCAACTTCGTGACCGCCATGTTGACCAAGCTCCGCTTCGAGGTCTTCCAGCCGAAGGATTACATCATCAGGGAGGGCACCATCGGGAAGAAGATGTACTTCATCCAGCATGGAGTGTGCAACGTCCTCACCAAGGGCACCCTGGGGATGAAGCTCTCGGACGGATCGTATTTTGGAGGTACGGCGCCTTTTCCAGAAGATTCTCTGGTGATGAAAGCTTAACCCTTTAAGACCTGAGGCGATTCTTTAAAAAAATCTAAATCCTAACAGTTTTTGGAAAAAAATCTAAACATTTTTTTTCACGATTTTTCAAAAATAGCAGATCTACAAGCTCGTAGCGCGGCACTCGGTGCCGCGCTATGAGCTTGTAGATCTGCTATTTTTGAATAGCCTAAAGAAATCTAAAGTGACACAGATACGTTCCAGGTATTAATGGGTTAAAGCAGTGGTTCTCAAACGTTTTCATGTCAAGGACCCCCAAATTGACAAGATATGCCTCAGGGACTAAGAGAAGGTTTTTACGCATCTAGCAGTGATTCTCAGCCATTTTAATTTCAAGGACCCCCAGTTTGACATGCATTAGGCTACGGACCCCCATTTAATGACATTTCTATCTCTGGGACCCCGATTTATATTGTAACATCAATGTTGATGTAACTCTGAGAGTGTACAAATGCACACTCTCAGAGTTACAGACCATAAGGGTCCATTTGGTTCCTAACTATCCATCATTTAGCTGCGGACCAGCTGGAACTCCCTCAAAGACCCCTGGGGGTCCTCGGACCCCACTTTGAGAACCAATGGCTTTAAGGGCAAGACCACTTTGGTAGAGGTTTGTCTACTGTGTAGATCAGAGGTCTTCAACAGGGGGTCCGCGGAGGTACTGCAGGGGGTCCACGAAATTGTTGTTTGATTAAACAATATTTTTGTTTGAAAAAAAAAAACTTGAATTTTTTTTTTTTTCAAATTGTCTTTAAACATAACATGAATCCATAGCAAACAGATAAATGGAGGCACAATGCACAATAACATGGTATGTTCATACATATTTTGTAGAGAATTTTTATTTTGCACACCTACTGGGGCAGGTGCGTATAGGAGCAGGCAATATAAAACACAATTGTATACATAAATATACAATATATGTGGTAGCCTCCCCTACCCTACGAGGTAGGGGGTCCCTGCTCCATCTCCCCATCAGTTTGGGGGTCCCTGGCCTGAAAAGGTTGAAGACCCCTGGTGTAGACAAACCTCTGTCTGCTGTCTACCTGTCTACTATGAGTAGACTATGTTAATACAATACTCTACTCTTCCATTGAGACATATAGAGCTTGGGGTCAGTAAGGACACCAACTGATTGACAAGTATTGCCTTCAATGCCTTGAAGTATCGCCAATATCTCCCCAGGCCAAAGCAGGGGTTTCCCTCTTGAGTCAGTTGCAATGACCTCTTTTCATCAGCAGAGGACATTAAACTTTGGGATTGTGGTTTTAATGTTATACTCCATCACACAACGGTGTCACTTGCAATGCAAACAGAAGAACTGCGATCTTCAAGCTTGTTAGCTTGAAGATCAGTTCTTTATGTTAGCTTGAAGATCAGTTCTTGTTACTGTAGCTTGAAGATCAGTTATTTATGTTAGCTTGAAGATCAGTTATTTATGTTAGCTTGAAGATCAGTTCTTCTGTTTTTAGCTTCTTAGCTTGAAGATCAGTTCTTGTCAGCCAAGTTGACACCCTGTGGATTACAAATCAGGCTGAAGTGTTTGTTTCCCGCTGCGCTCCAAAATCCCACAAACACCGTCTGCTGCTAAAGCAGCTGGCATTGATTGAGAGCCCGGGCCGTGATGTGTTCCCTTCATTAAGGTACACCGCAGTGCCTTTGAAAATATCATCTTTGATGATTTTTTTCTTTCTTTTTTTAAAATCTTTGCCTTTCTCTCTCCTCGTTTCCAAAGAAATCTGCTTGTTGACGCGGGGCCGGCGGACGGCCAGCGTGATGGCGGAGACCTACTGTCGACTCTACTCGCTGTCCGTGGACAACTTCAACGAGGTGCTGGAGGAATACCCCATGATGAGACGAGCATTCGAGACCGTCGCCATCGACCGACTGGACCGCATAGGTACTGTATCCCCGTCCTCATACAGACTAGTGATGATTTTGATTTAGTTTCAGTCATAGTCTTTTGAATCAAATTCCATTAGTTTTAGTCAAATTTATTGTCATCTGAAACGTTTTACTGTTCGTCTAGTTGACTAAATATCATAAGATTATAGTCGACTAAATCTACAGTTGATTTAGTAGATAGATATTTAGTAGTAGAAATGTATTTTGGTCGGTGCCTTGATGGCGTCGTAATGGCTGATTTTACACTTGGTTACGTGCTGAAAATAGCCGATCTACAAGCTCACAACACGTCGCAGTGCGACGCGTTGTGAGCTTGTAGATCTGCTATTACCCCAGCGCAACCAAACATAAAATGACTTGTCTTTTAGTTCTACTGGATCTCTTTTCCTATAGTCCGTCCCTAACATCTTTAGTCTACTTTTTATTTGTTGACGAAATTGTTAATATATTTAGTCTTAGTTTTAGTCATCATAGCTTAGTTTTTATTTAGTTTTCGTCAGTGAAAAAAGGTAGTCGACCAACATTTTTCGTCATAGTTTTAGTCGACGAAATCAACACTGATACAGGCACATTTTACAGACATTTTCACAGTTCATTTGAGACCAAATATAGTGAAGGGAAGTATATACTGTAGCTGGGTTAATTTAATTCAAAATTAGAAACAAAAACTAGCACAGTCATGTATAATGCAATTTGCCGGGTGCACGGCTTATACTCCGAATAATAGCCAGCACTCCGAAGTTCAAGTCCTTCTGGTACTTTAAATTCATAGAGGCGCGGAAAGCCCTGATACACGCTGAGGAAGGCTTGACGCCGAATACAATGTCCGTGCTTTTATGAATTACAAGTACCAGAAGGAATCCGGAGTGCTGGCTATTGTTTCTTATTGTGATTAATTTTGTTCTCCTGCTAAAGTGAGCACTTCACCCATTTTCAACCGCATCTTATGAATCGGTCGTCTCGTCCCTCAGCGCTCATTATAACATCCTCGTTATAATGATGATAGCGCTAATAGAAACTATAGCCTATCTTCCTGGAGAGTTAGCATGGCTGAAATGGAAGCCCGTGTACTTATACTGTACATCAATACAAAATAACAAATAAAAAGTTTGAAATGTTATTTGAAATGACCAGACCATGCCTAGTGCCTACCGATGTCCACAGTCCTCCTCTGACATGCACAGCGAATGGTGCCATCCTATATTGGGCATTAGTGAGGACCAATACTGTATATGCCAACCCCTATAGGTGGGGTTGGCGAAAGGGCCTTTCTGTGTGGAGTTTGCATGTTCATCCGGGGCGCCTGATGGAAGGGAAAGGAACTGGTTGGAATAACGTGTTCCTTCCACGCGCTACGTCCTCCCGGGTAAACTCCCCCCCCCCTGTCAGGTGATAAGAAGCGGCCTGCTCACTCCTCGTGCATTGACGGAAGCATGAGCTCGGTTCGGGGCTCTCCCTAGGCTGGCAGAGGGAGAGTAGCGCCCAGGATTACAGCTTAGGCAATTGGCACTGGGTGAAAAAACGGGTTACAAAAATCGTGGGATAAAAATTATATAGAAAAATAGTTGAAAATGGGTGAATTGCTTCCAATACGAGCACATTGTGTTACGTACTGAACGATGCCAGGTATTGCGCTTGTCTTGACTGTTCCGTGTCATTAAAGATGACATGGCCGGTAAAAGGAGCTGAGGTTGTTCCTTCTGAGGGACACTGGACACTGTAACCATAGATGACCGCTGGTGCTTTGTTTCCTGGCTAGAGAAAGTACCCGCATTGAAGGACGTACATCACGTACGATACCTCTGACCGTCCATTTCCTCCTCACGCTCGTGTTTTCTCTCCCCTCTGCTCTGTTTATGTCTTGTTAGAGGAGAAGCTTGTCTGTTTGTCTGTGTATATACTGTTTTTCAACATCTGGTCTGGGGCCCACCGGGGGTCAAAATGGACCCTTACGGGGTCTGTAACTCTGAGAGTGTACAATGGAACCAATTTATTTTCTTTAATTTTTTTTTTTAAATCTTCATTGTTAATTTAACGAGAGTGTACATTTAAGGGTCCATTTGGTTCCATTTGTACACTCTCAGAGTTACAGACCCTTAACGTGATCATTCGGACTCGGTCCCCAGACCCGACTTTGATATCGAGTGCTGTGCTGCAGTGGTTTTCAAATGTTTTTGTGTCTGGGACCCCGAAATTGGAAAATATTTGGCCGCGGACCCCCATCTAAAAAGCTTATATGCCAGGGACCCCAGAAGAGAAGATTTGGGTTAAAGAAATTCAAAATTATTCAAGAATCTCAAGAATAGCAGATGTATGAGCTTGTAGATCTGCTACTGTTGAATATGAGAATTTCACGGGACCGCTCTCCGCCCCTCAACTTCTCCGCGCGTCCCAAATAATAGCCCGCCTCTCATTGAAAATGAACTACTAAGGCACGTCAACCGCTCCCCGTCTGAAATGACCTTTACACTTTTAAAATGGAAGTCAGTGGGGCTCTGATCGGTGCTGAAACCTTGCCCAAATGTGGACATTACACGCTGGCCACAGAACTCCATGATACACATTGGAGCTTCGAGATCCACAGCATTCAGTAAATATTTTTGTTCCTATAATGCATGCAATTGTTTAATTTCATGTCTCTAATAATCCGTCTTTCTTTCCCCCTGGTCAACGCAGGCAAAAAGAACTCCATCTTGATGCACAAGGTCCAGCATGACCTCAACTCGGGCGTCTTCAACAACCGGGAGAACGAGATGATCCAGGAGATCGTCAAGTACGACCGCGAGATGGTGAAGCTGGTGGACCTGCAGCGGCCCAGGGCCATGTCCATGACCTCGGGCATGTTCGGCGGGGCCAGCGGCAGCTCAGCCATCGCCACCCTCCAGCAGGCCGTGGCCATGAGCTTCTGCCCCATGGGGGGCGCCATGGGGGGCCCCATGGGTGGCCCCATGGGAGGACCCATGGGAGGACCCATGGGGGGCCCCATGGGAGCACCCTCGGGTGGCCCCGTGGGAGGCCCCAGTGGAAGCACTGGGAGTGGGACTCTGCAGTCCCCGCGCATGGTCCGACGCTTCCAGGTGATGCAGAACTTGTCCAGAGAGGCTTCCATGTCTCCCATTCAGCCTCAGACCCCGCAGGCGTCCGGAGGGGCCTTTCCCCTGGTTTCCAGTCCGCCCGTCCAGAGCCCGCTGACGGCCACGGGACGGACCTTCCAGTACATGGCGGGAACCATGGGACCCTCCGGCTCCCAGCTGTCCCTGGTGCAGCACCACGCGCCCAGCCCCACGCACGCCCAGCAGAGGCCCGTCTCGCACATGCGGAGCACCCACTCCCTCCACGCGGGCAGCCTGAGCCAGAGCGCCCGAGTCCTGTCCGCGTCCCAGTCTTCGCTCCCCCAGGAGGGGGGGACGCCGCCGCAAGCCGCCGGCTCCGCGGCCCCCAGCCCCCCGACGTCCACCCGCACCTCCAACACCTCCATCGGCCCTCCTCCTCAGCCCGCCGCTCACGCCAGCCTGCCGGGGCCCTCGGGGGTGCCGAGACCGGCGTCGTCAGCTCGTCAGAGTATGGTCTTTGCCTCCACGCCTCCCCCGGGAGGGCCTTCTGGAGTCGGGGTGGTGGCGGTGGCGCCGCCACCGGCGGCCACAGCAGCAGCAGCAGCAGTGGCAGCCAGCCCCCTGTCGGGGCCCCCCGAATCTGGAGTTCCCAAGAAGGATTCCATCGTCAGCCTTCCGGAGCTAGACTCTGCCAGAAACCGGCTATCCTCCAACTTGTGACCCTGGTAAAAAGTTTGGTTTAGAGAGAGAGAGAGAGAGGCCTTTTATCGTGGGAGGATCTTAATGTCTGTTTTAGGGTCAGTCTGGCTGATCTGTCAGCCTCTTCTGGACCGGGTCAGCCACCCACCTCCCACCACCAGTCATTCTAGCTTGATGAACTGGCTTGGTTTCCACAGAGGAGGGGGGGGCAAAAAAGAGCAACTCGAAGACTTTGTGACACTACGGCTAGAAGGAGACTATACGATTAAACTAGTACAAACTAAGGTCGAACTGGTCTACTCTACTGTGCCAGCACCTTTAGTCTTAGTATCACCCCTTACACTCTGCTTCCAAACACCTATATCGCTGTCTTTAATGTAAAGATATGGAGTATAATTAAATGTAAACATGTTGCATACTGTGTAGAATCCATGCAATGCAATCTAGCTGGAGCTGGACTTAAAAATGAAAATCAGGGACTTGAGGTCAAACGACAATGACATTTTACTGCTTTCAACAAGTGTTTTTTGGGTGTAATTTATTTTCCTCTGTATAAGCTGTCGTAGCAAAATAACTCGTTGCTCTTCATACGGTATTGTTTAAAAATGGTAGTGAACATAGTGTTTTAGACCGCTGGTCGATCTTACATCGATGTGTAAATAGTAAATGAGAGAAGAAAAAAAAACATAAACAAAAGGGAAACTGACAGAAGGGTATTATCTTCATTGTATCTATCCAAACCAAAGTTGAGCTTGGAACACAAAGTCTGGTTGTGTCTGTATCAACGGGAGAAAAAAAAAGGAAGCATAGCAGAAGATGCCATTTATTTAACTGCCTTGATTCAACGTTAGAAGCCATATGTTTGGTTTGCGTGTATGTAAGTACGCGGGGCGTAACGTTTGCGTGAGAGTTTGTTTGGTACGTTTATTGGTTCCGAATGTTTTCTCAAGGAGAACGCGCTGCTTGCACGCCGCATCCTCGCGCCACGCTTTGCAACGAAGCACGCTCGTTTTTTTGCCACGGGGCCACGTTTCCCTTTTTTTCCACGTAACATCCTGGGAAGGAAGCGGTGTGTGTTGTCGTTGTCGTGTTGGCAGAAAGAACATCTGGGAAGTGGCGTGTTGCTGTTGTCGTTGTGTTGGCAGAAGCATCTGGGAAGCGGTGTGTTGTTGTTGTTGTTGTGTTGGCAGGAAGCATACTGATTGTAACCCTGACCCACAAGGTGGTTAATTAGTTTGAGCTTCATCAGCAAAAGGAACCATTTTGTGAGCAGCCCCATTCTGTATACTTGCTTGTTTTCGTCTAGTTTCGTTTTTAATTAACACATGCAATATAATTCTGCAATACTCTACCCCGCCTATATATAAATATATGTGAATATAAATATCTATACATACGCTGTACAGGAAAGTGAAATTTCTTTCTTTTCATTTTTACTTTTTTCTTTTTTTTTTTTACTGTGAAACCTTGAAGAATCCAGCAACTGTTGTGCGGCTTCACTTGAGTTATTGTAATCCAGCGAAACATGTTGATACCTTAACCAAAAATGTGGGAGGTAGTGAGAGGGTGTAATGTTTTCCTTTATCAAGTGAGACTAACTGTGTAAAAAAAACGGCCAAGAGTCACGAGCTCCTCCCCCCCCCCCATAAACAATGTCACTTTAAATCCCATTTGGAAATATCAAATTGTATACAGGTTAGACCAAACCGAGAGAGGGGTCGGGGTGGGATCGGGAGATTTTCGGGGGCATAAAGATAAGGTTCCCCTGTAAAGAAAAAAAAAAACCTTGCTCCGTATTACGCGAGTTGTCTACACCATCGGTTCTCAAAGTGGGGTCCGGGGACCCCCAGGGGTCCTTGAGAGGGTTCCAGGGGGTCCCCAGCAAAAAAATGTGTTAAAATAGCATCACAATAATTTTAACCTTTTATACTTTGGGCTATTAAAAAATAGCAGATATACAAGCTCATAGCGCGGCACCGAGTGCCGCGCTATGAGCTTGTAGATCTGCTATTTTTGAAAAAATCGTGAAAATTTGTGCAAATCTTTGAATATGATATATTTTCAAGCGAACATTTGCGACTAAAATCTTTGCTTCTGGTGGGTCCCTGGAACAAAATATTTGAGATGGGGGTCCGCGGCCAAATACATATCATTTTGGGGGTCCTTGACATGGAAAAAGTTTGAGAACCACTGGTCTACACCCCACGTTCCCCACAAAACTCGTATGAATGTCTCAACAATTAGAACCTAACCTCCCAAACCGCAGTCCTATATCGTTCATGATTTTAGGGTAACACGTATATACGTGGCGAGGCTTGGATCATAATATAAAATATTTTGATCCGGATGTACTTCAAAAAAGCCTTCTCTCGCTGAATGTATGCCATACGAGAAGGATGACAGACAGCTAATCAGACATAAACTGCCATGTAAATACAGAGATTAAAGGGGGGGGCTATGATGCAAGGGGGGGGGGGGGTGGTGTGTGTTATGCTGTATTTGTTGCCGAGTGTTTGTGTGACGTTTCTTAGGTTTTGACGATGCTTACTCTGGATCAGAAATGTACTGTGTGTGACTCTGTATGCTAATCCTGCTCCCCGTCGAAAACCCTGTCGGGGAGGATACACACTTTTCGTTCCATTTGTTGAAGAGAGAGCGAGAGAGAGTCGAGTCGTGGGGCCGCTATGAACTCCTTCGGGGGCCCGGCGAACACGAAAGCACTCGAGGACATCCAGATAAGCACCTTGAGTCGCGTTACGACCTTGTAATCAAAATGAAAATCAATCGGTCTGTTCTCTTACGGACGACTGCGCTACTTTGTCCTGTTATGTTGTTATCTGGTTAAACTGTAAAGGACAGAGGTGGTATCCGTTATCTGGTTAAACTCTAAAGGATGGAGGTACGTGGCTCCCCATTGGGAGACTAATGCTTAATTTATGCCTCGTCGCACAGCGGTGTCTGTTGCGTTTGCCGCAAACAGCCGATCCACAAGCCCAATGACGTGTCGCGGACGCGACTTGTGGTGAGCTTGTGGATCGGCTATTTCTAGGGCGTGTGCCACCGCCGTACGACGAGGTAGAAATCAGTGCTGGATGCTTGACGGAGCATAGATCAAGCTTAAAAACAGGCAGCTGACTCAATGTGTCAAACAAACACACAACCTCGACTGACGTTCCCAGCTCTGAACCTCGATCGATCCAGAACCTAACTGTAAAATCATTGCGACGGACATTTCACTCAGGTTTGCCCACCTTTCCAGAGAGAGAGAGAGACGCATTGATCGCTGCAGCGGGGGCTCCTCATCGATTTACCCGTACCCATGTACACCCCCAGTCTCTCCTCCCATAATAATCAACTTGTTGGTTTATAACCCACGCTGAAAAAGTTTCACCTCCGGTTTGGATTGGCTTAGACGTGGAGGATGCGGTGTGGGAGTTCCCAAAGCCCGACGGATGGCTCCACAATAGTGAAAAGCTCTCTTTTATTTGTCTGCCATTTTGTTTTATCCCCCATCAACCTTCCCTGGAGGCCATTTAAGATCTCGAAAATAAACTATCGGTGATTGTGTTTATCCAAGGGCTTCATTATACGCCGTAACCCCCCCGGCTCATTGTCATTGTAGAACAACCACACCTTCACGTTTTCTGTTTGATCAATAACAGACATCAAACCACATTCTTTGTCCTTACATCGGTCAGAATTATGAGATCCCATTCCATCAGCTGCGTACAATAACTGTCCTTGACTTTTTTGCTTTTAATTTGCCCTACGGGAAAGGTACATGCCAAAATGCCAGTATGATTACGAATGAATCGAGTCCAGTGTGAAGAGATGTTTTTTTTTTGTGTGCTTCAATACGGTTCCAGTGCAATCAATGGGTCCTCTTTCCCCCTCTCTTCCTTTTTGTGCTAATACCAGAGTTTGCCCTATTAAGCTGCTATCAGGACTGTGCTGATATTATTTGAATGAGTCCACAGTGAGTGAGAGCAAGACGGAGTTGAGCGTTAAAAAAAAAAAGAAGAGCTAATCTTTCAGGCAACGTCAGGTCGGTTTCATTCACACCGTTAACCACTTAAACCCTATTCTTCTGTTGACTGTAACGGTGAACTAGGAAGATAAGCGAAGGTGACGGTGATGTTTTAGGACACATTTAATGGAAGAAACACTTCTTATTCTAGCGTATTCAATTCTAGTGTGAACCGTGGGTGAATTCGGCGAGAGAGACAACATTGTGTGTAGAATCAACTTCCGCTCAATGGAAGACGTCGACAAAAGTTTGAACCCTCAGTTATCAGGCCAATGTAACCCTGACCCTGTGGAACACTGCTTGTGTGTGTGTGTGTGTGTGTGTGTGTGTGTGTGTGTGTGTGTGTGTGTGTGTGTGTGTGTGTGTGTGTGTGTGTGTGTGTGTGTGTGTGTGTGTGTGTGTGTGTGTGTGTGTGTGTGTGTGTGTGTGTGTGTGTGTGTGTGTGTGTGCTTCAATGCGTCACAGACATCTTGTGTGCATGATCTACAGTGTTGTATTTGCCTGATGACGGGGGCTTTAAATGTGTGATTATCTTTATTGTTTATTACGAATCCTCATTAGTCCTCAGTGCCGCAGTGAAGGCTACTCCTCCTGTGTTCCAAACATTCACACTTCACAATCAAATTAAAACATTATACAATGGAATTCCACCATTACAGTTAAAACTAAACTAAAGCAACAAAAATGACAAATGGCTGAATATTTCGGTCTTCACATAACTCCACAGTTAAACCCTTTACTTTGACCGGGATCCCCCAGGGCTCTATACTAGGTCAGCTAGTATTTCCCTCTGCACAAAATCTCTTCACCAATATCTTCTATTTCTTACCATACGTTCGCCCCCGGAATACGGACGCCATAGGGTTCAAGTGGTTAACTTAATTCTTCTGAACCTCAACAATGAAGCGCGTGGGGCTGAAATCCCTCGTTCCGGGCGCCTGACGCTGGCTGACGATTATTACCGAGCATCCACGTTTCAGACCTCTCATTCTTGCTGTACCAGATGTTAAAGGGTACCGAATGCCTTGGTGTTGATGTCTTAGCAAAATCAGGGTATTCTTTGTGTTTTCAGACGAGACGTGTGTGTTTTTCCTTTGAATCATTTCCTTTAGTTTTTGGGTTGTTTTTAAAACGGTGTGTGCCCCCCTGTGCACATGGGACTGTACATACCTTGTGCCTAGTATAGTTTCCACATAAGTCTATTTTTGTGGTATGTACGGTATTATGTGCCTGTAAAAATGCAAAATATGTGTTTTTAATTTTCAACTTGCAATATATGTACAAAAAAAAATGTTAGCTGAAGACTAGTACTGCTGAATTTAAAAATGACAATGTCAGTATAATATGATTTTCCCTGGTTTTCGGGGAAACACAAAAATTGCACATTTTTGTTGGTTCGAGCCTTCCAACACCATGCGCGCTGTACTCTGTACTCATCTTCAGTACATTTGGTATATACTACTACGTACGCAGAGATGTTGGGCACATTTTGTTGTGTTTTTACCACAACCTGCTGTAAGCCGAGCATTTTCTACAGTGGGGGGAGAGTGACATCCAGCAGAGCCCTCGGTGGACGTTAGCTAGACGTTAGCTTAGATGTTAGCCTTGGTTTTATAGCTGCACACCGAGACGACCAATTTAAAAAAGCTACGATTCGGCACTCATTTTAATTAATAAAACGTTATTTCAAAACAATCTGTATGGTAAGAGTATGTTAATAATAATAACTATGGAGGTGGTCTCCCCTACGCCAGTGGTTCTCAACCTTTTCAAGCTGCGACCCCCCCAAAATAATCATATTTGAACTGGGGACCCCCCAAAATAATCATATTTGAACTGGTCATATTTGAACTGGGGACCCCCCAAAATAATCATATTTGAACTGGGGACCCCCCAAAATAATCTTATTTGAATTGTTGACCCCCCCACCGGGCCCATGCACCCTGACAAGCACTTGGAATTGTAGGAGTTGAGACATTACATTTGACTCGTTTGACTCGGTTCCACAGATAAATATTGTGAAAATAGCAGATCTACAAGCTTGTAGATCTGCTATTTTCAATAGCAGATCAGATACTGCAGTGCAGTGCACACAGCAGATAATGTTTGCGTCTTTCTTATATTATTTGACAATTTGGCCAATATTTGACCAGTTTTTATATGAGTTTGTTGGTTGCTTTTGATGCAGTAATGGTCTTTTTTTTTTAAAGGTCTTAAAAGTCCTTAAAGTGTCACTTTACTGTCCCCCCAAAAATCATGTGGAGACCCCCCTGGGGGTCCCGACCCACAGGTTGAGAACCACTGCCCTACGCTAAGACATTCTAAACCCTATAGGTGTCGGTTAGTACAATTTGAAATCTGAAAGACGATGTTAATTTGACCCCAGAACCGTAGCACCCCTGGGTTTAACAGGACACGGCAGGGGACATACTGCATTTATATGTATGTTTCATATCTAGAGCAGAGTTCTGTGGCATTCTCAGTGGGACCTTCAGAAAAAAACGTAGACGTTGCTGATGTGTACAAAGAAGAACTACCGATGTGTAAAATAAATGATTTGACTTTTATGTCTTTTAACGGGTCTTAAACTTCTAGTGTTGTAGCTGCCGTAGCTTTGCTTACCTAAGCCTTCTTCTCTCTCTGCTTCAGGACTCTGTGTACAGTGCGTTTTGAGTTTTTGTGTGTGTGTGTGCGTGTGTTCCTGTGCCTTTCCTTATATAATGTCGGTCCCACTTGAGAATAGAATGCTATTAGTGGTTTGCGACCCAGGTTAAGCGGGGGGAGAGAGAGAGAGACAGAGAGAGAGAGAGACACTGAAGGTTCTTTACACGGTCAGGATTCGTTTGTGCTTGGCCCACTGTAGAGCCCTTATTACGCCTAATTTAATTTATACGTCATCATACGACCCGACCGCGTCACTCGCGGACGGTGGTACGATGCCGTATAAACTAGGCTTTAAAGCCGTGATTATAGTAGGACCATCGCCTAGAATAAAGTAGCATTCCATAGCCTGCACACCAGTGTGTACGGACACCTCATTAAACCAGCACTAGCATAGAAAATAGCACAGATGTGTGATGGAGCCTTTGCTCTCTGTCTGTCTGTCTCTCTCTCTCTCTCTCTCTCCCTCTCTCTCTCCTGGGCCGGTCGACAACCACATCATCAGTCTCTGCTTTAGGTTCTTGCTCTGACTCGGTTCTGTTTTTAGTCCCAAGGAATTTCGCAGGCATCTCAAAGACCTCCGGGTTCCTTCTAAGTCTATACGTCTATATTAGGACCCAGGCCTAAATTGACTCCCAGACGCCCCCCCCCCCCCCCCCCCCCCCCCCTCCCCTCCCTCCCCTGCTCTCCCCTCCCCATACCACCTGATTCGGATGCTATCAATGCATTGAATGGGACATTATCACATTTTATCAGACCATTGAATGGGCGAAATAGGCGACATAATGACCTACCCACGATTTATCTGACCGTTCGTTGGGTGTTATCAGGACATACTGACCTACCAACGGAGATGACTTATAGAAAGTTACGTTTCGGTTTCGTGTCATGACGGAGGCGCGCAGTCTCAAGCGACCTGGAGCCGAGAGGAGAGGGACCAGCGAGCGAGTTGCCGTGCCGAACGTCACAACGTTCGCTTGAGCCTACTCAGCGGCGCCGTCCGAGTTATGTACCGATAGAGGCACAGAATGGTAAATCATGTTGTGGGGACTACTCTGCCTCCGGGTAGGTCAGTATCTCCTGATTACGCCCAATGAATGGTCTGATAAATCGCGGGTAGGTCAGTATGTCGCCTATACTTCGCCCATTCATTCGCAGTGGTGGAAAAAGTACTCAAATTCTTTACTTAAGTAAAAGTACCAATACTGCAATATAAAAATACTCTGTTACAAGTAAAAGTCCAGAATTAAAAAATTACTTGAGTAAAAGTACAAACGTATTGGCATCAAAATGTACTTAAAGTACCAAAAGTAAAAGTACTAAATATTTGAAATTAGCCGATCTACAAGCTCACAACGCGTCGCATCGCGACGCGTTGTGAGCTTGTAGATCGGCTAATTTCAAATAGCCTAGGTATAAAATAGGGCTAAAGTGGTTAATGTATGTTTCATTATATCATAATTTATATATGAAAAGTAACTAGTAACTAAAGTTTTCAAATAATTGTAGTGGAGTAAAAGTACAATATTTGCCTCTGAGATGTAGTGGAGTAGAAGTAAAAGTATTGGAAATTGGAAATACTCAAGTAAAGTACAAATACCTCAAAATTGTACTTAAGTACAGTACTTGAGTAAATGTACTTAGTTACTTTCCACCACTGGTCAGGTCAGTATCTCCTGATTACGCCCAATGAATGGTCTGATAAATCGCGGGTAGGTCAGTATGTCGCCTATACTTCGCCCATTCATTCGCGATAATGTCCCATTCAATGCATTGATATAGCATTCGAAGCCGGTCCCCCATATACCCAACGTCACATCCTGTGACAAAAAACAAACAACAAAGGACCTCTTAAAGGATCCCAATTAGTGGCTGCAATGTAGTTGAACACATTACCAGGTGATACTTTCCATCATGTGGCTTATTGTTGATCTGTTTCGGTCAGACTGGACAGACGATATCTTGTTACACTTGGGAGGGGACGTTTGGGCCTGGGGTCCTGGCTGGGTCCACCACGCTCTGCTGATCTCTAGAACACAGTGCCACCCCCCCCCCTGGTCTTCTCTCTCAATAAGCCGGTCGGTCGGTCGGTCGGTGGCAAAATGTTGTTTAAGCGTTCCTAAACAAAAACGATCCATTGTTGTGCAATAAAAAGATGAGCGCATTGGCATATTTACTGTGTGTTGACTTTTTATTTCGCTGATCGATGGTGGATCTCTGTGGATTTGTGACTGCGTTTTGAGCGTGTGTGTGTGTGTGTGTGTGTGAGAGAGAGAGAGGGGCGGATAGGTGCAAGATAAATTAACACTATTACTTACACTGTGTAGGAGTTATTTATTGACATTACACACACACACATACAAATTCCAAGTTAATCAGCCCCACCCCCCTCCTCTCTGCAGACAGGGTCTCTACTGCATCGCTGATGAGCTGTCTGGGAGCTCATCAGGCGTGTGCGTGCGTGCGTGTGCGTGCGTGTGTGCGCGCACGCATGTGTGTGTGTGTGTGTGTTATGTGCGTGCAGTGGACACAGCAGTATCAAGTATGTCTGCCTGACAATGCTGCATGCATGCATGTGTGTAATGTTCTGTATGTATGAGAGAGAATGAGAAATTAAACGGTGTTCGCGTGCACGTGTGTGCGTGTGTGTGCATGTGTATGCATGTGCCAGTGCTGCGTGTGTGTGTGTGTGTGTGTGTGTGTGTGTGTGTGTGTGTGTGCACATGCACATGCTAATGCGCACGTGGGCGGGTGCGTCAGACTTGAGGGCAGCCCAAGGACACACTCCTCTCTGGCAACACAGGAGCAGCACCCACTCACCCTTCCTCTCTGTCTCTCTCTCTCTCTCCCTCTCTCTCTCTCTCTCTCTCTCTCTCTTCCACACACCCCCCCCTCCAACACCACCACCATCATTCTCTTCTCCTTCTCCTCCCAGGAGGACCCTCCCTCCTCCAGTGATTCGTCATGGCGTCTGAGTGAGATAAAATGACATGCCTGCTGCTGAGTGGCGAGAGAGAGAGAGAGAGAGAGAGAGCACACGCGGCTGCTGCTGCTGTTATAATGGACAAATAATGGACAAATAATGGGCGAGGCGGGCGTCAGCAGTGCGTTGTGTACATACTTTAGTTTTTTTCTACCTTGACGTGACATAACGGTGTCCTCTCCTCCCGCGCTCTATTAAGCCCCATTTATAGCTACTATACTTCAGCCGTAGGGCGGTGTCCCGCACACCGCAAATAGCCGACGTACAAGGCTATTTGTGGCGCACGACACCGTCATACGATATAGTTTATAGCAATTACACCTCTCTGTCTCTCTCTCTCTCTCTCTCTCTCTCTCACTAGGCCTCAGCTTGTCTGTCTCTCTGTCTCTCTCTCTCTGCCTCGGCTTGTCTCTCTCTCTCACTATGCCTCAGCTTGTCTGTCTCTCTGTGTCTCTCTCTCTCTCTCTCTCTCTCTCTCTCTCTCGGCTTGTCTCTCTCTCACTGCCTCAGCTTGTCTGTCTCTCTGTGTGTGTGTGTCTCTCTCTCTCTCTCGGCTTGTCTCTCTCTCTCTCACTGCCTCAGCTTGTCTGTCTCTCTCTCTCTCGGCTTGTCTCTCTCTCCCTCTCTCTCTCTCTCTCTCTCTCTCTCATTGTAATTCAATGAAGAAGTCCTATATGGACGGACAGTGTCAGACGGAGGAGTCAGGCTCTTACAGACCGGCAGCAGCAGTGTGTTAGGTGAAAGATAATCTCTCAAGAACAGATTCTGCACTGCGTTAGAATCTGTCGTGAAGGCTCGTCATAACATGTACACACTGGGCTACAAGTGGGCGTGCCTTCAGATCAGGAAGCAGGCCGCGCTTTACCCAATCAAATGTAGTGGGCGGGATTCACATGTCCGTCGATCTTTCCCCCTCGAAACAAACCGAAACTAATTTAACAATAGCGTCCGCGGAGCAGACAAAACCACGGAAAGATATTCACATTTTAACTTACTCTTTCATCATAGAAACAAGTGGGCTTATAACCAAAACGATCCATGTTCTCTGGGAGAAGTGGTGTTAGTGTTCCGTGTAGAAATATTGTTAGTGGGAATGAAAACATAGTCGCACCCACCGGAAGTGAAAGCTGAAGACAGACCTAAACCCCGGTTTCCTTGTGCACTAGCGTTACGTTTTCTTCCGCCCAGAGCCAACAGACATAGAACAAACAGCAGAGGGCGCTGTTTTTCATTTTCAGTTGGTTCCCAGATTGGGTGAAAGAAAGCTTGCTGTGTGTGTGTGTGTGTGTGTGTGTGTCGTAGCCGTACAGCTCATAGTGTGGCGGCTGCGCCTCCATCCACCCCGTGCCGTGTGCACGTGTGGCGCCGCCAACAGAGACAGCCTGTCCTCTGCCTGCATGCGTCTCCTCCTCCTCCTCTTCCTCCCTCCTCCTCTGCAGAGGAGCAGCGCCCAGTCCTCCGGTTTGTGTCCCTGCTTGTCCTACTTCCATTAATCATATCAGCCTCTCTCTCCTCTCTCTCTCTCTCTCTGGCTTTGATTCCGACCCCCCCCCCCCCCCCCCCGGCTGTTTACCTCCAGAGGGGGAATTTGCTTATTTATCCCCTTTAACTAGCATCCATCCTGTGCCTGCGTCTCCCTCCTCTTTCCGGTCAACTTGCTGTGGAGCTGGTCTTTGTCATTCGCCATTATTTTGAGATTTGATAACGTTAATGCTGGTGTGTGTGTGTGTGTGTGTGTGGGGGGCCCCGTTGTTACCTCAAGGGTCTCTGGGCGATTTCCATTTCAGTGGGGGGGAGGGGGGGGGGGTCGCCCGTTACGTCAAGGGTGTCTGTGGGCGATTTCAATTTCAGCGCGGGGGGCCTCGTAAACCTCAGAGGGTCTCTGCATGCAGGCTTCCCATTTCAGTGGGGGGGGGGGGGGGCCCCCATACCCTCAAGGGTCTCTGTGGGCTTGAGGTCTGAGGAAGAGCTTGTATGCTGGCAACACATTCTCACACATAGGCGTCAGTTATTGCCACTCCATTTTCACTCCTTAATGCGTCACTATAGAGTACAGAAGTCCTGACGTCACGTGTTCATCCTCTTGGTCGTAAAGTCATTTCTCTATGGAGAATAACATTGGGTCATCATAGAATCGTCTCATATAAGAATCGTGGTTCATAAATAAACAGACTGTCTCTGCGATATTGTCAGGGAGGTGGCTCCGTATCGGTTATGATAGTCAGTCACTCATATTTGATACAGTCTGTTTCGGGGGAAAGTTTAACTAATTCGGCGGAAGTAACATTAGCGTTTTCTCAACGTCAGTTGATGCTTCATAACCATACGAGTAAAACCGCCGGGGTCATTTGTTTATTTTTGGAACACAGTTCTTATTATATATATACGCGATATTGAACACGTCTATGGGAATTCGGAAAAAAAACGTGACCCAGGTAGGATGTGTAAATTACATCAGACTTCGGTGCTCTATAGGTCTACAAAAACTAAAACGCACCTATTGGAGCTTCAAATACTACTCGAATTGAGGCGTTGGCAGGCTGCCTCGTGGCGTACCGGGTAGCAGCGCCAAATAAGTAACTGCAACCTCCTGTGATCGACTCCCACCATGGGTGTACCTTTTTTTCGTGTCAAAACTTGACGTTTCAGACAGAAACCTCAAGGTTCTACTGACAGAGTGGCAAATTGTGACGCCTTGGGAGTGAGGACGGGTTGACGCTGGAAACATCACCTTGATGGTGTAGCCTCACGTAGCCAGACAACTATTCCACACATGTTCGCCAAATGTTACAAAGAGTCTATGGAACTACACCTCCCGAAAGCCGAGATCTGTTCGTCATTTCTGTTCACGAAAATGTTCTTTTTTAACACATTGGGTGCCAAAACCGTTTTTACCGTGTTTTCAAAGAGTAGCGCTTAGGTGCCAAAACCGATATTTACCGTGTTTTCAATCTTTTTTTTCTTCTTCTTTTTTTTGTGGGGGGGGGGGGGCTAGCGCAGCTTTGGAATCACCCACGGTGCCTCTGAGAAGGAAGGGACAGATGGATCACCGTGCCAAAAAACCTGGCTCCCATTCTATCGCCTTGATAAAAACCTCTGCATCTCCTTAACTTTTTACAGTGGGGAAACGAGTCATTTTCGATGCGCGATCACTCCTCAATGGCGGCTCGCGTGAGAGATGTTATTGTTCCCGGCGTTAGCCTGGACCATCCACCATCGCACACGCATCCATAGTTTACATCTGGGTGCTCGTAGTGGAGTCTACAGCTCTAAACAGAGCAGCGTTACAAACGGTGAGATCTCTGGCACTAAATGTACACTGTTTCAATACAACTCTGGCACCGAATGTGTTAATATGTTAACATTTAATTTTAGAATATCCATTTCTGATAAGCAGCAAGCTATATTATGCTTTGATTATTTTGACTCATATTTAGGACAAATTTGCGCGAATGTAAAGACCAAACGGAAGCGGGGAGGAGTGTACAAATGGAACCAAATGGACCCTTTCAGGCCTGTAACTCTGACAGTGTAGCCTACACATGGAACCAAATGGACCCTTACAGGCCTGCAACTCTGACAGTGTACAAATGGACCCTTTTACAGGCCTGTAACTCTGACAGTGTAACAAATGGAACTAAATGGATCCTTACAGGCCTGTAACTCTGACAGTGTAACAAATGGAACTAAATGGATCCTTACAGGCCTGTAACTCTGACAGTGTAACAAATGGAACTAAATGGACCCTTTTACAGGCCTGTAACTCTGACAGTGTACCAATGGAACCAAATGGACCCTTTTACAGGCCTGTAACTCTGACAGTGTACAAATGGAACCAAATGGACACACTCAGAGTTCAATTAGCACGGAGGATGTTAACAGTGTAGATTAGGATCTCAGAGATAGAAATGGTATACATTCAGATGAACACTGAGGAATGCATGGTGTATCTACCCCACCATGAGAACTTAACTGTCCCAAAAACACCCTTCCTTATTCTCTGCCTCCTCCTCCTCCTCCTCCTCCTCCTCTGCTGAAGCTGCGTCAACCCCCCCCCCCCACACACACACACACACACACACACACACACACACACACACACACACACACACACACACACACACACACACACACACACACACACACACACACACACACACACACACACACACACACACACACCAGAACCCATCAGAGAGCCATTGTTCAAATATGAGAGCCAGTGCTAACATTTGGTCCAGACTCTGAGTCTACATCTGCCTCCGTGTGTGAGCGAGAGAGAGAGAGAGAGAGACAGACAGCAACAAAAAAAAGACAGAGGCTTGTTGTGTCCATATAGTAGGGGGTACTAAGCACAAAAAATGGCCAAATCGTTACGCGGCGGATAAAAGCATGAAATTTGATACAGATGTCCCTTGGGTCATCCTAAAACATCCTAGAAGGGGTGCCCAAAAAAATCTTAAACAGGAAGTGACTTATGGACAAAATTCAAAATGGCCACCTAAACTGTTGACCGTTGACTCAAAAGACACCAAAAGAATCTCCAAAAAGCATAAAATTTGGCACATATGTCCCTTGGGTCATCCTAAGACATCCTAGAAGGGGTGCCCAAAGGAATCTGAAACAGGAAGTGAGTTATTGACTAAATTGAAAATGGCCGCCTAGTGTTGTCGATTGACTCAAAAGACAACTAAAGAATCTCATAAAAGCATACAATTTGGCACACATGTCTTTTTGGTCATCCTAATACATCCTAGAAGGGGTGCCCAAAGAAATCTTAAGCAGGAACTGAGTTATTGACAAAATTGAAAATGGCCGCCTACAGTGTTATCTATTGACTCAAAAGACAACTAAAGAATCTCATAAAAGCATACAATTTGGCATACATGTCCCTTGGGTCATCCCAAGACATCCCAGAAGGGGTGCCCAAATAAATCTTAAACAGGAAGTGAGTCATTGACAAAATTGAAAATGACCGCCTACAGTGTTGTCGATTGACTCAAAAGACAACTAAAGAATCTCATAATGGCATACATGTCCCTTGGGTCATCCTAAGACATCCTAGAAGGGGTGCCTGAAATTATCTGAAACAGGAAGTGAGTTATTGACTAAATTGAAAATGGCTGTGTACAGTCTTGACAGATGATGCAAAAGACACTCATAAAAAATAATCTCATAAAAGCATGAAATTTGGTACAAATGTCCCTTGGGTGATCTGAATGCATCCTAAGGGGTGCCAAAAAAAGTTTGAATAGTCTCTCAATGGAAAACACTCCTCCCACACGGGCTGCACTGCTACAATATTCAAATCGAGCAGCCAATCTAGCATTTGGTCCAGAAGCCTGAAAGCTATGCAATCTCTACCATCTCCTGACAAATAAATTAAAGTCGCTGATTCGTGGACACCTTTATGGACACTCTTGCCAGAGGCTGCTTATGTTTGTAGAGAACTCAAGTGTGGCTGCAAAGCTGAGCCCTTCTGTTCGAGAAAGTGTAGATGCCGGGATGCTGGGTTACCTTGCAGAGCATTATGCCAATGTGCTGGTAATTGCGAAATGGCACACATGAATACATGTAGTTCCATCCATCTTCAACCGCTTATCCGGAGTCGGGTCGCGGTAATACATGTAGTTACTAAACACTAATCACAAAAAAACAGTAATGATCAAGAAGAAAATACATGAGAAGATAGAGTGTAAAACAAGCAAGAAGATGTAGAGTGCAAAATAAATAAGATGCAGAGAGTAAAATAAGAATATGCAGAGTAAGATAAGATGCAGAGTAAAATAAATGAGAATATGCAGAGAGTTAGATAAATAAAGAAGATTCAAAGAGTACAATAAAAAAATTATGCAGAAAGTAAAATAAATAAGTGATGTAGAAATGAAAACAGAAGGTAGACTACAAAATACGGCAAGTTATGCACTGCATAACCTGTCGTATTGAGTCTGCATAATATGCAGACTGCCATGGTCAACTGTTTAAACAGCCATTTAGAATTTCTTCAACATGGTCCCTTCCTAAAAAGTTTAATAAACAAGCAAACAAATAAATAACCCCTTCTAGGATATATTAAGAAGCACTCAATGTACGTACCAAATTATACACTTTTATGACGTCCCCTTATGTTTTCTTTTGTGTCAACTGCTTTTAGGCGGTCACTTCCTGTTTAAAACCTTTTTGGGCACCCCTTGTAGGATGCGTTCAGATCACCCAAGGGACATTTGTACCACATTTCATGCTTTTATGAGATTCTGTATCTTGCATCATCTTTCAACACTGTAGGCGGCCATTTTCAATTTAGTCAATAACTCACTTCCTGTTTCAGATTATTTTTGGCACCCCTTCTAGGATGTGTTAGGATGACCCAAGGGACATATGTGCCAAATTGTATACTTTTTGGAGATTCTATAGGCTTTTTGAGTCAATCGCCAACACTGTAGGCGGCCATTTTCAATTTAGTCAATAACTCACTTCCTGTTGAAGACTTTTTTGGGCACCCCTTCTAGGATGTCTTAGGATGACCCAAGGGACATGTGTGACACATTTTATACTTTTTGGAGATTCTTTAGTTGTCTTTTGAGTCAATCGACAACACTAGGCGGCCATTTTCAATTTGGTCAATAACTCACTTCCTGTTTCAGATTTTTTTGGGCTCCCCTTCTAGGATGTCTTAGGATGACCCAAAGGACATGTGTGCCACATTTTATGCTTTTTGGAGATTATTTTGGTGTCTTTTGAGTCAACGGTCAACAGTTTAGGTGGCCATTTTGAATTTTGTCCATAAGTCACTTCCTGTTTAAGATTTTTTTGGGCACCCCTTCTAGGATGTTTTAGGATGACCCAAGGGACATCTGTATCAAATTTCATGCTTTTATCCGCCGCGTAACGATTTTTCACTTAGTACCCCCTACTAATAGTGGTCAATTAAACATTCAACACTCAAACAATGGACAAAACAACAGTGCAACAAAAGTAACTGTACAAGAATAATATAAATCAAAATATAAGACAGCAACAGCAATCGCTATAGAGAGAGAGAGAGAGAGAGAGAGAGAGAGAGAGAGAGAGAAGAGAGAGAGAGAGAGAGAGAGAGAGAGAGAGAGAGAGAGAGAGAGAGAGAGAGAGAGGTGTGATGGTGTAGCACCTTCTAAAGCCCCAGGCAGTGTGTGACAGGGTGACAGACATTTTTGCCAGATTTTGCGAGAGAAATAAGCAACCAGGTCTAGAAAAACAAGCCCAAAAGCAGCGACTATAGGCCACACGATAGGACTTTAAACCTATATGCTGTGTACATCGGCTGTTTTCCAAATAGCCGATCTACAAGCTCACAACGCGTTGTGATGCGACGTGAGCGTTGTGAGCAAACTGTGTCATTCTAACAACACAATTCTGGTACAGGGGACTCCCTGGCACAAAGCTTTTTCAGATGGGGGTTAGGGACACATACATATTAATTTAGGGTCCATGACATGAAAATATTTGAGAACCACTGGTTTAAATAATAATAATAATATTTGTTTTTGAAAGCAAGCCCAAATAAGCAACTACACTTAAAGGTAGGGTAAGTGATTTTCTTTGGTTAAAATAAGTGTTAAAATAGCTCTATATTCTGATAGTACTCATTGCTATAGAGTGTTTGTTCAGTAAAAGGAGTCTCCTTGTCTCTCCAGCTCTTTATAAAACAGAAAATGCATTTTCGTTTCAGTTTCATTTCCAATTTTATCCAATCAGGACAGAGAACTCAATCAGGATATAGACAAGTAAGACGCGCGAACGCGGGAAGCGAACGCAAAAAAAATAAAAATAATAATGAAAAAAAATAATAATAAAATGAGGTAACCAAAAAAAAAAAAGGAGCATCTTAGAAAAATACAAATTCACCCAAAAAAAACTTTAAATGTTTTTGAACAATTCAACAAAGTGTTTGAAGTGCCTGTTTCACCCACTTCCAGGGGGCGGAGCCAAAATCCGAGGCCAAAGTATTTGTATTTGTTTTCTACCCCCCCACTTAGGGGGGGTAGAAAAAGTTTCGGAGCGATTCGGGCACTTTTCATTTAACATGGGGTTTCAATGGGGTGTTTTTAGGAGCCTTCTCCGGGGCGTGGCTTCCGGGGGAAGGGGCGGGCTTAAACGCAACCTTGACAGGTGTGTTCAGTTTTCAAAGACCTTTCATTTGATGTATGGTACGTCTATATTGGACATTTACTTGGCTGCAGGCAGTGCACTATTGTATAGTGCACACAGACACACAGACACACAGACAGACACACACACAAGCCGAGCACGGTGTCATAGTAAGCTCCACTTGCGCGGAGGCGCGCCGCGCCTCCTTCCGCTGCGTTCGCAATTAAACAAGTGCAATTGGAAGTGATGACACTAAGAAATGAGCAGACAAAATTGGAACTGGAACACTATAAAAATGAAGCTTAAAAATTTGTACTTTCTCCTGATTGGCTGAGATTTTGACACCTACCGGAAAATGTATTTTCTGTTTATTAAAGAGCTGGAGAGACGGGGAGACTCCTGTTACTGAACACCGTGCCTCTCGTTCCCGGTCTTAATGGATTAAATAGCAGCATTTTCTGAAATTCTGCCTAGACTACAGACAGTTTATAACTGTAACCAAATGGGCCAGTGAGTAAGGGTCCATTTGTTACAAGGGGACACATTAGCATAAGGGTTTTTAACCGTGAACCAATAAAGTCAGGATATGGACCAGTTAAGAGTCTTTTTGGTTACAAATGGATAAATTAGCATGAGGAGGATGTTTTACTGCGTAGCACTAAAGCCAGGATGGGTCTCTCATCATCTCCTCCTACTTGTTATGTCATGTTATATGTCAGTCAGCCTATAAAATAGATGTATATGTATCGTTGCTGTCTGGCAGAAAACGTACCTTTTAGCCCTTTGAGACATGTTTCAATGGCTTCCAATTTCTTTTGGCTATTCAAAAAATAGCAGATCTACAAGCTCATAGCTTGTAGATCTGCTATTTTTGACCAAAATAAATCGTGAAAATGTGTGCAAATCTATGAATATAGTATATATATATACATATATATATATATATATATATATATATATATATATATATTCTTTTTTTTTAAAGCGAACATTTGTAACTGTCAAAAACTATTGTTGCTATATCAGTGGTGGTCAAACTTTTTCTTGTCAAGGACCACCCAAAATTATATGTTATATGTTATATGTTTTTGGCCACCGATCCCCATCAAAATATGTTGTTCCAGGGACCCCCCAGAAGCAAAGATTTGAGTAAAAAAATATATGGAGATAAGAGGTTTCTAAAGGATCATTTATCATGATGAAATGATTGAAATGTCAGCACTGTAATGATGATACAGTACAACACAACGTATTAATAACATGCGTAATGATGATACAGTACAACACAACAACCAACCCAGAGACTTTTTGACACATTAAATGAGTAGTTCACCCCAAAAAATACTTATTTTCTATCAATTACACACCCCATGAAACCTTGAATTCATGGAGATGTTTTTGTTTTTGTCACATTCCTGAGACAATAATTTGATGACCAGCGCCGGAGACTCAAAAAGTCTCTTTTGAGTCTCCTATCGGAGACATTAGCATCTTTCCGCCGGTCATCAAATTATTGGCTTAGGAATGCGACAATAACCAAAAAAAAACATCCATGAATTCAAGGCTTCATGGGTTGTGTAATTGATAGAAAATAAGTAATTTTTTGGGTGAACTACTCCTTTTTGATCACTCTTTCGGCCATTTTATCAGCAGAGAGGTTTGCCTCCAAGATGGAACCCAGGTAGGTCATTTCATCCTTTCTTGAGATAACATCATCACCCGCTTTAGCACTGGACCCAAAGAGAATGGATTCAGTTTTTCCCAGGTGTAATGATAGTTTGTTGTCAGCGAGCCAGATGCGGATCATGTCGAGTTCAGAGCTGAGAGTTTTCTCAACCTGCAGCCTGTCCCTGTCCGAGAACAGCAGAGCTGAGTCATCTGCGAACAGGAACAGTTTGCAGTCGCAAGCTGAGGACATATCGTTCACATATATCAGGAACAGTAAAGGTCCTAGTATGCTTCCTTGCGGAACTCCACAAGTCACTGGGATGGGGGGGGGGGGGGGGGACTGGGTTCCGTTTACTTCAACCACTGGTTCCCTCCCCTCCAGGTAGGATCTCATCCAGCTCGCTGACGTATCATCAAAACCTATTGCTTTTAGCTTATCAATCATAATTGGGTGATCAACGGTGTCAAAGGCCTTCTGGAGGTCCAGCATGACCATGCCGCAATATTTGCCCTTGTCGACTCCTTGTTTGATATAGTCGTTCAAATATAGAAGGCGTGACTCAGTGGAGTGTTTTAAGATACTTTTCGACCTGTTCATAAACTATTTTTTCCATGGCTTTCGAGATGTGGCTAAGAATAGAAATAGGGCGGTAGTTGCCGGGGTCTAATTGGTTTCCTTTTTTGTACAGAGTGGTCACTCTTGCTGGAGGAGGTGTTCTCTGTACATGAACCCCTATGCGTGGTGACAACAATGCAGACATCCTCATCACCATCCTCAGTGTTGGCCTGGAAACCATCCGTCTCCATTACCTGCTCGCGGTCCGTAGTACACTTCTTCATGAACTTGGTGATTGACACGCTGCCCGCACTCTTCCTCTTGGAGGATGAAGGGGTGGTGGTGGATGAGGGCTGGGGTGTGGTGGGGGACTTTCCATGTGAGCCCGTAGCTGCATGGGGCTCTTCCCGGAGCTCTTCCCGAGCCCCTGAGGTGAGGTAGTTCCACTGGCAGGGCACTGGGAGGGTCTCCTGGCCAAAACGGATCAGGACCTCTGCACGCACGTACCAGCAGAGGAGTCTGTGTGTGGAGCGCTTCTCATAGACAGCATTGCTCTGTATGAGGCGCTTCAGGCGTCGTTTGGATGGGATGTCAGCAGAGCTGACAGGGCTGGAGATGTTGGGAGGAAATGATGATGATGATGACTCTGATGAAGACGAGGACTGCTGGCGACAGAATTCCTGGAACTCTGTGATGATCGCCTTAGTGCTGTTGATGTTGCCATGGATCAGAGGCAGCAGCTGACGGACCAGTTGCTCGTCACCCTGGCGTTTCGATGCAGACTGCTCTGGGCTGGGGGTGATGTCTGCTTTGGGTAAAGGCTCTATCAGACACCTAGCATAGGGCTGGAAGAGCTCGACTACAGCTGCTAAGTTGCTCTGGCCCTCCCAGACACAGCCCATCACCACCGGCTCTAGCACCTTCACCTTCTTCTTACAGGACATGAGCTCATCCCACTCTCTTGCTTTCAACTTCTGGCGCACTTTCTGTTTTTCCAGGTCCCCAGCACCCTCCTCTTCCTCCAGTGCCCCCTCTCCATCCGAAAGGTAACCATCCGGTACAAAGAAACCATCATCATCATCGTCGTTGGCACCATTGTTTGCACATCCCTCCTCCTCCTCATCCTCCCCTTCACTATGTGACAGCGACTCTCCAGGTTCCTCTTCCTCCCATTCTTCATCACTGTCCACCTCATAGTTCAACAGGGTATTGTCCTGTCTGAACGGGCAACGAGGTGAGATGTGAGCACTCGTCTTGCTCCAGGTGCCCCAATAGGCTGGTCTGTGGTTCTCATGGAACCTTAGCAGCTTCATGGGACCGTAGTGTTTACGATCCGGAACACCACCTGTGTTAGTTCCCTCCTCCACCACCATACAATTGCTGAGATAGTCTCTCTGTCTGGGTTTAGTTGGTCCGGACCTTCTGGGTTTTTTCCTGATCCATTCCCTAAGTCCATTCAAGTCTTCGCCGGGTTTTATCAGGTACTGATCTAGCTCTTCCAGAACAGAGTCCTCACACTGGACCCGGCACATTGGTGCCAGGTACATGTTGTCCTTGAGCTCAAACGGAGCAAACTTCCCACAGGCAGCCGCAAGGGTCTTCGGAGCCTGCTGAGTCTTGGGTTTCTGTAGAAACCGCGTAATCGCTGCATGCTCAGCTTTGAGACGATCTTTCTCCTCTTTCAACCGTTTCTCCTCTTCTTTCAGTCTTTTCTCCTCCTCTTTCTTCCGCTTCTCTTCAAGTTTAGCCTCTTGCTTTGATTTCCATTGCTCCTCTTTAGCGTTTAGCCTCTCTGCCTTTTCCTTCTCCTCCTTTTCTTTTTTCTCACGTTTCTCCCGCTCATCTTTTTCCTTTTTCTCACATTTTTCCTTTTCTCGATCCTCTTTCAGCTTGCGAGCCTCCTCTTTCTTCTTCTCTTTCGCGGCCTTAGCCTCCTCCCTCTCGCGTTCTTTCTCCTGACGCTGGCGACTTCTCTCCTCTTGTTCCTGTGGGCTCTTTAGTGAGCGTCTTTGCACCTTCTTCTGGTCAGCTGGTATCTTGGCAGAGATGCTGTTAGTCTTTGCCTGTTTTGGTGAGCTCTCAGCTGCAGACAGAGAGCTTACAGAGGAGGGAGACAACGTCCAGTCTGTGTTCCACAGACTGGACACAGACTCCTCATCCTGCTCCTCTTCCTCTTCTCCACTTTCAGATCCCTGCGTGGTGTCTAGCAGAGAGGCAGACCCAGTCTCCTCTTCAACATCTGCCTCTTCTTCTACCTCTTCATCCTGTTCTGGTTTGTTCATCACTTTGCAGTCTGAAGCTCCTCTCGTTGGAGCAGGACTTTCACTACTGGGTTTCACAGTGGAGGCAGGTTTGTCTTTACTTGGGGGTAGGAGGAGGCAGGAGGAGGCAGAGACAGGCGTGGCAGGGAGTTTTATGGGAGATTTTGAGTCATCTCCTGTGAGATCCACAACTGTAGGACCTGGGCGGCCGCGTCGCATGAAGCCATCGAGGGGTCCCCGACCGTTGGACAGTGCGGGTCCGTGACGCACAGGGAGCAGGGAGGGCTCCGCCTCGTTCTCCCCATCAGAGACACTCGATTCGGAGCAAGGAGCCAGGCGGGCTCTTTTATGCTCCTGGATCTCCCGCGGTTCAGGGTTCAGGCGCTTGAACGGGAGACGAGCTTGAACAAGCGTCATCTGACTGGATTTACAGTCCGTGCCTCTCCGGCGTGGGGTGGAAGAAGCCATGCCGTTCAGGGTCTGTGTCTCCGCCGCCAACATCACCACCACGGCCCGAGGCTTTCCATCGAGACCCGGACCACAACAAAACAGTGTCTGTCTGACGTTTGATAAAAAAAAGTCACCCCCAAATGACGACCTGGTAATTACCTCACTGTTTAAGAAGGAAATATGAGTCCTTTATATTGAGTTTTATGTGAATAAGTGGAGAAAAAGTTTGCTTTGTTCCCTCCACATCTCCCCTGGATGGATTCATCCTCCTGCTGCCTCCAAGGTCCTCGCTCGCTCGTGCTCATAAGTGTATGTTGAAGAACTCCATATATGTGCATTTGATACGGTTTCTATTGTGCCTGACGTCACTGGATGTTGATCTCCATATTTGTGCATTTGACAACCCATTAGGCAATGTTAATAGAGTACCGAAGTCCTGACATCATTCGTTCATCTCCTGGGTCGTTGGGTCGTGGAAGTAATTTATCTATGGAGAATAACATGGGGTCATCTTAGAATCGTCTCATATAAGAATTGCGGTCGGTCTATGATGTCAGTCATCTATGATGTCAGTCATCTATAGTGTCATGATGTCAGTACTATGACATCAGTCATCTCCATTTGTTTATTCAGCACAATCCAACCTCCATTGACTTCCAGTATAACATGAAAGTCTTAAACAATATTAATATAATAATTAACTTTAGCCGTTTAAAAACAACCCATCCGCTCCGTCTAGGCAAGTCATGTTCTCTGACCTGAGCGCCCAGAAAGAGGGTTATTCGTCCCTGTTGTGTCGTCCAGACTCTGAAGACCAGGGTCCGATGTTGGAGAGGGTGCAGCCATCCTACTCGCCCCGCTGCCAACGTTTTCGGCTCGGGGAGCGGACCTTCGACCGGCAGTACGCTCACATTTACGCGGCGCGGCTCACGCAGCTGAGACCCGTGCTCGCGGAGAGGGCCCGGCAGAGATGGGGAGAGGACGTACGCGTCAGGAAGCTGTGCGATCTCCAGATGGAGGAGGAGCGCTGCTGCGTGGTGGGAACCCTGTACAAGCGCATGGAGCTGCAGCCGTCCATCCTGAAGGAGGTCAGCGAGGCGGAGCACAACCTGCCTCCTCAGCCTCCGCGCTCCAAGTACATCAGCGACACGGACGAGCTGATCCTGGAGGACGAGCTGCAGAGGATCAAGCTAGAGGGTAACATCGACAAACACAAGTGCGTCACGGGCAGCGTGATCGCCGTGTACGGCGCAGAGAAGAACGGCGGGACGTTTACGGTAGAGGATTATTGTACGGCCGATCTCCCCTCGCAGACGCCCAGACCTTCTTCTTCTTCTCTCGAGGCCGACAGGTTTGTGGTGCTGGCCTCGGGTCTGGGTCTGGGCGGCGCTCACCACGCCGACCACAAGCTGGGTCTTCAGCTTCTGGTGGACATGGTGACGGGTCAGCTGGGCGGTCAAGGGGAGCAGAGTGCGGCGGCGACCATCACCCGGGTTCTTCTGGCCGGGAACCTCATAAGTCAAAACGCTCAGGATAGGGATGCCGCCTCTAAGCCCAGGTACCTCAGTAAGAAGACCCAGGCTGGCAGCGTGGGTGCCATGCGTCTACTGGACGAGCTGCTGGTCCAACTGGTGACCTCTGTACCGGTGGACGTGATGCCGGGCCGGTACGATCCCACCAATTACACCCTCCCACAGCAGCCCTTACACCGCCTCATGTTCCCTCTGTCCTCCGTCTACCCGACTCTGCAGCTGGTTTGCAACCCGTACCAGGCTGGCATCGACGGCGTGACGTTCTTGGGCACGTCGGGCCAGAACATCAGCGACATCCAGAAGTACAGCAGCATGGACGATCACCTGGACATCCTGGAGAACACGCTACGACTGAGACACATGGCCCCGACGGCGCCTGACACTCTGGGCTGTTACCCGTTCGACCAGAAAGACCCTTTCGTCGTGGAGGAGTGTCCTCACGTGTATTTCAGTGGCAACGCTCCGTCTCTTCAGTCCAGGATCGTCCGAGGTCCCGACGGACAAGAGGTCCTTCTGGTGACCGTCCCCGAGTTCTGCAGCACTCAGACCGCTTGTCTGATCAACCTGCGTACGCTCGACTGCGAGCCAATCAGTTTCTCCACTTTCTCTGGCGATGACCAATGAGGACAGACGGCGAGATGGACGTCAGCCACTGAGCCCTGATAAAATCGTCGCCAAAACCGTTACTTTTCATAAAATGAAAAAGAAAAAAAAACCCTTAGGTCCAATGTAGTAATTATTTAGTCACAAGCTCTTGTTTGGTTAAATGTCCTATATTATATTACTATATATATATTGAGCACCAAGTCTGATGTAATTTACAATTATAACATGTTAAGCCACAACAGGCTTCAATTTTAACATTAATGTTAACCGGAGAAGTGAAGGCAAACTTAGTAATTTGTATTTATGTTAACTGTAATGTTTGGCAGAAAGAGAAGTCTGCCAGCACAAGTCTCGCAAGGTCAGCCCCCGCCAAGCATGGGATCTGATGTTAATGAGAACCATGGTCAGTCTCAGAGAGCCAGTGGACCAGGGAGGGAGAGCAACAGGTCAAGCATGAAGATAGGTAATTACCACAGATCAAACTAACTGCATTTTTATATAAGAATGTTCTCATGGGCCAAAGGTACCAGAATTGTTGTCCGCAGTGGTTTTCAAACTTTCTTATGTGCCCATAAGGCACACTAATGGGCAAGTCAAAATCTCAAGGCACACCATCAGTCTAAACAGTATAATATTTTAAAATAAATAATCTGTACACTATAAACTATACAAACTATAGAATGCCAGGTCTACAAATGAACCTGGCATCTGTCTACATAACGTGCTATCTAAATTACATTTTAGCCTTTGAATAATTGCATAATTGCCCACACCGATATCGATAAGGCTTATTACTCACACAGTGGGCCAGACAGACTCTCTGTCATGGATGGCCTGCTGTACTGTACAGTACAGGCTGGCTGGCTGGGACCCAAGGAGGGAAGAGGTACAAATAAATTGTGTCTCAGTACAAACACAAGGATGAAAACAGAAGCATAGCATCAGGTCCTGGGAGAGCAGAGTAACTGTCTGATGTCTCTGGAGGGGGGGGGGGGGGATCAAACCTCCCATCTCTGGCTCTCCTCCAACAAGTGAGAGTAATCCTCCTATTTGCAGCTACTGTCCTGTTACTGTAGTGCATTGGCTCCCAGTTACTGCCCGCACAGAGTACAAAACACTGATGTTGGCCCTACAAAGCAACCAATAAAGTAAGTACATTTACTTAAGTACTGAACTTAAGTACAATTTTTGAGGTACTTTTACTTTACTGGAGTATTTCCATTTTTCAGTACTTTCACTTCTACTCCACTACATCTCAGAGGCAAATATTGTACTTTTACTACAATTATTTGACAACTTAAGTTACTAGTTACTTTATAGATTTTGATTAATATTACAAAACATACATTAACCACTTCATCCCTACGTTTTCTCTTATCCTCTTTTCAAATGTAGCAAATGACTGAAAACTATTTTTGCCAGACCCAGAGGGTCGGCCTACATGAGGCTCTGCCCCCTTTCGTCCATACATGGGCGAAAAAGACCGGCTGTATAAAAGGGACCCTTTCTTCTCCATACATGGGCATAAAAGGGACACAGGCTGACACGTCATACGAAGTCCGTCATACGAAGTCCTTATAAAGTACCAGGAATTTATTCTGGGTCTGGCAGAACCAGGTCTCCTGGTCTTGTTTCAGCCCTGTGTGTGTCAGGAGGTGGCAGAGGAGGGCTGCTGGCACGTGTCGCCAAGTCTCTGACAAAAATGTCAATAATATGGGGAGACCCACCCGTCACCTGATAGCCCAGTGGGTTAGGGCTCGTTATACCACATGGGTCTAAGGCCTGACAGTGACCCACCGCTGACATTGATGATGGAGCACAGGCTGTGCCCGAGGCTGAATGCTGCCATGCTTAATAGCTCTGCCACTGAAAGATGAAAAACTGAGGCTCTTTTAGAAGCAAAAACGTGTTCCTTTTTTTACTTACAAAAGTGCAAAAAGTGACATGGTGAAATGGTGTTTTGATGATGGTCTGAGGACCGAAACGTCCACTCTCTTCTTGTGTCACTTTATTTCACCATGTCACTTTTCCAGTGGTGGAAAGTAACTGAGTACATGTACTCAAGTACTGTACTTAAGTAAAATTTTGAGGATTTTTTTTTACTTTACCTGGAGTATTTGCAATTTTCAGTACTTGTACTTCTACTCCACTACATCTCAGAGGCAAATATTGTACTTTTACACCACTACAACAAGTAAGACGCGCGAACGCGGGAAGCGAACGCAGCCCTATTTTTTTTGTTGTCTTTTTTAAATTGTTATGTTGTGTATTTACGGACTTGTAATCCGTGTTATTTCACCGTGATGGGGAGAGCGTAGAGAGAAAGTCACGTGACTGCCTCCGCCTCGTATTGAAGTTAATGGGGGGGGATATGGTTCTCCTATGCACAGAGTTTCGGAGTTCCTAGTCATCTATGCACGGAATTGCCGTTTGTCAATCCGTGCTATTTCACCGCGTTTGGGGGGCGATCGGGTTGGTTTCATAGTAAGCTCCACTCTGAGATCTGTCAGCAGCCAATGAGAGCGTGAGTGACATGGGGGCGCGGCTGCACACAGGCAGCGCCACAGACAGACGGAGACACACACAAGCCGAGCACGGTTTCATAGTAAGCTCCACTTGGGCGGAGGCGCGTTCGCAATAATTAGAAAACTTTAGCTACTATTTACTTGGTAGAATTTGATTATTAATACAAAATACATACATTGACCACTTCAGCCCTATATACATTTTAGCCATTTGAAAATAGCCGATCTACAAGCTCCGCATTGTGAGCTTGTATGAGCTTGTATGCATTCCCAATGCAGCTACGCCCACATTATGTTGTGTGTCGTCGTGGCATCAGGCGCAAACAAATCAGTCAGCTCCATGTACTGTATGGGCACAAAAGGGGGGCGTGCCCATATATACTGATACGTACCATCAATCTCATACAATCCAGTCGTTAATATGTAACTTCCTCTTCATTGATTGATGAGGCCCAGTGGTGACTATCTTGTATACCCAGGCCCATGTATATCTGTAGTCGCAGCAAACTGCCTTAAAGGAGAATTCTGGAATATGTTTTTCTTACCTTTTATATAACATTACTATATCCTAGGACGAGAGGTTACAGTAGAAAAATGTCATAACTCCATCCCGAGTCCACCGCAGCTGAAAACCCGAGCGGACGGTCCACGCTCTAGATCGCGTATTTTTATCGCAATTGTATAAATATTTTTTGGTTCATATCTGACTTTCCTAATGACAGAAAACTGTCCACAGTGTTTTTGTCCCAAATGGGCCGCCGTAGTGTTTACACACTGATCACGGGGCGAAATATTGGCTCGCGAGACTTCCGGAGGGAGGGGTGCATCTCAGACAGACACTGTGGACAGTTTACTGTCACTATAGGAAAGTCAGATATGAACAAAAGAACATGCATACAAATCGCGATACAAATATGCGATCTAGCGCATGGACCGTCAGCTCTGGTTTTTAGCTGCGGTGGACCCGGGATGGAGCTATGAAATGTTGCTACTGTAGGCTACCACTCGTCCTAGGATATAGTAATATCATATAAAAGGTAAGAAAAAACGTAGTCCGGAATTCTCCTTTAAGGCAGTTTGCTGCTACTACAGATATACATGGACCCGGATATATACAAGATAATCAGCCTCTGTGCCTCATCAATCAATGAAGAGGATGTTACATATTAACGACGGGATTGGACGAGATTGATGGTGATTGTAAAAATTCTCTGGGTTGGGCATGAAGAGCATGAATACCAAACAGGCACAAGGCAAAGCACACATCTATTTTTGGCATTTTTATGCTTCATTTCAGACAGGAGAGTGTGGTGGTGGAGTGAGCAAACCAAGGAGAGAGAGAGAGAGAGAGAGAGAGAGAGAGAGAGAGAGAGAGAGAGAGAGAGAGAGAGAGAGAGAGAGAGAGAGAGAGAGAGAGAGAGAGAGAGAGAGAGAGAGAGAGAGAGAGAGAGAGAGAGAGAGAGAGAGAGAGAGAGAGAGATGCGAGAGACAAGACAGGGGGGGGGGTCGGACTCCAAAACGGGTCTTTTTATGCGCCGCTAGGAGACATACCGCATGTCTCCTAGCGGCGCATAAAAAGACCAGTTTTGGAGTCCGACCCCCCCCCTGTCTTGTCTCTCGCAAGACAGGGGGGGGATAACTCAGTTTGATAACTCAGTGGTTATCAAAAGTGGGGTCCGGGGAACCCCCAGGGGGTCCTTGAGGGTGACACCCAAATTTATATATATTTGGCCGCGGACCCCCTCATCTGAAAAGGTATTGTGCCAGGGACCCCCAGGAGAGAAGATTTGAGTTAAAAAAAAAATATAAAAATAGTAAATGTACAATCTCGCAGCGTGGCACGAAGTGACTGCTATTTTTTAATAGCCAACGCTAAAAACTAAAATGACATATAGATGCTTTCCTGCTGGACCAGGGCCCACTTGAAAAGCGTTTGCAGCCCACCCACCTGGCCACCCAGAAAATGTCTTTTTTTTCTATCGGTTACTCACCCCATGGAGACTTGAATTCATGGATATTTTTTTGTTTTTGTCGCATTCCTAAGACAATACTTTGATGACCAGCGGACCGGTATAGGCAACGGTTCCAGTAGGAGACACAAAGGAGACTCTTTGTGTCTCCTACCGGAACCGCTGCCGGTCATCAAATTATTGGCTTATGAATACGACAAAAACTAAAAAATATCCATGAATTCAAGTCTCCATGGGGTGAGTAACCGATAGAAAAAAGTATTTTTTGGGGTGAACTATCCCTTTAACCATTATTTTATACTCATTATGAGCTTGTATATCTGCTATTTTTGAATAGCCAAAGAAATCTAAAGTGACACAGATGCGTTCCCGGATTGAATGGGTTAAGTTAAGGCCTTTTCCATGCCCAAAGCCCCAAAAAATAGCAAGCTGAAGGCATTTCTTTTTAGTTTTTTATATTATGAAGCATTCATTCCCTTTTTCTCATTCGTTTTCCCAGAAGAGAAAACAGCAGAGAGAGAGAGAGAGAGAGAAAGAACGTGAGTTTGCTGATGAGGCTGGCTGCTGGGCTGCACTCTGTGAGCAGCTGGTGAGCTACGAGCAGCGCTACGTGCATCTGTTAGCTCCGCTAAACACTTCCATTACACACTTTTACACACGACCCAGAAATGTCCACGAACTCCCTTCCGGTGGCGGTGGGGGGGACGGGGGGGACGGGGGTTGTTGGGGAACGGTGGAAGACAGCGATGCAGAGGAGAGAAAACCATTGGAAGAGAGCTCCTTTTTTCATTTTTTAGGGAACTCCAGTTTTATATCATGAATTAAAGCTAAATAAAAGCTCATGTAGGAGCCATATGACTTAATTGCAAAGTCTTGTATTTTTGAGCGGTGTAGCCGCTCCTATAAGTGGGGTTGGGAATTCGTCTTTCCCTGTACTGTGATTGGCTGACTCTATTCACACCCTTTTCGCCGTACCGTGATTGGCTGACTCTATTCAGACCCTTTGCTTTGATTGGCTAGCGAGACGCATGATGAAATAATAACCTATAAATAGCACCACGCACTTCAAAAATTAATTATTTTTTTAAGTGAGCTTCCATCACTGTGATGACCACTGTTGTTTTTAAATAACACCGCTCACTTCACACTGGGTGGGATTTTTATATGATATATAGTAGGTGGTGGGCGTGATCACCGGAGCTGGGGGCGCTGCCACACGTTCACCTGGGCACTATAGTCATTTGGACGGGGAGGGGGGTGAGCGTGGGATCCGACATTTTCCGCTGACCGCAACTTAAACGCAACTTAACACACAGTAGCATCCACGTTTAGTTAATAGTTTGCTGGGAACTGTTGTAACCTTAACGTGTTGTGGAGAATAAATGGTCAAACGCAAGGATTGGACTGGACCTGAGTTCTTCTTGTGCGTGTGTCATACAAGTGTTTTTAACTTCCACGTTTAGCTCCTCGCGGCTTTTTGAACAGCCTATATAGAGCCGCAAAACCTCACGTGACCAAGTCCTGATGTGCGATATGTGAAACAGTGTGAAAAGGACCCCCCCCCTCCACTAACGCTGTTTCCTTAACAATTAACACAATATGTAAAATGATGACGTTTTAGTATTTAGTGTTCCTACTGTTCTACATACAGCCAACCATGAAGAAATCAAAGATTGAGGCTTTGCTTTTGTATTAAACATCCGAAACTATGATTTTGTGGAAGATGCTTCTGAACACAAGTTTGACCACTTCAAATGCTCTATCTTAAAATAATAACAAAAAATAGCCTTTTATACAAGCTATCAATGCATCTGCAAAGCATTGAGAGCTCGTAGATCGGCTATTTTCACTGCGCAACATGCTCCCATAAATGATTTAAATCAGTCGTGCCGACTGAGAACTTTAATCCATTTGATATGCATTAGGCAGTCTACAAGCCGATCTACAAGCTCACAATGTGTCGCGATGCGACGCATTGTGAGCTTAGCTTGTAGATCTGCTATCTTCAAAAGATTTGTATACATTTGAAAACTTGGGGGACATTCTGCTTAATGAGTACTTTCTACTTTTGCTACTTTAAGTACATTTTGGTACCAATACATTTTTACTTTCCGGACTTTTACTTGTAACAGAGTAATTCTATACATTGTTGTATTGATACTTTTACTTAAGTAAAGGAATTGAGTACTTTTTCCACCACTGGCATTAGGCAACCTATAGCCCCATTTCATACATCTCATGGGACCCCAATCTACAGTGTAAAATCTGTGTTCATTTAGCTCTGAGAGTGTAACAAATGGAACCAAATGGACCCGTAATTTGGGGCATAAATAGAGGCAGTGGTGGCCTAAAGCTTTAGACTAGAGCAGTGGTTCTCAAACTTTTTCATGTCAAGGACCCCCAAAATTATATGTATTTGGCTGCGGACCCCCGTCTCTAAAACATTTTCAGGGACCTCCAGAAGCAAAGATTTGAGTTAAAAAATAATTGCCAAAAAATATGGATAAAGGGCTTAAAATGATTGTGCTTTATTTAATGCTTTATTAACTAATTTTGCTGGGGACCCCCTGGTACCCCCCCCCCCCCCCCCAAGGACCCCTGGGGGTCCCCGGACCCCACTTTGAGAACCAATGGACTAGAGGAGCGAGTTTATAACCGAAAGGTTCTCGGTTTCGATTGCCCGGACCGGCAGAAAACATCTGGGTGGTGGAAGTGAATGGCCACCACTTAACCCCTTACCCCCCAACTCCACTGAAATGCCCTTGAGCAAGTCACTGAACCCTGTGTGTGTGTGTGTGTGTGTGTGTGTGTGTGTGTGTGTGTGTGTGTGTGCGTGTGCGCGTGTGTGCGCGTGTGTGAACCTCACACACAGGTTCAGCGAACCTCCCCTGGTTAAATAGAGGTAAAAAAATGTTTTGCAAAATGTGGATCCCTGATTGTCCGCGGAACGTTGAGAACCAGCGGTAGACAGCAAGAGAACAGGAAATGCAACGCATTAAGAGAAGAGGGGAGAGGAGAGAAACAAGATGGGGTCTACAGTAATAACGGCATGGCTTCCCTGTGGATCCCTGACATCATGAAACAATCATAAAAACAATGGTTATTGCGTTAATCTTCTTTGTGGAGTTTTATGGCGGTTGGCATCCTTATTAGTTGCATCACCGCCCAGCCACAGTATGTTAGGCTTACATCCTGTACCTTTAACCAGACAAAAAAATAATAATAAAAAAATATATATATTATTACAATAATTATGACACCTAGTGGTTCACTCTGGCACTGGTTCTCAAACGTTTCAGGCCAAGACCCCCCAAAATAATCATATTAGAACTGGGGACTGGGGACCCCCCACCCCGACAAGCACACAATTGTAGGAGTTGAGGCATTACATTTCATTTGACTCGGTTCCACAGATAAATATTGTGTTGCAAGGCTTTTGTAGATCAGCAATTTTCACCCCCCAAAAAAATGTTTGTCTCTTTCTTGGGTAATATTTGATAATTTGGCCAATGTTTGATAATTTGTTATAGTATGGTTAGTTGATGCAATGCAATATGCAATACCTTTGACGCAATGTGTTAAAAAGGTCTTAACCCATTAAGACCTGAGGCCGATTCTACAAATGTCTTCTTAAATCCCAACAGTTTTCTGAAAAATTTATGTTTCTATATCAGTGGTTCTCAAACTTTTTCTTTTGTATTTGACGGCGGACCCCCATCTCAAAATATTTTGTTCCAGGGACCCCCAGAAGCAAAGATTTGAGTTAAAAATGTTCGCTTTATAATAATATATATTCAAAGATTTGCAAACATGTTCACGATTTTTCATAAATAACAGATCTACAAGCTCGTAGCGCGGCACTCGGTGCCGCGCTATGAGCTTGTATATCTGCTATTTTTTAATAGCCTAAGTGTAAAATAATGCTTTTTAGCTCAAATCAAAAAGTGACACAGATGCGTTCCACGTCTTAATGGGTTAAATGTGCTTAAATTGTAACTATTGTAACTAAATATGCAGATACTCTGTATACACTTACAGTATATACTGTATGTTTTGTTTACTGTTGAGTGAGAAAACGTTGCACATTAAGCTAATCATCTGGGGACCCCCCAAAATCATTTGGGGGGTCCCCACAGGTTGAGAACCACTGACATAAAGACGTTTGAGAAGCACATCAGCTCTCTTTAGTAGGACATTCTAACACTGATGGTGTTGGAGACAGACAGACAGACGGCTGCATGGGGCTCAGTCTGTCTGCTGCTCAGTACCTTCACTCCATCATGTGGTTAATATTTACACTGGGTCTCCAGTCTGGTGTGACGTGAGGACAAGGGTTCTGGAGTCCTCCCTGTTGTGCTCCGTCAATGTCTGTGTGGGTGACGCTGAGGCCATTCATCAGCCAACACACACACACACACACACACACACACACACACACGCACGCACACGCACACGCACACGCATTTCATTGTAGCACACCGGAAACGGAAACGGAAATGTCAATTGAAGATTTTCGTTCCCATCCGCCGCCGCTCTAAAGCTCCCACTAATCCGCCATTATCTCGGTTGTTGTTTTTCTCCGCGGTTAACGCTGTTTAATAGAAACTGCGACTACTGCAAAATGGACGATCGCCGATTGAAACGGTCTTCTCTGGGCCACTCACACAGCTACCCTGTGTGTCTACAAACAGTTGAACGCGCGATCTTAAGGTATTTAGCGAGGTCAGTGGCGACGTGAAAAAAAACAAAAAAACAACAATAATTCGCTGGCACTGGTGAGTACATTATGATATTAAACTCTGGCGTGGAATGTGTTAATAAATACAAATGAAATATTCCCTTTTATTAATTTATTTTTACTGCAATTCATGTCGGAGTCTCTCAGACACACACAAACACACCATAGCAGATGATTTTTTCTTTTTAAGCCGCGTCACACAACATTTCCTGCCGTATCGATATGGTAGCCTTTGTATTGATACGATTATCGGCAAGGAATACGATTATTGCCGTATCGTTTAATTGAGCACAGCCCTAGCACGCACGCACGCACATACACACACATAGGTATTACTACTTGTGAGGAGTTTTACTTAGTTGCGCACCAGTGTCGAGCACTAGAAAATAAATAGCAGATCTACAAGGACAACCTGTCAAAACACAATACGTTTGTGAGCGTGTAGATATGCTATTTCCACACTGGAACTATAAGTACAAATCCGGCATAACTCCTACTCCAACCCCTAAACAGCGGCATAGCGCAATCGGGGGTCGGGCCCTTTCGCAAATGCCAATGGAGGTGCTGGGTGTGGTAAATGTATTTTGTCTGCATACAGCCCAATGAGCCCATATAGCCTATCAATACAACACACTACTACATGTTTGCTCCAAACTGAGATACATAGGAAACTTTCCTCCACTCCTCCTAAGGAAAGTGTGTCTGTGACTGTGCGTGCGTGTCTCAAACACCAGCAGCCGGCATGCGTAATGTGCGTAATGCTGCATCGACAGACAACAACATCGTTTATTAGACATTAACAAAATTACTATAATTAGTGCTTTGCAATCGGCCTATTATTATTAGAGGCGGTCATCACAGGGGAAAGTGCTAATCATCATTGCGAGCCCTCTGCACCACACACTATCAGCTGTCACATGAATTCTCTCAAAAAGTACTGCAGTCAGCGCTGCCCAATGTCCAACCATACATTACATGAAGGCCAAACACAGCATGCAGGGTATAAATAAATGAACGCTAAGCGCGGCATGTTGTATATTTGACTTACCAATATGATTAGTGCTTTATTTTAAGGGCGAAGTCCTTTATAAGGTCGGAATAAAATCCCATTGATGCAACAGGTGATTCAATGGACAAGTTAGATGGTTCAGTCTGTTTGAATCGATGCAGTCCCCACTCCAGTCTATTTTTGATCATTTCCACATTGCAAAATGATCATTCCCCGCTACTGAGACAGGAGGGAGATACATTCTGAGCCTAAACACTGAGGCTGCTATATGTACAGCTCAGTGTTTAGGCCCTAAACAGCCGGTGCGTAGCTGCATCCCAGGGGGGGGGGGGGGGGGACTTGCGGTAGCATCCGTTTGTGTTGGTTGAAATATTGAAGACATTTTCGGTAGTTTTCCTATATTTAGTTTTTTTCTCTGCTGTTCTAGCCGCTTTTGAATCATCCGCTGCCATGTGCTACGTGAATTTCCAATACTTTTACTTCTACTCCACTACATCTCAGAGGCAAATATTGTACTTTTACTCTACTACAATTATTTGAAAACGTTAGTTACTAGTTACTTTGCAGATATAAATGATTACATTATAAAACATACATTAATCACTTTAGCCATATTTTATACCAAGGCTATTTGAAAATAGCTGATCTACAAGTAGATCAGCTATTTTCAAACATTTTAGTACTTTTACTTTTGGTACTTTAAGTACATTTTGTTACCAATACTTTTACTCAAGTCAATTTTGAATTCCGGACTTTTACTTGTAACGGAGTACTTCTATATTGTAGTATTATACTTATACTACTTATACTTATACTTTTACTTAAGTAAAACATTTACTAGTACTTTTTCCACCACTGTGCGCATGTGTGAATGTTTTTGAAGATAAGGCTGTAGTAAAAAAAATTGCAGAAGAAGAAAGCTTGGATTATGCTGCTGGAGCTACGTTTCTTTTTATTTATTCATTAAAATGAGTCCCAGAGCTTTAAATCCAAGCTGCCTTCAACCCAGCATGAGGGTGAATAGATAAAGAGCACATTTTATTCTTTTAAACAGAATAAGTAAAAAAGATCAAAAGGATGCACAAAGGGAAGATAGGGGGAATCTTTAAGGGAACAGAGCCAAGTCCAGTTCAGGCCCTAGAAGTATATAGAGTTCTGGTTCTCACCGTCGGGTCCTGGGACCACCAGGGGGGTCCAAACAAACTTTTACAGGTCTGTAACTCTGAAAGTGTACAGTGTAACTGCAGGGGTCCGTAGGGGGATCTGAGGGAGTCTCCAGCTAAATTATTGATAGTTAGGAACCAAGTGAACCCTTATGGGTCTGTAACTCTTAAGATAAGAGTACAAATGGAACCACATTTGGTTCAATTTGTACTCTCTCAGAGTTAAAATAATAGTGAGGATATCACTGTGTTGTAGATTTGGGGTCCCAGAGTCAGAGATGAAAGAAAACGTGTGAAATGGGGGTCAGTGGCCTTAAGGCATATCAAACTGGGGGTCCTTGAAATTCAAAGGGTTAAAAGAACCACTGCTCTAGGGGTTCCTTATTGGGGCAAAGGGTAACTAATTGTCCACAACTAGTATCAGCTCCACATATGTTCACAAAAGGCATGCCCTTATATGGGCAATTGGGCATATACTGGAGTGATGTCATCAGGGATCTCATATATGGGCATAAAAGGGACCAGCACTGACAGGCGAATCGGCGGTGTGAACTCTCAACCCGATCTCATACAACACGGTGAAATAGCACGGATTGACATTCCGTACATAGACGACTAAACCCGAAAAGCCGTACATATAGGAGCCGCGAATGCCTTTCATTGACTTTGTTATGTTTTGGACCATGTCGTCTCAAGCGAACTGGAGCCACGAGAGGGACCACGAGCGAGCTAAAGGGAGCGAGTTGCCGTCCCGAACGTCGCGACGTTCGCTTGAGCCTACTCAGCGCCGTCCGAGTTACGTACCGATAGGCACAGAATCGTAAATCATGTTTTGGGGGACTGCTCTGCTTCCGGTTTGCAACCCACGTTATTTCACTGTGGGATTCGCGGCTCCTATTTTCGGGTTTTCTATGTCGTCTATTTACGGAATTGTCAAACCGTGCTATTTCACCGTGTTCTGTGAGATCAGGCTGGAACTGTAGATGTGAGGGCCGCCACCCGAACCTCTAGTACTGCATGCATACGCAGAGTGTTGTGTCGTTGTCACTTCAGTTCCCTTCAGCTGGCAGACCTGGCAACGCTACAAGGCTTTCCAGCGGGGGGACAGCTGGTGCCGTGCGGCACAGAGAGGACACACACACACACACACACTTCTACCAGCATTAGTGGCTTTAACATAACTCCACACTGCAGGCATACCTGAACACAGAGAGATAGGCTTTTTGTTTGTTTGTGTGTGTGTGTGTGTGTGTGTGTGTGTGTGTGTGTGTGTGTGTGTGTGTGTGTGTGTGTGTGTGTGTGTGTGTGTGTGTGTGTGTGTGTGTGTGTGTGTGTGTGTGTGTGTGTGTGTGTGTGTGTGTGTGTGTGTGTGTGTGTGTTGGGTGTGGTTGGATTAACCCATTAAGACTGGTAACGTATAGGCTACTGTGTCATTTTAGATTTTTTGCTATAACCATTATTTTATACTTTGGGGCTATTCAAAAATAGCAGATCTACAAGCTCGTAGCGCGGCGCTACGAGCTTGTAGATCTGCTATTTTTGAAAAATATTGAACATTTTATGCAAATCTATGAATACATATATATATTATATATATATATTTTACAACTTTATTTTACAGTTTTTATGTTACATACACGTATATACACGTACAAATGTATAGCATTTTATACAAAAAAGAGATCGCGTTGATATAACATAAAAGACTATAAACACACATACAACCCCCCCCTCCCTTCTCCCCCCTTAGGCTACATATATTTTTTTTTGAAACATTTTTAACTCAAACATTTGCTTCTGGAGGTCCCTGGAACAAAACTATTTTACAAATGTTCGCTTTGAAAAATATACATTCAAAGATTTGCACACATTTTCACGATCTTTCAAAAATAGCAGATCTACAAGCTCATAGCTTGTATATCTGCTATTTTTTTATAGCCAAAGAAATCAAAAATGGCATACTTTCCCGGTCTAAATGGATTAAAACACACCGGTGTTCAGAGGGAGTTCAGAGGCATGTAGCTACACGTGTCTTCAATTATGCTCATGCTTAATTTTATAGCCTGTTTTGTTGTTGTTTTGTTGTTTTATTTGTCGCGCAGCGGAAATAGCTGATCTACAAACTCACGACACGTCGCATGGTAATGCGTTGGGAGATTGGCTAGTTTCGCTGCACCAGAGCGGAACTGTATATCAGACTTATATACACTCACTCACTCACTCACTCACTCACAATTTCTTATGTTTTTATCTTGATTAATTGTTGTCAGAATGAAACTAAATAAAAATAAGTTAATTTGACACTAATGCTTGATTTTCAGGGTCACTTTCTTTAAAGAGTAGAAATTTACCGTAGAAACAACATCGTCAAGTGGTTGTAACTGGGTTGTGTCAAATTCTGTCTATTGGTGTAACCAGCACCACACACGCACGCACACACACACACACACACGCACACACACACACGTCACTAATGGCCGTGGCAGGCAGACATATGATATGTACTGTAGTAGGGACAGGTGTTAGTACTTGATGTTCCCAGGTGGTGGAGGAGGAGGGTGTGGGGTTCTATAGGGTGCTGGCTGCACCCTGGGGTGCTCTGTGTGAAAGTGATGGATGCTGTAGGGATCCTCTCTCCTCTCTCCTCATGCACCTGACCAGGAGCGCTGAGGTCCAAACGTTACAAACTAAATTAATACATTCACCCTGGGAGCATAAAACACACACAGTGTGGATGGATAGCTTTCTCACTTCCTCCTCCTCGCACCCTCCCTTCTATTCTGAGAAGGTTCTCTCCTCCTCCTCCTCCTCCTCCTCCTCTTCACCCCATCTGAGAGGGTTCTCTCCTCCTCCTCCTCTTCACCCCATCTGAGAAGGTTCTCTCCTCCTCCTCCTCCTCCTCCTCTTCACCCCATCTGAGAAGGTTCTCTCCTCCTCCTCCTCCTCCTCCTCCTCCTCCCTCCATCTGAGAAGGCTGGATGTGAACCACGTTTCCTTGAAGATATTTCACTTGAATGAATGGTGCCTGCATGTTGTTGTCGATAAAGTTGCTTTTATATGAGATATAACCCATTTATGATGGCTACGCCTCAGACTACACACACACACACACACACACACACACACACACATATTGACATGCCTTACAGTACAGTATGTCACAGCTCAGATCGGCCTTGATGGCATCGGTCGACACAAATCATTGTTATGAGGCGAGAGAGAGAGAGAGAGAGAGAGAGAGAGAGAGAGAGAGAGAGAGAGAGAGAGAGAGAGAGAGAGAGAGAGAGAGAGAGAGAGAGAGAGAGAGAGAGAGAGAGAGAGAGAGAGAGAGAGAGAGAGAGAGAAAAGAAACGCCCTGGATTTCTTTTAATCAGCCTTTTGAGCGATGAATATTATGATTAATTCACACTGGTTCTCAAACACTGGGTCCGGGACCCACTTTTGGGTCATGGAGACATTTTTATGGGTCACAGTCACTCAAAAGTAGACTGGAGGAGCCAGCCCTATCGAAGGTCTTGAAGGGCGGATCCAAAGCCTTGCGCTCGGTACCAGCGCCGCTTCCTATTGCTTCACCAATCTATGTCCCCGCCTCCCCCCCCCCCTCCCCCCGGTCTGTGCACGGAACACGCTGACGTCACCAAATTTAGAGCGACGCACCTCTGCACTCTGATTGGTTAGGAGATAACAAGGTTCACTCCCACTCCTAAACCACCGTTCTTGCAAGGTTCCCCCAGGCTTTTTTTCTTTTGAAACAAAAAAAAAAGGCATGGGTTTCCGAGGCTACTCACAAGTAAATATCCCTTTATTTTGTATCCCTTTATGTGTATGTATTTAATTATTATTATTACAAAACATTTTCCAGAAAAATCCCATGAAGATGCAATTTATTTTCATGAATTAAAAACAAATGCAATGATTTTCAAGGAGAGAAAGAGGAGGGGTGGGTGGGTGGGTGGGTGTCAGAAAGGAGAGAAGAGCAGAGGAGAGGAGAGGGCCATGTCTGCTTCCATCCCAGATAATAGCAATATCATGAGGGGAGAAAAGACACACAATGAAGATGGAGAGTGGATGGATGTACATTGTAACCTCACTCCGTCAAATGGAAGAAGCTTGCGACACACATTTTGTTTCACAGCGTACTTGCATCTGAGACTCGGGGCGCAGAATCGATGACAGACGGAGTTTCATTTTTTCAAGCTACTAGGCAGGTGATTGGATGATCCCGCCCCTAGCAGCCGCTGATTGGTTCGTATGCGCAGTGGTTCGGGCAGCTTAACTCTGTGAGCAATCCCAGACCCTCCTTCCTGAAACCAAATGCAAATGAGATTTCCGGAGGGAGGGGGGTTTACCAGGCTATGTACATTGTGCCGTGCAGTCGAATGTTTAAGAAGTAGTGAAAATATCTAGAAGCTATTTTCACTATAGCTTGGGTCTTGGGGAGACATCAAATTTCTCTTTGGGTCTGGACAGTGGTGGAAAGTAACTAAGTACATTTACTTAAGTAAAATTTTGAGGTATTTGTACTTTACTTGAGTATTTCCAATTTCCAATACTTTTACTTCTACTCCACATACATCTCAGAGGCAAATATTGCACTCTTACTCCACTACAATTATTTGAAAACTTTAGTTACTAGTTACTTTTCAGATATAAATTATGATATTATGAAACATACATTAGCCACTTTAGCCCTATTTTATACCGATGCGATGCGACGCGTTGTGAGCTTGTAGATCGGCTATTTTCAAACATTTAGTACTTTTACTTTTGGTATCCTTTAAGTACATTTTGATACCAATAGTTTTGTACTTTTACTCAAGTACATTTTGAATTCCGGACTTTTACTTGTAACAGAGTACTTCTACATTGCAGTATTGAGACTTTTACTTAAGTAAAACGTTAGTGAGTACTTTTTCCACCACTGGGTCTGGAGCTACAGTATAATGGTTGAGAACCACTCGGTCTAAGGAACAGCAGCACAGAATGTGGAGTCACACCAGAGACCAGACAAAACTCACACAGTGACATCATGCTCACACAGCCACATGCACAGTGACATCATGCTCACACACACACACACACACACACACACACACACACACACACACACACACACACACACACACACACACACACACACACACACACACACACACACACACACACACACACACACACACACACACACACACACACAGCCATGCACAATGACATCATGCCCACACAGACACGTACAATGACAGAGCACAAAAACGCACACCCAACCCACTCGCCCAGAAAGCACTTTAACAAAAACACAAATGCCCTGTGACGCACATATATATATAGTTATTTTAATCCATTAAGACCTGGAACGCATCAGTGTCATTTTAAGATTTCTTAAGTAGATATACAAGCTCATAGTGCCGTGCTATGAGCTTGTAGATCTACATTTTTTTTAAGAAAGAAAAAAACGAGAAAATGTGTGCAAATCTTTAAATATAGATATAGCCTATACATTTTTAACTCAAATATTTGCTTCTGGGGGTCCCTGGAACCAAATATTTTCAGATGGGGGTCCGTGGCCAAATACATAATTTTGGGAGGTCCTTGACATGAAAAAGTTTGAGCACCACTGATATTATAGAAACAACTTTTTTCTTCAAAAGACTGTTAGGATTTAGAAGACATTAGAATCCCCAAAAGCAATAAGATTTGAGTTACAAAAGTTCGCTTAAAAATATATGTATATATATATATATTCAACAATTTGCACAAATTTTCAAAAATAACCCCAAAAAAATATATGCATTGCCGGTCTTAAAGGGTTAAAGTGTCACAGCCACAGCAGTTTATCCTGTTTTGTATTGTTTCACTGTGTTCTTCTCTCTCTAATCTCCCCTCCTTCCATAATAATGCAGCAGCTGCATGAGTTCAGTATTCAGATGGCTTATTGCCTCTCGGTGGCCATTAGGTTAGGTTTAAACTGTGTGACTGTGCGCCTGCACGGCACAATGTATATTCATCCACTCTTCATCTTCATTGTGTGTCTTTTCTCCCCTCATATTGCCATTATCTGGGATGGGAGCAGACTTGGCCCTCTCC
>NC_137611.1:10009102-10096602 GCF_963280865.1 Gymnoscopelus braueri
AAGAGATAGGCTCCTCTCCTGCCCTATGGGGCCACAGGGCTCGGCAAGGCTTAATTATATACTGTACATACAGTACAGATATAGACAGTACATTTAAAAAACATTGTATATGGTGACGCAGGGCAGACACTTAGCAAGCTGAGGTATAGCGACAGTCATTAATCACAGTCATTAATACTCATCGCCTTACCAATACAATACCAATTACCAATATAACTTTGAACAAATATTGGTCATTTGCCAATAGGCCTACATTATTTTGTGAAATAAATGGGTTATATTTCACACATAGTTATACTATTCTTGTACTATATTAAGATAAAATAACCAAGTTAAACCTTCAAGTTAAATTCATTATTTCCGTGGACTTAAAAATCATTGTTTTTTTTTTATGGCCTTCCTGTATGGAGTCATATCAGTCTCATAATTAATAAATGCACAAGTCCTCCATACCTTTCAGGCATACCTCTCAGGTCATAAGCATCATGCAATAACGCAGTGCAAAATACAAATAGTGCACTGCCTACTGTATAGTGCAAAAAAATAACAAAAAAAAGATGAGTAACATCTCAGAGAAAGTATTTGTACATTAGGTACAAACTACAGCAGCAGCAGCAGCTGTGAAATCCTTTGATCCCACTGGAGTCATAATTATTCTCCGAAAAGCAGGAGACACAGTCGGTGCGTGCGTGTCAGAGCCTCATAATCCTATCCATTACACTGTTCACTGCTCAGAGCATTTAGATGATTGGTTATGATGGCTCGTATTTATAGTAACACTTAAGGCAGGTACACATTGCAGGACCTTAAAGTGCTCGGGGGGTTATCTGATCGTTAAGCATTACACACTGCAGGAGTTTATTTCTTGAAATCAGCTGTCATAATATCGTTGTGGTCTTCACAACAGGATTGATCCCCGACAAGGGCTGACACACTGTAGGATAGTTCACTAGGATGCTATCTCCAGAGTCAGACCCAATACATACATTTGAGTTTATTCCAATTCATTTTAATCGACGTATCCCGTGATATGCCTCTCTCCCTCTCCCCCCTCTCTCGCTCTTTCTCTCTCTCTCTCTCTCTCTCTCACACGTCAAGTGCGCAGAAGCGGTCAATGACAGCGTTGCCATGTCCGCTTATTATAAGCGACTTTGGGCTTGTTTTTCTGTAGAGTTGCTTGTAAATATTGGTTGTTGCATTTTTTGGGCTTATTTGTGTAGTTGCTTATTTGGCCTTGTTTCCTAATGTTGTTTAAACAACACATAATATGTATTTGTCCGCAGACCCCCCTTCTGTAAATATGTTGTGCCACATAGACCCCCATACAAGATTTGTGTGGATTTGGAAAATATTCCACAATTTTCTCAAGATTTTTCTTTGAAAATAGCTGCGACGCGTTGTGAGCTTGTAGATCGGCTATTTTCAAATATCCAATGTATTTGTAAATAGGTTTAAAGTGCTCAAGTGGCCTTTTCTTGGGCTTGTTTTCATAGACCTGGTTGCTTATTTCTCTCGCAACATCTGGCAACGCTGTTCTGACACAACGTGCACATGCTGCACACACACACACACACACACACACACACACAGAGCTCGCTCTCGCTCTCACTCTCTGTCTGTCTCTCTCTCTCTCTGTACAATTCCTCTAAAATAAACAGCCCACCAGGCTCGCTCACTCTCTCATTTTGTTATAATGTTAACTTAATACAGGATTGGACGATAATATTGCGGTAGGGACAGTTTGTTGTGGTCAGATCCAGCGACGCCCCCCTAGCCACGGTGGCTGTAATGTGCTCTCATTGGCTGTAGCGTGGATCTCCTCGCAAGGTGGTCGCAGCCCCGTTCATATTGTATGATATTGTCTGCTGTCCTGTCCCAGACAGAGCTGAATATCTAACATGGTAGTTATCTGAAAACGGTCGGCAAGCCGTCGCAGAGCGGATAATCGCGGCCATATCGTCTCGCGGAGCCTTTCACACACAGCGAGCATTATCTCGCAGATCAAAGGCCGATCTGTGTCGGATCGGGAGGTTTTGTCGGCGAGCGCCAAAAAATGTCGGCGACAGCAATATCGGACCCAATCTCCTGCAGTCTGTACGGGCCCTTAGTCAAAATGGACCCTGCTCTGGACAGCAATGACAACAAACATGCATACTGCAAGAGATGGAAATACAGGAAAAGCTTTTCCTACCGACAACAACACCCATAATCACAAATCATATGCCTTTATGGGTGCATGGCACTGGGCTGTTTTAGTGGGTAATGTCTATGAAGAGGTGGAAATTAATCAAAATACATTAAGTCTCTTTGAGTCTCCTTCTTAGTACATTTACTTGAATCCTGTATAAAGGGCGACACCACCCATTTTCACTCATCTTCATGTAATAGGTCCTCACTACAATGCTTATGACAAAATTAAGTTAAAAAAATATCTACTCCGTCTGTGTCTCAGAGGGCTGTGGACACTTCAGAAACCTGCCTACCAGTGACATCATCGTTAAATTTGTATGTATCTGTAGTTTACTTCAGTATTTGTTGTTGTTGTTTTCTTTTTGATGGTCATGACTTTCTCTTCCACTGGCCAGAGACAACACTAATATTGTCCTTTTGACTCCACTATATTGGATAGCTGGCGAGCTTGTCGATCTGCTATTTTCACCATTTGGTTTTCAGAAAATTTCTGAAAATGTTAGAATTTTTGAGGAAATTTAAAAAAAAAGGTTAATACAGCAGTGTATATGTTACAGGGTGAATGGAGAACCAGGGTGATTGAAGAAGGCTCGCTCGTTTTTACCCACCCAGCAATTCTGTAGAAGAAACACTAGAGGGAGCCACAAGCCAGGCTTGTGCACAAGCATATATGGCCGCGACCACCCACACACACACAGTCACACACACACACACACATGCGCGCGCACGCACACGCGCTCATGCTTTCAATGGACTGTTAAGATACTTTTATTGTGTTCTGCTGGCTTTTGTTTTAGTTTCTCCCTGACACACACACACACACACACACACACACACACACACACACACACACACACACACACACACACACACGCACACAGTGATCCATGAAAAGAACTATTCTGTCCCTATCGGTTTACAACTCGAACGGCGCTGTGTCGACTAGTAGAGCATCGGCCGAACGTGTGTTCAGCGCTCCCCTAGCGTAGCTTCCTGGTTGCTATGTGGGGGGGAACAACAAAAGACAGGTCCGCGTCGCATCAAAGCCCCGCCTCTTGGCGCCGCGTTCTCCTCCTCCTCCTCGGAGGAGGAGGAGGAGGAGGAGGAGGAGGAGGAGGAGGAGAAGGAGAAGGAGGAGAAGGAGAAGGAGGAGCTCCTCCTCGCGAGCCTCTCATAATAAACCCCCGCCTCGCAGCGCCGCGTCCTCCTTCTTTTGAAAATAGCAGCAATCTACAAGCTCACACTCCTCCTCCTCGCGAGCCTCGCTAATAAACCCTGTCTCGAAAAGCCCCGCCTCGCCCGAAGCCCCGTGCCTAAAAACGAGCGCTCTGTCTTCAATCACCCTGGATCTCCATTCACCCTGTGACATATATATAACTTGGCGGTCGACTGGATCATGAAGACAACCACAGCCGAACAAAAAAAACCTAGGCATCCAGTGGACAATGTGGTCCCAACTAGAAGATCTGGACTTTGCTGACGACATAGTCCTCCTGTCACACACACAAACACAACTACAAACCAAACTCACAAAACTTGCCATAACAGCAGACACTACAGGACTTCATATGAACAAAACCAAAACCAAGGTGATGACTATAGACAAAACAAACAATGCCATTAACCTGGACGGAGAGGCACTAGAGGAGGTGAACACATACACCTACCTGGGAAGCATTGTTGGGAAGGACGGAGGCAGCGACAAAGACATAAAAGCAAGAATAGGGAAGGCTAGAACAGCATTTTTAATACTAAGGCAAGTATGGAACTCAAAGCACATCTCCACAAAAATCAAACTCCGCATCTTCAACTCCAATGTCAAGTCAGTTCTACTCTACGGGGCGGAAACATGGAGAACCACTAAAGCAACACCAAACAAACTACAAACATTCATCAACAGATGCCTACGACACATCCTGGCAATTTACTGGCCTAACACCATCACAAATGATGAGCTCTGGCAAACCACACAACAAGAACAAATTGAAATCGAAATTAAACGCAGGAAATGGGGCTGGATTCGGCACACCCTGAGGAAACCATCCTCCAACATAACCAGGCAGGCCTTAACCTGGAACCCTCAGGGGAAAAGAAAACCAGGAAGACCCAGAAACAGCTGGAAAAGGTCTGTCGAGGCGGAACTCAGGGAAAAAGGAACATCTTGGAAGGAAGCAGAGAAGATCGCCCAACACCGAACTAGCTGGAGGAAATTCATAAATGACCTATGCTCCCCAAAGAGCAAAAGGGTTTAAGTCAAGTAAGTCAGTATATATAAATAAAAATAAAATGAACTTTGTAATTTGTACTTTTGAATTCTTAAGTATATTTCAAAGCCTGTATTCCAGTACTTTAACTCGAGCACAAACTGCAAACTTTCACTTGTAGTTGAGTTGTATTTAACCAGGCGTATCTATATTTTGATAAAAAGTACTGGGAGTACTTTTGTCCACCACTGTGTCTACGTGATAAATGTTCCAGCCAGCTACAGTATATATCAGTGTTGTCGGGCAGAAACCTCTTAACTCCATATTCTAACTAACGTTACAGTGTCACACAAATAGCAAAAAAATAGCCGATCTACAAGCTCAAAACGTGTCGCATCGCGACACGTTTTGAGCTTGTAGATCGGCTATTTTCACTATTTAAAAAATGATTGTTAAAATAATGATAAAAAAGGAACTGTCTTGGACATACAAGGTTTCCACCTCGACAGGGACGATTATACAAGACTTGTTTGTCAGTGTATAAACAAAACTAAAGTAGTGTGCCATCATCACTGCCTTCAGCAATGTTCCTGAAGAGCACACACAGCACAGTTTTGTTGTGCTTTTTCCTCTTATCTACACAATTGCACACACTTCCAACTCAGTGGCGTTTTTCTGCAGACACCACCACGGGGACGAGGGAATTATAAACAATCATTTTATACAGTGGTGGGAAAAGTACACACAGTGCTTACAGTAAAAGTATCAACATTGCAATGTAGAAGAACTCTGTTGCAAGTAAAAGTCCGGAATTCAAAATTTACTTGAGTAAAAGTATAAAAGTATTGGCATCAAAATGTACTTGTATGAATCAAAAGTAGAAAGTACTCATTATGCAAAATGTCCCATTTAAAGTGTTCAAATGATTTTTTTTTTGTTGAAAATAGCCGATCTACAAGCTCACAATGCGTCGCAATGCGACGCATTGTGAGCTTGTAGATCGGCTATTTTCAAATGGCCGAAATGTATAGGGGCGGAAGTGGTTAATGTATGTTTTGTAATAATAATCAAAATCTACAAAGTAACTAGTAACTAACGTTTTCAAATAATTGTAGTAAAAGTACAATATTTGTCTGTGAGATGTAGTGGGGTAGAAGTAAAAGTAATGAAAATTGGAAATACTTCAGTAAAGTAAAAAAAATACCTCAAAACTGTACTTAAGTACCGTACCTGAGTTAATGTACTTAGTTACTTTACACCACTGATTTTTATGTGACGTCAGCCTCATACAGATTCATTATTCCCAGAAAGCAGCGCGGCAGTGCCCCCTACTGTCTGTTTACCAGTACATATAATCTAACATGATTAGAAACACCTTTGTGGAAAAAGACAAAAACATTTTAGGAGGAGAGGAGAGGAGAGGACTTTAACACAGTGGTTCACATCAGCATGGAGAGGAGAGGAGAGGAGAGGAGAGGAGATAAAGGGGAGGAGAGGAGATAGAGGAGAGGAGAGGAGAGGAGAGGAGAGGGAGAGGAGAGGAGAGGAGAGGAGATGTCAAGGAAATATGTCGTTCCAGGGACCCCCCAGAAGCAAAGATTTGAGTTAAAAATGTCCGCTTTAAAAAATATATATATATATATTCAAAGATTTGCACAACTTTTCTTGATTTTTGAAGAGCCAAAGACATCTAAAATGACACAGATGCTTTCCAGGTTTTAAAGGGTTAATTAATACAATCATTATCACACTAATGAGGTGTTAATGTTGTTAGATGAAACAGCACCGTCTTCCAGGTGTGCTAACGAAGCCTGACAGGTCAATATATTTAGCACGGTTCCCCACCTTCTTAAATAGACCCTCCCCCAACCAATTTGCTGCTCCAGTGGCCTCAGATGTTGTTGTATCATACTTAAAGCTTTTCTTATGAAGGCGCATGTTGTCCAGCCCGGCTGGCTGGATCATCATCAGTGAAGCCAGATTTTTGTGAGAGAAACAAGCAGACATGGGTCTACGAAAGAAACAAGCCCAAAAGAAGCAACTATTATAGGTTGCATGACCACAGGTGGCCCCCAGTAAAATGTATGTAAATTATAGCATCAGAATCAGTGAAAACCATTTTAACCATTTTAACCATTTATAGTATATACATACATCAGCTATTTGAAAATACCTGATCTACAAGCTCACAATGTGTCACATCGCAAAATGATGTGAGCTTGTAGATCTGCTATTTTACAAAAGATTGTGAACAAAATTGTAATCATTTCAACAACACAAATCTTGTGTCTCTCCAGTCCCTGACACATAATATTTTCAGATGGATGTACGCGGACAAATAGTTTAGGCGGTCCTTGACATGGAAATGTTTGAGATCCACTGGTTTAACTGCAACTACACTTTAGAAACAAGCCCCAAAGACATTTACACAACGAATTTGACAGAAAAGCAAGCCCAAAGTTGCTTATAAGGTGCAGACATGGCAACGCTGCAAATGATCCCATGTCACAGTAAGAAACAAATAACTAAACACACATGCATGCACACGCGCACACGCACGCACACACACACACACACACACACACACACACACACACACACACACACACACACACACACACACACACACACACACACACACACACACACACACACACACACACACACAGTCCTGTAGTTATGGCAGTAATGTTAATTAGTGTTGTGCGTCTTGGATAAAGTTATGTCTACACCCCCCCCCCACACACACACACACACACACTTTCTTTAATTAGCTGTGACTGTTGGAGCCACATCACCTTAACACCCAGAGGAGATGCATTTCATTCAATCCAATAATTAATAGGAGCATCTACTTATTATAACATTTATTCAATGTAATTACATTGGGGCGGGGGGGTGTATTATGTTGAGGTACATGCATGATGGGACACAGAAACCCATGTTTTCCGTGCTTTGTAAAAACTTTTTTTTTAACCACTCAGCTAATAGAGCCCTATGTCTGCTTGCTCTGGGGAGAAATTGGATTGTGACATTTCAAGGTCAAAATTCGTGTCAAACCAGAAACAGGGTGGTGTTAAAGGTCGTGTCCAGCGGTGCAAGTAACTAAGTACATGTACTCAAGTACTGTACTTGAGTATTTTTTTTTACTTTGCTGGAGTATTTCCATTCGTCTATACTTAAGAGGCAAATATTGTACTTTTGAACTTTTGAACTTTTACTCAAGTAAATTTCAAATTCCGGGCTTTAACCTGTAACATGTAACAGAGTATTTCTACATTGCAGTATCGATACTTTATGTAGTCTGCTATCTGCTTAGATAAGCTTGGAATGCAAGGAGTGCAGGTCTCAGGTCACAGCTGGCCAGGGTGAAGGATCCTTTGTTGGCTATGTTGTGTTACAGCGCTGTAAATAATACTTTCTATTATCATTTAATACTGCATTCTGAGTCTAAGGTATTATAGGTATCTGATCTTTTGAGAGTTTGAATTCCGCCGCAATATTAGACTTGAGTCCATGAATTATTTATTATATAAGGATTTCCACATCACCAAACTTAATACAGCTGTAATGTAATGCCCCCCTTTTTTTTCTAGTGCCTGGGGGTTTTTAATGTCCCTTTTTTAATTGCCAGGAAGTGAACGACCCCCTTTTTGACAAAACAAAACATGAACGGTTCCAATCTGACAGTTTCTGAGGCAAAATGTTTTAGTTCATACCAAGTTCATACACAGACTTGGAGCAAGTTATTTGTCAATCACTATGCTTTACTAGAGCCTTCTGGTAGGAATTTAATTGCTTTTCTTTAATGGTTCAATTTTCTTACAGAACCTTATCTTAAAGCCCCCCCCCCCCCTTTCTCTGGAGAAAATATTGTGTGACAAATGTTGCACACGTAAACATTTTATTTGAGGTTTGGCAGTATATTGTAATTGATTTTGCATGAAGAAAATAACAGCTACTTGTGATTTGTGGCACATATGGGAGTTTCAGTGTACCTGGCCCAAAAAAAATCACATACTGTACAAAGAATAATTTGGAATCAAACAATGTACATGGAAACACTTGTATTTGCGCTTTAGTATAAAATGTGGATTATACCAGTAAAGCAACCTTTGAGGACTATATGGCTGAACTTGACACTTTATACCGATACTCTGCGCCTTATAGGGTTCACCCCAAAATGTCTTTTTTTCTATCGATTAGTCACCCCATAGAGACTTGAATTCATATGTTTTAGTTTTTGTCGCATTCGTAAGCCAATAATTTGATGACCGGCAGCGGTTCCGGGTAGGAGACACAAAGAGTCTCCTTTGTGTCTCCTACCGGAACCGCTGCCTACCGGTCCTCTGGTCATCAAATTCTTGGCTTACGAATGCGACAGAAACTAAGAAATATCCATGAATTCAAGTCGAATTGGGGTGAGTAATCGATAATTTTTTTGGTGAACTATCCCTTTAATCTCATGTACTTGCACTGATACTCTTCTTGCACTAATATCATAACCAGCTGCTACAGTAGATGGCCTTTGCATCATGCATGTCACACAAAACAGAATGCCATGCGTTTTGTTGATATAACAAGTTTGTTCATATAGAGTCCTATATCCACAAATCCACCGTTTAAACTTCCACAATCCACATTATCAAAACCATTGGTGTCGTGTGCTGCATTCGAACCAACATCATCCCGGGTCACGCGCTCCTTGCAGGAGGTGTGGAAGGAAAATGGTCACTGCACCACCTACTGTATGCTCATGCACCTTATTTCCAAACCTCATGGATATGCTATGTGTAAATAAATAACTGACGAAAACGAAATAAAAACGAAATAAAAACTAAGCTATGATGACTAAAACTATGACTAAATATATTGCCAATTTCGTCAACAAATAAAAACTAGACTAAAACGTTATAGTGAGGGACGAGTGGAGAAGAGATCCAGTAGAACTAAAAGACAAGTCATTTTATGGTTGGTTGTGCTCGGGTGTTGCGCTCTGAAAATAGCAGATCTACAAGCTCACAACGCGTCGCAGCACGACGCGTTGTGTAGATCGGCTATTTTCAGCATGCAACCAAGTGTAAAATCAGCCATTACGACGCCTCAAGGCACCGCCAGAATACATTTTAGTCGACTAAATCAACTGTCGACTAATAATCTTACGATATTTAGTCGACTAAAACTAGGCTAAAACTAAAACATTTCAGATGACTAAAATATGACTAAAACTAAATGGAATTCTATTCAAAAGACTAAAACTGGATAAAAACTTGGTATCAAAATCAACACTGATGTAAAACAACCCCCCCCCCCCGCAACACACACACCAGCAAACCTGTGATGTGACAATAAAGATGATTCTGATTCTAGCTGACTGTCCGGTCCTGACAGAAAAAACTCTCTCTCTCTCTCTCTCTCTCTCTCTCTCTCTCTGTTCTCTCCCAGTCTGCCCTGCTATCTACAACACCACACCCCCCCCCCCCCGCCCCATACTACGACCATCTGATGTGGTTCTAATCCTGTCTGCTGTGCACAGGTTCACACAGGAACCCAGCTGCCTGCAGGTGTGAGACTGTAGCACCAGGAGTTTGACATGGCAGTAGAGCCATATGGTTCAGATTAATCGCCACCGCGTGTAATTGAAAACGTTGTACAGGCCGGATTGGAAACCTCAGCTCTTCAAGGTCAGGGCGAGGCCGGGCGGATGCCGCAGGGCTTGCAGTTTTTTACACATTAGCTGTTAGCGTGTAGGTGAATAAGACACTTATAGAGAGTCTCCCCTGAGGGAATACCAGACCTGTCCACATGAATGTGTACAGCACTTCTTTCTGTCCCAGTAGCACTGCTAAACATACAGTACACAGCTATACTAGGCGGACAGATTCAATCTTAAAGGGATAGTTCACCCCCAAAATGTTATTTTTTTTATCGATTAGTCACCCCATGGAGAATTGAATTCATGGATACGTTTTTAGTTTTTGTCGCATTCCTAAGACAATAAGTTGATAGGATAAAAAAGTATGTTTTTTTGAGTGAACTAAATAGTATAATAATAATAATAATAATAATAATAATAATAATAATAATAATAATAATAATAATAATTAATAATAACAAATAATAATTTAAAAATACATTCTGAGAATGTCTAAAACTTTCTGAATCTTTCAGAAAATGTCTAAGAATTAAAAAAATAAAAAAATAATCAAAGAATAAAAAATAAAAAGAATTGTCACAACAGTGAACTTGTAGATGGGAAATTTCCACCATGCCAAGTATAAAACAGGGCTTTAAGTGGCTAAGGCTGTTATACTGTGCCGTGAACCATGGGTTTTTCAGGAGCATATGTTGATGGACTATTAAAAGCCAAAGGCACATGTGTGTCTTGCTGTGAGCCTCAGAACACAGTGTGAGCGGGTCAAACAGGACATTCTGACGGTTCCCTGGGGAAGAGGTTTCTGAAGCACATAGTAGATAGACGCACAGGCCTATGGGTTCCCTGGGGGAAGAGGAGGTTTATCTCGGGGACTGGACTGCCTGTGTGGTATATAGCCAAGGTTATCCACTTGGCCGAACACTCGATAACGCATGGTATTATTAGGATGTGGAATATTATCAGGAAAAGCAATTTGAAAGCATGAAAATCCCCCCCTTTCCACTCCGTGGCTCATGGGATCATGCGGATCATGCACTGAGTACATCATGGGAGCAATCAGTGGTGGAAAAAGTACTCGCATCTTTTACTTAAGTAAAAGTACTCAATACTGCAATGTGGAAATACTCTGTTACAAGTAAAAGTCCGGAATAAAAAAATTACTTGAGTAAAAGTACCAAAGTATTGGCATCAAAATGTACTTAAAGTACCAAAAGATAAAGTACTATAATGTTTGAAAATAGCAGAACTACAAGCTCACAACGCGTTGCGATGCGATGCGTTGTGAGCTTGTAGATAGGCTATTTTCAAATAGCCTAGGTATAAAATAGGGCTAAAGTGGTTAATGTATGTTTCATAATATCATATTTTATATCTGAAAAGTAACTAGTGACTAAAGTTTTCAAATAATTGTAGTGGAGTAAAAGTACAATATTTGCCTCTGAGATGTAGTGGAGTAGAAGTAAAAGTATTGTAAATTGGAAATACTCAAGTAAAGTACAAATACCTCAAAATCGTACTTAAGTACAGTACTTAAGTAAATGTACTTAGTTACTTTCCACCACTGGGAGCAGTACACTCCCATCACAAATGTGTAAGTATTGTTTTATGTTATTGATGCATTATATGTTTCATGTTTTTATTTGGCCTGTTCTCATTGTATTCTGGTACAGAATTCCGCTGCAAGACTGCTAACTAATTCTAAGAAACGTGATCATATTACCAGTGGTGTAAAGTAACTAAGTACATGTACTCAAGTACTGTACTTAAGTACAATTTTGAGGTATTTTTTACTTTACTGGAGTAGTTCAAATTTTCAGTACTTTTACTTCTACTCCACTACATCTCAGAGGCAAATATTGTACTTTTACTCCACTACAATTATTTGAAAACTTTAGTTACTAGTTACTTTTGCAATTATCAATAATTAATTATATAAAACATACATTAACCACTTTAGCCCCTATTTTATACATAGGCTATTATCTACAAGCTCAAAACGCGACGTGTTGTGAGCTTGTAGATCGGCTATTTTCAAACATTTTAGTACTTTTACTTTTAGTACTTTAAGTACATTTTGATACCAATACTTTTGTACTTTTACTCAAGTCAATTTTGAATTCCGGTCTTCCACTTGTAACGGAGTACTTCTACATTTGCAGTATTGATACTTTTACTTAAATAAAACATAATGAGTACTTTTTCCACCCCTGCATATTACACCCATCTTAGCTGCACTTCACTGGTTATATCTGTTCATTTCCTTGAATGGGGGGCAACGCACCCAGCTACTCAGACATGCTGATCCCCTCTGATCCCCCTGTGAGCCTGCAGGGGGCGTAGCCTCAGATCCTCAGGTAGAACTGGTAGTCCCTACAGTAAGTCTCGACTTATTACTCGGGCTGATCCGACAATTAGCAGTCCGGCCCGTCACCCAGGCTTTGGAATGCCCCGCCCATGTCTTCTTTCAATCCATTAAGACCGGGTACGCATCTGTGTCATTTATATATTTTTTTCTTATAATTTTTATCCCACGATTTTGTAACCCATATTTTTTCACCCAGTGCCAAATGCCTATGTAATCCTGGGCGCTACTCTCCCTCTGCCAGCCTAGGGAGAGCCCAAGCTGAATCCGTGTCATTTTTTGTCATTTATTTTTAAAAAGTCGTGAAGATTTGCGCAAATCTTTAGTTTGAATATATATATATATTTTTTTAAAGCGAACACTTGTAACTCAAATCGTTTTCTCTATACAAATGTCTTCTAAATCTTATTAAACGTATGTTGCTATATATATATATATATATATATATATATATATATATATATATATATATATACACACACTTTTTCTAAAATACTCTAGTCAAATCTAAAAATGACAAAGATGCGTTCCCAGATTGAGTGGGTTGAATCACATACTTTTATGTTAAGGCTTTTTCTTAGTGGTTTTGCCTTTTTTTTTATCAGTTATACTGTGTTATTATTAGTTTTTAATTGTGTTTCGTTTTGATTATTTTACCCATTGATTTTATTCAACAACACAAACAACAACACACTATACATTCACATCAGTCTTCATTCAAGAGCCAGAAACAGTCACTGTCACATGATACAGTACTTACTGCCACCCTGTCACTGAGGCCTAATATGACCAGTGTTGCCAGATTCTGTGAGAGAAACAAGCAACCAGGTCTAGGAAAACCAGCCCAAAAGAAGCGACTATGGGCCACATGAGCACTTTAACATACATCAGCTATTTGAAAATAGCAGATCTACAAGCTCACAACGCGTCGCGATGCAACGCGTTGTGAGCTTGTAGATCGGCTATTTTCAAATACAATGGGAAATTATAATAAGCAGATCTGGCAACCCTGAATATGACAGCAATAGAGCAATAGCCAGAATCCACATCACTATTAACTACAACACATACACTGTATAGAGTCACATCTGCCTTCAATTCCAGAGACACAAAAAGGCACTGGACATGTTTCACTGCCACCCAGTGACTGGGTTTCAAAATGACAACCATAGTACAAACAGCTTGAATCACACACAGCATACAACAGTGCATGGTTCTCAACCTTTTTCATGCCAAGGACCCCCCTAAATTGATATACATTTGGGCCACGGACCCCCATCTGAAAATGTTTTGTGCCAGGGACCCCCCAGCAGCAAAGATTTGAGTTAAAAATGTTTAAAAAAAAATATATATATATATATTCAAAGATATATATATTTTTGACACATTAAAAAATAGCAGATCTACAAGCTCATAGCGCGGCACTCGGTGCCGCGCTATGAGCTTGTATATCTGCTATTTTTGAATAGCCAAAGCTAAGCCAAATAGCAGATCTACAAGCAGATACAAGCTCATAGCGGCCAAATAGCTATGAGCTTGTATATCTGCTATTTTTGAATAGCCAAAGCTAAGCCAAATAGCAGATCTACAAGCAGATACAAGCTCATAGCGGCCAAATAGCTATGAGCTTGTATATCTGCTATTTTTGAATAGCCAAAGCTAAGCCAAATAGCAAATCTACAAGCTCATAGCGCGGCACTCGGTGCCGCGCTATGAGCTTGTATATCTGCTATTTTTTTAATAGCCAAAGCTAAGTGGTTAAAATGATTGTGACGCTATGTTAACTAATTTAGCTGGGGACCCCCTGGACCACTGTTTGAGAACCACTGGCATACAACAGCTTCCTACCTTGAGCAGTCTTCTACTTGACTTCATCGTTGTGTAAGTCAGTGGTTTTCAACATTTTTCATGCCAAAGACCCCTACATTTGGCCGCGGACCCCCATCTGAAAATGTTTTGTACCAGAGACCCCCAAGAAGAGAAGAGATTTGCGTTTAAAAAAATGCAAAATTCTACAAAATGATTCAAACACTTTCAAGAAAATGTTTAAAAAAAATCTGTAGTCAGCCTCCACTGATAGCCTGCATAAGGGGACTTTTAGTCCAGGACTATAATGAAGAGGAAGGGAGGTGAGGGTGAAACACATAGACATATAAAGGTAGACGCCTCCTTCGGCTCTGAAGCGTTCGTATCTCGGGCGCGCTTCCTTGTTCCGCAGGGCTAGCCTATCACTTCCTTCCGCTTCAGCAGGGGGCGTTCGGTAGGCCAATCAGAGGCAGGTCTTTTCTCTCGCGCAGCAACTAGTCAGTTAGACGTGCTGTGATTGGCCAGTAGTCAACGCGATGTGATTGGTCAGTAGTGAAACAGCCCTGCGGAAGAGCCTTGTATTGAGATACCAGTCGCTCCAATGAACTGCAGAGGCCAATGAGGTATCTAGGTTTCTATATCTATGGTGAAACAGCCCTACCAGGATGTCAAACTCTGCAATGTTGTCGTCTGGGGGTCATCACCTTGGCTCTTGTACCCATATGTACACGGCTCCTATAGCCCAGAGCAGGGGTGATACAACTTTGACGATGGAGGGGGCCACTATGTACAAATCTTTTGAAAATAGCAGATCTACAAGCTGAAAACGCGTCGCAGTGCGACGCGTTTTGAGCTTGTAGATCTGTTATTTTTTGCTATTTTTGAATTGGAATTTAGATTTATTTTGGTGCTATTTTTTTATTGGAATCCTGAAAGTAACATTTTTATTTAATTTCAAATGCATTTAGTTATACTTATGTTAACTTTATGAACTTAAATACAAATACATTGGACATAAAAAAGACAATAGAATTTTTATACTAGCTACTACTAATTAAGCTACTACTAATATAGACTGAAGTAATTAAAGCGGGTCATGATGTTTGGAATTGTAAAATCAATAATATATCAGTATTCCGATATTAACCTGCGGGCTGCATTACATTACATTGACATTACAGTCATTTAGCAGACGCTTTTATCCAAAGCGACTTACAATAAGTGCATTCAACATAGGTAGGGAACGAAACTACTAATCACCAGAAGTCTTAAGTGCATTTCCTGCAAAAACAAGCAACCAAGAGTATACCTAGCGCTAACGTAAAAGTGCAATATATCAGCTACCTACTTGCATTAAGTGAAGGTGTGGGCCCCGGGCCACCAGTTGCCCATGTATGGCCCAGAGTATAGCCTGGGAGGGAACCATAAGCCTTGAGTATCTGAAAGAAAGAAAGAAAGAAAGAAAGAAACTTCAACCAGAGATACTCAACATGGGCCGTCAACAATGTACTTATACAACAATGTATACTTACATAACATTACGTTTATTGAAATTATTATTAGGATTTATTAATTCGTTTTTTCAATTGCTTCTAAACCAAAAAGTACTAACTACATCATGCACACAATTAAGCTCTATTGCTAAATGTCAGTGCTAGCTAAGCAGCTAGATTAGTAGCTAACAGTAGGAGGTCACCTGAATCCAATTAGTTTGTCATGATGATAATTAACTTCTCTCTGAACTGTCTTTTAGCCGTTTTAACTCTCCCTGTCAACACTGACAACTCTACTCAACCTCCATGTGTTACATAATGTTATTTATTTAACTCTTTTACTTACTAATATATAACGCAGCTTGTGTCAAACACACCCCCCCTTGTCCTATGTGTCCTGTCTGTCTCGTGCAGAGAGAGAGGAGGGGGGAGGGGGAACCCGTGAAACTGCTTCTAGGCTAGGGAGCCCTTCCTCCCATTGTCTGGGAGGTCGACATATACGACGTTTATTGTATCCCATCGCCTGGGATGCGTGAAAGGTGCTGCGTAACACTCATTTTGTGTGTCAAAATCGTCGTCCCCCCCCTGTTTGAAGACTATATTTATAATATATAACAACTACAAGAAAAATACGTTGTTTTAACTGAAAAACTTTTGTTCAATTCTAGGAAACAAAGAGAATTCAGTCAAAGTAAAATAAGACAAAATAAGTTGTATAAACTATATACGTATATATATATATATATATATATATATATATATATATATATATATATATATATATATATATATATATATATATATATATATACATACGCGGCGTATGTATATATATATAAAAAAATCTCAAGGTGTACGGCGTACACAGCATCTGACGGTAGAACCCACCACAGCATACGCCTGTATATTTCCTTTTTTAATTTATATACGTTGCAACTGTTGCAACCTACATGCATGCAGTGGTGGAAAGTAACTAAGTACATTTACTCAAGTACTGTACTTAAGTACAATTTTGAGGTACTTTTACTTTATTGGAGTATTTCCAATTGTCTATACATTTACTTCTACTCCACTACATCTCAGAGGCAAATATTGTACTTTTACTCCACTACAATTATTTGAAGACCTTAGTTACTACCGTAGTTACTTTGCAGATATAAGTTATTATATTATAAAACATACATTAACTACTTTAGCCCTATTTTATACCTAGGCTATTTGAAAATAGACGATCTACAAGCTCACAACGCGTTGCGATGCGACGTGTTGTGAGCTTGTAGATCTGCTATTTTCAAACATTTTTGTACTTTTACTTTTGGTACTTTAAGTACATTTTGATGCCAATACTTTTGTACTTTACTCGAGTACATTTTGAATTCCGGACTTTCACTTGTAACAGAGTACTTCTACATTCCAGTATTGATACTTTTACTTAAGTAAAACATTTGATTACTTTCTCCACCACTGCACGCATGCATGCACTTGTGTGTGCACACACACACACACACACACGCACGCACGCACGCACGCACGCACGCACACACACACACACACACACACACACACACACACACACAGCACTATACAGACAGTGAGAGGAAGTCAAGTTCGATTAGATCTCATCTTATGACGCATGACGCGGCCATGATACCTCACCTAGTTCAAGTTGCAGAGATGATGCTAATAATATAACTTAATCAATGGACACACACAGACACACAGGTGCTACACATGCACTATGTAACCTTGGCTTGACTTCGTCATGTCTGCTCCACAGTAAACTTTAGAGTGTTAAAATGTTAAAGGACCACTTCACCCATTTGTCAACCTATTCTTCACATAACTGGTCCTCACTACTACTGCCAGAGGTGGAAAAAGTACTCACATTTATTACTTAAGTAAAAGTATCAATACTGCAATGTAAAGATACTCTGTTACAAGTACAAGTCCGGAATTCAAAGTTTACTTGAGTAAAAGTACAAAAGTATTGGTATAGAAATGTACTTAAAGTACCAAAAGTAGAAAGTACTCTTGTGCAGAATGTACCAGGAGCCTAGGAGTTCCACATCTGTAAGGGGACATTTGGAACCCTCTCAGGAAACCATGAGGGTCCCAGGACCACACTTTGAGACCCACTGGTGTAGCAGAGTGTTTCCAGTGAGTCAACATGTACAATATCAGCACCCTGACTCTGTTTGACCAGAATGGAACAGAGCCTTCATTAGTATCATTGGTAACACCTGTGAAGGAAGTAAGGAAGAGGCCCAACATTTTTCCAATGTGGCTGCTGTGCATAGAGCTCATTAAAAAAGCAATAAAGCAAATACAATGGCTTCTATTTCAGCATGCTAACTTTTCAGGGGAAAAAGCTAGGAACCCCCATCGACGATGTCATTGGTAGACAGGTTACTGAACTGTCCATAGCCCACCAATGAGACTCAGAGAGTGAGTAGACGGAAACTGTCATTTGCCATCTTATAATGAGCATTAGAGAGGACCAATTTTCACTTCACCGGCGGGGTGACGGGTGCTGCCGAGTGCCGACGCATTTCGGCACCATTTTAGCACTATACTTGCACACAGCCGTTTTTCATCCTTGGCCACGAGCTTTGTGCCCCCTAGAGCTTGGTGCCCACTGCCCAGGGTTGCAGCGCAGCCCCTAAAAGCCTGTGCATTATTAGCCAGTGCTGTGTGTGTGTGTGTGTGTGTGTGTGTGTGTGTGTGTGTGTGTGTGTGTGTGTGTGTGTGTGTGTGTGTGTGTGTGTGTGTGTGTGTGTGTGTGTGTGTGTGTGTGTGTGTGTGTGTGTGTGTGTCTGTGTGTCTGTGTGTGTGTGTCTGTGTGTGTGTGTTATAGCTAGACCAGAGGGAAGACATGGTGTATTTTTAGAAGCAGCAGCAGGGTTTGTGGTTGTAAAAATCTTTTGAAAATAGCAGATCTACAAGCTCACAATGCGTTGCATCGCAATGCATCGTGAGCTATTTTCAAATGGTCGAAATGTATACAGGGCCAAAGTGGGTAATGTATATTTCGTAATAGTAAAAATCTACAAAGTAACTAGTAACTAAAGTTTTCAAATAATTGTAGTGCAGCAAAAGTACAATATTTGCCTCCGAGATGTAGTGGGAGTAGAAATAAAAGTACCGAAAATTGGAAATACTCCAGTAAAGTAAAAAAATCACACCCAGTGTGAAGTGGGCGGTGTGGTCATCACAGTGGTCATCACAGTGATGGAAGCTCACTTAAAAAATAAGTGTTTTTTTAAAAGTGCATAGTCCTATTTATAGGTTATTAATGTCATCATGTGTCTCGCTAGCCAATCACAGTGCTGAATAGAGTCAGCCAATAGAGTCAGCCAATCACAGTACAGCTAGGGGTGTACTAATGCTAGGGGTGTACTAATTATGAGCCAATCACAGTACAGCGAAGGGTGTACTAATGAGGTGTCCCAACCCCACTTATAGGGGCGGCTACACCGCCCCTCAAAATTGTACCTAAGTACAGTACTTGAGTAAACGTATTTAGTTACTTTCCACCACTGATTATTACACATGAATGTCAACAGTTTGTGTTGTGTGTGACGTCACACCAGAGCTCTGCTCAGTCTATATAAGATGATGAACACATCTAGAGAGATACCAAGAGAGGCATCAAGAGAGAGTCTTGGGTATACTGAAAGTTTTAAAGAGTGACACAAGAGTGACGCAGACAGACAGACAGACAGACAGACAGACAGACAGACAGACAGACAGACAGACAGACAGACAGACAGACAGACAGACAGACAGACAGACAGACAGACAGACAAGGGAGAGAGATATGTTTTGCTGGACGGTCCCCCTGAAAAGAGGACCAACGACTTCCAGGCTTGCTTGTTCTGCTGTGCCAGTGGGGGACAAGGTGTTCTACTTTGGAGGGTTCTATGACGTGACGAGTCATTACGGTGATCAGATTGAAATTCATGTCTTCAACACAGTGTCTTTAAGCTGGATGAAGCCCCCAGCAACGAATGGAAGAGAACGTCTCCCTGAAGTTCCTTCCATACGCTGGTTCCACACAGCTGTACTGATAGAGGATATCATCTACATCTGGGGAGGGCTGGTGAACTGTAAGATATCAGAGGATGACAGTGGCGGCCTTAACATCACAGGGGTTGGCCCCTGGGTCAAAATGGTTTACCCCTGGGACAATGCTCTTTATGCATTCGATGTCGACATCCACGGATGGTTAAAGCCCAATGTTTCTGGGAATGTTCCAATGGCGAGGTTCTTCCACTCAGCCTGTGTCTTGGGGAAGGTCATGTATATCTATGGAGGACAAACCCAACGGACTGAGACTAATGACATCTACAAGATGGACACCACCACAATGGTCTGGTCCTTAATTAACACCAGTGGCACTCCACCACGTGGTTCAGTACTTCTCTACTACTCTGCCACCATCATTGGGACAAAGATGTTTGTATTTGGAGGCAGAAATTATAATGATTGCTCTAATAATATTATGAGAGTGTTTGACACAGAGACCAACTGCTGGCTGAGCACGCCTTCTGCACAGCTTCTTGCAGAAGAACGTTACAGTCATGTAGCCTTTGCCTACAATGGAGAACTGTACATATTTGGTGGCAGAGGCGGTGCGGGGCGGAAATTAAATCCAAAGACCCTCTCCTGGACGAAGGTTGAGACCAAGGGGAAAGGCTCGAATTGGAGGGGTCAAATGTGCTGTTGCATGGTGGAAGATCGTGTCGTCCTCTTTGGATACACAGCCAAAACACAACCCATCTTACAGATCTTAGACTTGAGTCCTAGTCTGAAGACGTTATGTAAGCTAACGGTTATTCAGTTCGGTTTGGAGCAGTCAGGACTTCCACACAACATCAGGTGGGAACTGGCAGCCATGACAACAGACTGAAGGCTACAACTTTAAATGAAATGTTCTGTGTGTCTTTTTGTGCCGGCTTATTTTCACTGAACAGAAGAGACTGGAAGTATTCTGGATTGCCTTATTAATTTGGTCCGTCTGATGGGAGGGGCCCTGTGGTACAATTGGGGTGGTTGTAATCAGTCTGAGCTGTCAACGTCAAAGAGAACGATGGAGAGAGCTTGACAATAAATATGTATGAAGACATCTGCTATGGTTGGACATTTTCTAATAATTGTGATTTTTTTCCTTTTACATAAATATTCTCTTCTGATGGGGGTCCGCAGCCAAATACATATCAATTTGGGGGTACTTGGCTTGAGAAAGTTTGAGCAACCCGAGAAATGTGTCAAAATGTGCATGTTTTGTGAATCAGCAGTTTTTTCTAGGGGGTGAACTATCCCTTTAAGTGATGATTAGGACGGAATGCAGATAATAACGGTGGTAAACCTTATGGAGAAGTCGGCCATGTGTTTAGTGAGGCTGAAAGAGAGTGATTCACTTTCCACTCCAGAGATATAGACAAACAGCTTTAACCCGAGGCTGATTTCGTATGATGTGGTTCTCAAACCTTTTCGTGCCAAGGACCCCTAAAATTATATGTATTTGGCCGCGTGGACCCCCATCCGAAAATGTTTTATGCAGAAGAGAAGATTTGTGTAAAAAAAATATATTTTTCCCCAAAAATGTTTAAAAACAGCAGATGTACAAGTGACGCGCTGCGAGCTTGTACATCTGCTATTTTTGAAAACCATTGTTTCCAACTGTTCTAAATCCACTTATGTTGCTATATAATATATATATATATATATATATACACCGAAGGGTTATATATGAAGGGTTTGTAACAACGTATAGGCTTTCCAGGTCTACGTAAAGAGATATTTCACTTTCAAACATGTTTGGGGTCATTTTAACGTCTACTCTGACTTTTGTGTTTCACCCCAGACAGTTTTTAAAGTTGTTCAATTCAGTATTTAGATATTTGATATTCATTTTATCAGACACGCCCCCTTCCTTTTACAAACCCATTGTAACTCCATTTAAACCATGTTAGATTCATTGAAAACAACCCTCCTTGGTTCTCATGACTGATACTGTCCTTCTAATACGTGAGGGGGCCGCTTTTTTTTTTTTTTCAATTACTTTTTTAATTAATTTTATTTCATTTTATCATTTGATTTCAATGTGTTCACCCCCCCCCCCCCCCCCAAACAAATGACTCCAAACATGTTAGAAAGTGAAATATCCCTTTAATAATCAATACTCACAAAGCAGAGATTGCCGGAATTTGTGCTTTGAATGTGCTTTTGAATGGATTGAATGTGCTCGTGGCAATGATCAGGATAAGATGATTTGATTTGATTGAATTTATTAGATGTCATAAAAGAAAAACACATGTTACATGTTTATCAGAGAAACAAAGTCGAGAGACTTATTTCCATTGTGGTCCTTGGTCTGAGACAAACAATACATTACAACAAATTACAGGCAGTACAACAATAAATAAAACACTGTAGTCTATATAAGTGACCAAACTATTCTGCAACATTTTCTAAAAGCATGATGTAGTAATTTGCATCGAGCTGGGATCAAACCCTGCTCTCCCACTTGGCAACCTGACGCGCAACCCACCGTGCCAATGGATCTAGAACTGTTGTGGCCGGGTCTTGTCTGCATGGGGCACTAGTACACAAGTATAGGCCTACATGCTTTGACCTTTTTTTTAAAAAGGAGATGAGTACTGATGCTCTTTATTGTTGGGGCAGCGAGTTCCAGTTTGCTGCTCCTCCAAATCTATGAGCGTTTTCCCATAATCGGTGGTGAACATTAGGGCAAGGCCAGGTCTGTGATCAGTGTTAATTTTGACAGGATTTAGTTCAGTCATAGCCTTTTGAATAACATTTAATTTAGTTTTAGTTATATTTTGGTCTTCTGAAAAGTTTTAGTTTTAGTCTACTAAATCTACATTTGATTTTGGCCATGATGGCCTTGGTGGCGCCGTAATGGCTGATTTTACACTTGGTTGCATGCTGAAAATAGCAGATCTACAGTACAAGCACACAACGCGTTGCAGTGCGACATGTTGTGAGATCTGCTATTTTCAGAGCGCAACACCCCAGCGCAACCAAACATAAAATGACTTTGTCTTTTAGTTCTACTGGATCTCTTCTCCACTAGTCCCTCCCTAACATTATAGTCTAGTTTTCATTCAGTTTTTATTTAGTTTTCGTCAATGAATAAAGGTAGTCGACGATCATTTTTCATCGTAGTTTTAGTCGACGAGATTAATACAGTCTGCGATGCTGGCTGTGAACTGTTATGCAATGGATACAGACGGTAATGGCACTCAGTGTGTGTGTGTGGTCAGTAGGCCTACTGTACATTGTAATCAGAATAACATGGGATCAAGAATAATTAGCTTAATGTGCAACATTGTTTTCTCACTCAACAGTAAACAAACCAACATACAGTATAAGTGTATACAGGCTATCTAAACATTTATGAAGTTACAATTTAATTACTTTTAAGACCTTTTTAGTACCGCTAAAATACAAAATAAAAAAATAAAAATAAGATCAATACTGTGTCAAAAGTAATCAACAAACTATACTTTAGAAAACATTTCAAACATTGGCCAAATCTTCAAATATTACCTATAAGAAAGAGGCAACAATTGTGAAAATAGCCGATCTACAAGCTTTCACAGGTCAAACTAAATGTAATGCCTCATCTCAATCATTATTTTTGGGGGGTCTTAAATACATATTAGAACAACCCAAGAAAATTATATAATATTTAAGATTATTGGAGTTAATTAACTTCGGCTTTCTACCTCATCGCTGTACGTTGTTACTTTTGCCAGGAAATGTATTAAAGGAATATAAGATACGGAAATAGCAGTAATAAGCATAATACAACAATGAGTACACATTCAATATAATAGCCAAAATATCAATGATTAATATAATTCAATTCTTCAGAATTCAAAATAGTCATGATCAATCAAAAATCAAAATGATAAAAACAAAAATAAAATCTTCAATTCAAACACATGATAATACAGTATGGCCGTAAATCAATAGAATAAAACAAAATAATACAATCACATTCTTGAATATTTTCTTCAGGAAAAAAGTAATAATAATAATAATAATTAAAGTAATAGTAAGGAAAATACTTATTCATAGTCTCAGAGTACTTAAAGGATTTAAACAATGAATTAAATGTCCTTTTGTCAAAATCCTCATACACAAGTAAAATTAGTTCACATGATTTATTTCACACTTTAGCATAATTAATAATGGGTTCTTTAACACAATCACATTACATCTTTTCACCATGACTCAGCCATAACCATTTAAGTAGTTCCTAGTCTCGCGTAGACAGACAACTATTCCACAATCTCTGAATGCTATATAGAGTCTGGAACTAAAACTCCCGAAATCCGAGAGAGGAAGCTGGCACTTCAGTTCACGAAAATATATTTTAAAATATCTTTACATTTTATTATTTTATTTCCATTTCTGCTAAGCAGCAAGCTATATATACTTAGATGATTTGTATTTATATTAGGATAAATGTGCGTGACTGTAAAGACGAAACGGAAGTGGGGAGGAGGCTTCATATCCGGTTTATATTCTAATCATGATCAGAGCTTCCGAGTCCCAGACTGTATGCCGGAAACATTAGAAAATTGTGGGAGGCAACAGTCTGGTAACGAGACTAAGTAGTTCCCAATGCCCAAATATGGAGTGTGTTGTCTAACTAACCCCAATGTGTCGTCATGGCATCAGGAGCAATATAGATACTACTGAATCTTATGAGTGTTTATAAAATACTTGTTAGTGTTACGTTAATGTTATAAAACATTATGAATATTTATGAATGCTTATAAGTTGATTATACTACCACACCCGCCCTGTGAGCAGTGTTAATTTTGACATTAATTTTTTATTTCATTTTATTCATAGTCTTTTGGAGAAAAACAAATCCATCTAGTTTTAGTCATTTAGTCATATTTTTGGCCGTGATGGTGCCGTAATGCCTGATTTATACTTTGTGGCTGTGTGCCGAAAATACGGCGAAAAATATTCTCACGGCGCGTTGTGAGCTTGTAGATTGGCTATTTTGTGTGATTGAGTGTGACACAACCAAGCATAAATGACTTTTTAGTTCTACTGGATCTCTTCTCCACTACTTCCTCACTAACATTTTAGTCTGTTTTTTTATAGTTTTTTGTTGAATCAAAGTGGAAAGTAGCATGGTAACGGTACCGATTTTTGACCACGTGTTCTGTCTCTCCGTGATCAAAAATGTCAACTGACTCTATCTCTCTCAAGCCTTCTTCAGTGAGTATATAAGTTGTTACTCTATACGTTGTGTTTGTCATGTGGTGCGAGTAGATTTGTTCAAGGATCTCCCTGAGCATACGTCGCATAACATGCACTCTCAATTCGTCAAACGAAAGGTCGGTTCTGTTGCTGTCCAAAATTTCTGTTGGTGTCAATCTAGGACTACTCCTTAATTGGATACCTAGTCTGTTTGGAATTCTTGCCTGCTGAATTATTGAATCCCAATGGATTAATCTCTCTGCCTCTACCTCATCGGGGCATTCAATGGCTGTAACCACAGTGCCTATTGCTATTGTGCCATCACGCAAGTGTTCTCTCTCAATTCTTCGATTTAGATCATCCGTTCGGCCAATTTTTATTTCTTTTCCAATTGAACTGGATTTGGACGAATACCTGGTTGATTCGAACGTATACATAACGTTTCTTCCTTCCCCCGTTTTCCTTTTTTTTACCGGATCCATGAGGGCCTTCCTCTTTTTTTTTTCTTCTTCTTCTTTTTCAATTTTTTTCAATTCTTTTTCTTCTGCTTTTTTTTCTTTTTCCTTTTTTTTTTCTTTTTTTTCTTTTTCTGACTGCCTTGCTTCCGCATTCTCAACTCCAATGAGAGCATCCACATCCTCGCTCAGACTGACTTGTGCCACATCAACAAGTACAGCTTCAAAAAGAGCTGCTGCTGCTGCTGCTGCTGCTAACCCTGAACCATATCTCCTGCCCATTTCTCCACCTGCGGATGTCGTGGCAGATTGTGATCGGTCTTGGATTGCGGCCAGTCTCTCAATTCTTCCGACTGGTTCATTAGTTTCAGCAGCCTGCATGGCCCCCACGACCTCACCTGCTGCTGCTAAGAACCCTCCAAACAGGCTAGTTCCAAGGAAAAAGGGCATTTTTCCACCTCGCTCTTGTCGGTCAGTTCCAATGTGTCGCCCAACCAGCTCCGGTTCAAGCAGCAATGAAGATGATGAAAAACTACCTTGGTGGGAGAGGAACAAAAAGTGAAATAGTCTTATTAGTACAACCTACTTGAATCACCTGCTTCTCAGACAGAGAGCAAAGCAGCTTGAATCACCTGCTTTTTCATTTGATTTGAACTTCCTCGACTAAAACTATAGCTTAGTGTCAACCACTGAGAGCTGTAAATTTATTATTAGTACAACAAAGTATTTTTTAAAAGCAAGTACTCCAGTACTTTTTAAAACCCATTAAGACCTGAGGCCGATTCTACAAATGCCTTTAGTTCTCAAACTTTTTTCGTGCCAAGAACCCCCAAATTGATATTTGACCATGGACACCAATCTGAAAAGGTTTTGTGCCTGGGACCCCCATTAGAGAAAAGTTGTGCTGAAATAAATTGAAAATCATTCAAAATCTATTTTTGAGAACCACTGTTCTAAGCCATTGTTCTAAATCCCAATAGTTTTTCCTGAAAAACTAATGTTGGGGTAATCAACCCCAGATGATTAGCTTAATATGTAACATTGTTTTCTCACTCAACATTAAACAAACAAACATACAGTATTAGTGTATACAGGGTATCTGCTCATTTATAAAGTTACAAGGTAGGGACTTTAAGACCTTTTTAATACCTCTACAATAAAAAATTGTAGAGGTATTGTAGAGATATTAAACTATTCATTAAAAAAAAAGTCAAACATTGGCCAAATTGTCAAATATTACAGACAAAATGTTTGAAAATATCCGATCTACAAGCTCACAACGGGTGGCGTTGTGAGCTTGTAGATCGGATATTTTCATAATATGTGGAACCGAGTCAAACTAAATACAAAGCCTCAACTCCTGCAATTCCAAGTGCTTGTCAGGTTGGGGGTCCCCAGTTCAAATATGATTATTTGGGGGGTCCCCAGTTCAAATATGATTATTTGGGGGGGTCCCCAGGGGCGCGGCCGGAACAGTGCTGTAACTGATGTTTGAGTTTTATATGCACCAGTCTTTACAATAAAGTAGAGATGATACTATGGATGTTTGGTGCTGCAAGAAGTGACTTCATCAATCAATTCACCACTGACCACTGTTAATTAACAACAACAACAATTAACAATAATTTGACAACATATACAGTATAACCTGTATATCACACACACACACACACACACACACACACACACACACACACACACACACACACACACACACACACACACACACACACACACACACACACACACACACACACACACAGAGAGACACAATACTGCCTCATCAAAGTTGGTATGGTGACTTTATATACATTGCAGGTTTAGTCAGAAGCACGTTTTAATACTTTTCATTGGTTCAATATTTGTAAAATCCACACACAGACATAAAGTTCAATAGCATTGATTTATTAAAAAATATAAAAATGTTGAAAAAATTAGATTTGGTTTCTGCCCGACAGCGACGATATACAAAATATATAGTAATACATCGAAAGAAACTGTAATGAATGAAGTAGGTCTTACTCAGATTGATTAACAGGATGTTCAGCCAACAGTGAGGTCAGGATGGGGTTAACTGTCAACACAAAACACACATGGTAGGAGAAGTTAGGAGCTGTCAATCATCATGGTCTAAATCTCTGTTCATTTTCATGTAGTTTTAGTCTTTTGAATAAAAATCCATTTAGTTTTAGTCATATTTTAGTCATCTGACATGTTTTAGTTTTAGTCTAGTTTTAGTCGACTAAATATTATAAGATTATAGTCGATTAAATCTAGAGTTGATTTATCCTAATCGACTAAAATTAATTTTGAATGGCGTCCGAATGCCTGATTTGCGTCATGCATTTGACGCGCTGTGAGCTTGTCGGTGACACCCACGCGCAACCAAGCATCAAATGACTTGTCTTAGTGGCATCTAATTGTTGTTATTATAGCTTAGTTCTTAAAGAATACACCTTAACAATATATATAATACAGAATACACCTTAACAATATATAATACAGAATACACCTTAACAATAATACAGAATACACTGAACTGATGTTTCAATAAATTAGACTTGACTTACCGTCTTCGGTCAGAGAGATGAGGAGAGGCGCTGTCAATCATGCACTAACCTGAAGCCTGTGGAGGCTGCTACTTTATGTGGAAATAAGACTCCTCCCTTCTCTCTGACACGTGGAGCACCTCCCTGTGTGTGTGTGTGTGTGTGTGTGTGTGTGTGTGTGTGTGTGTGTGTGTGTGTGTGTGTGTGTGTGTGTGTGTGTGTGTGTGTGTGTGTGTGTGTGTGTGTGTGTGTGTGTGTGTGTGTGTGTGTGTGTGTGTGTGTGTGTGTGTGTGTGTTTTATTTTTTTTATTATAGTGTGGATACTTTATCTAGTTGTAAGGGTGGCAGTGACCTCTGGCCTGAGACTATAGCTACTATTAAAACCGGGAAAGCATCTGTCATTTTAGATTTTAACCACATAAACTGGGGAACGCATTAAAACATTTTTTGCATAATGTGCCTGTTGTTGCTGGTCGTTATTTGGGGGGGGATTTAGTGCAATATGTGTTCTGGAACCGAATAAACTGAATTAAAATATAAACAAAAAAGTAACAAATCCGGGGAAAACAAGCACTTTAAATACAGCTAAGGGGTCCCTGCTTCATCTGTCTCTCAGCTAAGGGGTCCCTGCTTCATCTCTCTCTCAGCTAAGGGGTCCCTGCTTCATCTCTCTCTCAGCTAAGGGGTCCCTGCTTCATCTCTCTCTCAGCTAAGGGGTCCCTGCTTCATCTCTATCTCAGCTAAGGGGTCCCTGCTTCATCTCTATCTCAGCTAAGGGGTCCCTGCTTCATCTCTCTCTCAGCTAAGGGGTCCCTGCTTCATCTGTCTCTCAGCTACGGGGTCCCTGCTTCATCTCTCTCAGCTAAGGGGTCCCTGCTTCATCTCTCTCTCAGCTAAGGGGTCCCTGCTTCATCTCTATCTCAGCTAAGGGGTCCCTGCTTCATCTCTCTCTCAGCTAAGGGGTCCCTGCTTCATCTCTCTCTCAGCTAAGGGGTCCCTGCTTCATCTATATCTCAGCTAAGGGGTCCCTGCTTCATCTATATCTCAGCTAAGGGGTCCCTGCTTCATCTATATCTCAGCTAAGGGGTCCCTGCTTCATCTATATCTCAGCTAAGGGGTCCCTGCTTCATCTATATCTCAGCTAAGGGGTGCCTGCTTCATCTATATCTCAGCTAAGGGGTCCCTGCTTCATCTATATCTCAGCTAAGGGGTCCCTGCTTCATCTATATCTCAGCTAAGGGGTCCCTGCTTCATTTCTCTCTCAGCTAAGGCTGCTTCATCTATATCTCAGCTAAGGAGTCCTTGCTTCATCTTTCTCACAGCTAAGGGGTCCCTGCTTCATCTATATCTCAGCTAAGGGGTCCCTGCTCCATATCTCAGCTAAGGGGTCCCTGCTTCATCTCTCTCTCTCAGCTAAGGGGTCTCTGCTTCATCTCTCTCTCAGCTAAGGGGTCCCTGCTTCATCTGTCTCTCAGCTAAAGGGGTCCCTGCTTCATCTCTCTCTCAGCTAAGGGGTCTCTGCTTCATTTGTCTCTCTGCGAAAGGGGTCCCTGCTTCATCTCTCTCTCAGCTAAGTGGTGCCTGCTTCATCTCTCTCAGCTAAAGGGGCGACTTATTTCCATTGCCTTTTTTTCATTTCCTGATAATGAAAAAAAAAAAAGTTAGCTGGTTCCTAACGGACAGCACAGATATAATGGTATGATATAAGAATGTTAAGATAATATATAGTATAGTGGTATAGTATAATATAGTAGCAATCTACAGTTGTGCTTCTTGGAGAGGCCCGGTCCACAGTCACACTCTTGATCTGCAGCTGGGGGTTTTATGTGTGTTTTATCTTTTTGATAATGGTACTGCATGTATTTATTATGTTTGTTATCAATGAAGAGGTCAAAGTCTACTTGACATAATAATCTGCTGCAGATAGAGTCAGGTGTGGTGAAATAAACTCGTACAACAGCCACTTAAGGGTGGTAAAAAGCCATGCTTTACAACAGATCAGGACGATATGATCCCCGACTCAATTTGAAAGTGAAAGTATGCAGCTGTCTGCCTTGTTACACAATGTTCTGATGAACTGGAGTTCACAACTCCACCTGTGTTGTGAAGTTTAAACCAGGGGTCTTCAACGTGTTTTCAGGCCAAGGACCCCTTAGCTGAGAGAGATGAACCAGGGATCCTTTAGCTGAGAGAGAGATGAAGCAGGGACCCCTTAGCTGAGGGACATGAAGCAGGGACCCCTTAACTGAGAGAGAGATGAAGCAGGGACCCCTTAGCTGAGAGACATGAAGCAGGGACCCTTTAGCTGAGAGACATGAAGCAGGGACCCTTTAGCTGAGAGAAATATGAAGCAGGGACCCCTTAGTTGAGAGAAAGATGAAGCAGGGATCCCTTAGCTGAGCGAGAGAGATGAAGCAGGGACCCCTTAGCTGAGAGAGAGATGAAGCAGGGACCCCCTTAGCTGAGAGACAGATGAAGCAGGGACCCCTTAGCTGAGAGAGCGATGGAGCAGGGACCCCCTTAGCTGAGAGAGAGATGAAGCATGGACCCCTTAACTGAGAGACAGATGAAGCAGGGACCCCTTGGCTGGGAGAGAGATGAAGCAGGGACCCCTTAGTTGAGAGACAGATGAAGCAGGGACCCCTTTAGCTGAGATAGTGATGAAGCAAGGACCCCTTAGCTGAGAGAGAGAGAGATGAAGCGGGGACCCCTTAGCTGAGAGAGAGATGAAGCAGGGATCCCTTAGCTGAGATAGAGATGAAGCAGGGACCCCCTTAGCTTAGAGACAGATGAAGCACGGACCCCCTTAGCTGATAGACAGATGAAGCAGGGACCCCTTAGCTGAGAGACAGATGAAGCAAGGACCCCTTTAGCTGAGAGACAGATGAAGCAGGGACCCCTTTAGCTGAGAGACAGATGAAGCAGGGACCCCTTAGCTATAAGAGTCATGAAGCAGGGCCCCCATAGCTGAGAGACAGATGAAGCAGGGACCCCTTAGCTGAGAGACAGATGAAGCAGGGACCCCTTAGCTGAGAGACAGATGAAGCAGGGACCCCTTAGCTGAGAGAGAGATGAAGCAGGGACCCCTTAGCTGAGAGACAGAAGAAGCAGGGACCCCTTAGCTGAGAGACAGATGAAGCAGGGACCCCTTAGCTGAGAGAGAGATGAAGCAGGGACCCCCAGGGCCATTGAACACCCTTTACGTTTGTGTGTTGGTAAAAATATATATATATATATATATTGAACCAATGAAAAGCATTAAAAAGCGCTTCTGACAAAACCAGCTAACTCCATTGGATCCTCAAATTTTCTGCTACACCAGCGAAGTCCACCGGAGTTAGCTGTCCGAAGGGGTCAAGATAGGCGCTGTAGTGTCCTGGAAGGTGATCACCACGGACGCCAGCCTCTCAGGTTGGGGGGCTGTCCACGAAGGCTACTCAGCCCGGGGGTTGTGGGACTCCTCCCAGAGGAGAGCCCACATCAACTACCTGGAGCTGCTGGGGGTCTTCCTCGCTCTCAAACATTTCGAGAGCCACATCGTGTGGTGTCATGTCCTGGTCAGAACGGACAATACCACAACGATGTGTTATGTCAACAAACAAGGAGGCTTGGGTTCCCTTGTGTTGGACAGGCTAGCATGCGAGCTGACGCTCTGGAGCGTGCAACGCTTGGCACGGCTGCGCGCCACCCACGTGCCGGGCCACCTGAGCAGCGGGGCGGACCTGCTGTCCAGAGGGGGGCTCCGGTACGAGGATTGGTCGCTGTGCCAGAGGGCCGTGGATCTGATCTGGGCCCGGTTCGGCCGGGCTCAGGTCGATCTGTTTGCGTCCAGAGAGAACGCGAAGTGCTCGCGGTTCTTCTCGATCAGGGCCAAGGACCAGTCCTTGGGAGTAGACGCTCTGGCGCAAGAGTGGCCGAGCGGTCTACTTTTTGCCTTTCCGCCCCTGGGTCTGATCCGTCCGACAGTGGAGAGGATCAGGACCCAAGGTGGGATGGTTCTGCTGGTAGCGCCAGCATGGGCCACGTGGAGGATGGAGATCTCTCCCCTCCTCTACGACGAGCCGTGGCCTCTCCCCCTGTTCAGAGACCTTCTGAGACAAGGCGGAGACGAGGTTTACCACGAGCACTCCCAGACTCTGGATCTGTGGGTTTACCCCGTGAGAGGTGGAGTGTGACCTCGCAAGGCCTGCCCCCTGCAGTGGTAGCCACTATACAGGGGGCTAGGGCAGATTCTACCAAACGTCAGTACGACGTTAGGTGGAATATGTTTGAGACCTGGTACCTGGAGCAATCACCTCCGGTGGAGGCTTTTCAGGCCCCTGTGAGAAGCGTTCTGGTCTACCTGCAGGACAGGTTGGACCATGATTTGGCTTTCTCCACCATCAAGGTGTACCTGGCAGCCATCTCCGCTTGCCACGATGGGTTCGATGGCCAGTCGGTGGGCGCGCACTGGCTGGTGCGACGGTTTATGACCGGCGCCAAACGTGCTAGGCCAGTGAACAGGCCTTTGTTCCCTAAGTGGGATCTGACTGTGGTGCTGGACGCACTGTGTCGGCCCCCCTTTGAGCCTCTTGAAACATTAGATCTGAAGATCGTGAGTTTCAAAACGGTGCTCCTGGTGGCCCTTTGTACGGCAAAACGCGTTGGTGACATGGAAGCGCTCTCTGTGAGCGAGGAATGCATGTGGTTTTCAGACGACGGCAAGAGGGTTTTGTTGAAACCCAACTTGACGTTTGTGTCTAAGACTGGCGCGGTTGCCAGGGCCCCAGTGGAACTGGGGGCTTTCCATCCTCCGCCGTTCGCTTCGGCAGAGGATAGACGGTTGCACTGTCTCTGTCCAGTGAGGGCCTTGAGGCTCTACTGTCAGAAGACGGCGGTCGGCCGTGAGTCGTCTCAGCTTTTCGTCCCCTTTGGCCGGGGTCAGAGGAAGGCGGTGGCTAGACCGACTCTGTCCAGATGGATCGTGGAGGCGATTCGGTTGGCATATGTGAGTAGTGGTGCCGCTGTCCCGCTGGGACTGAGGGCCCACTCTACTCGGGGTGTTGCTGCATCTTGGGCCCTCTACAGAGGGGTGTCGATGCAGGAGATATGCTCTGCGGCTAACTGGTCGTCTCCCTTGACCTTTGCATCTTTCTACAGCCTGGACGTGGCGGCATCTGAGATGGCGCGCACGATCTTGGGTGTAGCGGCTGGCTCAAGTTAGGTGAACACAGACACGCCTGACGGCATGTGGTTTCTTCCTACTGGTGAGCAGCAGCTGGTTCAGGTCAGGGAATGCGAGGCATGCCTGGGGGCATGTTCTCTCTCCCTGTCTGGCTGGCCTTCTCGGCCTTCATAGTAAGGGAAACGCTGACATGCCTGGGGGCATGTGGTTTCCTCCTACTTGTAGGCAGCAGCCGGTTCAGGGGGAATGCAAGTCATGCCTGGGGGCATGTTTCTCTCTCCCTGCCTGGCTGACCTTCCAAGCCCTCTCTAGACCAGCTAAGCATGGTCTGGGAGGAGGAGGCCTTGGTTTCTCTGTCACGGGCCGGTCAGACCAGGGTCTGTTCGGGCTGGTGACTAGGGACAGGACTTATGTCTGTCAAGGTCTTACCATAAATCCTTTTGCATCCTGACCCGAAGGGTCTGGGTTGCCTGGGGGCCATGGTCTTGCCGAGGGCAGGACCTGCGGCCTTGGGCAAGTGTTTGGGTAGGGTTGGTTAAACATGGGCTCCCCCGGGGGACGTGTATGTGTCCCATAGTAAGTACCTTACTGCAGCTTACGCAATAATAACCCAGGGTTACGTATGTAATCCCGGTTTTATTAGTAACGTAAGTAAGGTATTTACGTTTTTAACCCCCTCTGTGCGCAGTGTGGCGTGCAGAGTGGAAGGTTTCAGAGGGCGAGTCCATGTGACGCAGTGGTATTTATACCACAACCAGTCGCCGGTGTTTTGCGTCACACGACCCTATCCAATAGGAATTGGAATTCGGGAGTCCTTGTGTGCTCTGTGTGATCGCCAGGGGGCGATGATATCCCATAGTAAGTACCTTACTTACGTTACTAATAAAACCGGGGCTACATACGTAACCCTGGGTTCTATCCTTTTGATAATGGTACTGCATGTATTTATTATGTTTGTTATCAATGAAGAGGTCAAAGTCTACTCGACATAATAATCTGCTGCAGATAGAGTCAGGTGTGGTGAAATAAACTCGTACAACAGCCACTTAAGGGTGGTAAAAAGCCATGCTTTACAACAGATCAGGACGATATGATCCCCCGACTCAATTTGAAAGTGAAAGTATGCAGCTGTCTGCCTTGTTACACAATGTTCTGATGAACTGGAGTTCACAACTCCACCTGTGTTGTGAAGGTTAAACAAGGTAGGTAGTCCATGAGCCAGACAAGATTTCATTATCGAAAGAGTGGGCAAAACCATATTAAATTGTTTATAGGGTCATATCCCCCCTGGATATCTATAAACCCATGGGACTCTATTTCTTCTATAGATACAAGCTTTTGCCATATTTCAATATACTATTTTCGACCTCCAGTGACTGGATACGTGGCATATAGCCAAAGCTAATTAGCATCAGGATGTGCCCGACTATTTCAACAGAGGACTACCAAAAATTGCTTCAAAAGATAGCAGTGCTTGAAACGGAATTACACCGTTTAAGAGTGAACGTGGAAGTGAATCAACATTATGGGTTTCCACAGTCTCAGAGCAACGGACAAGACCGTGCCAACAAGCAGCCACCTAGCACTAGTGTGGCATCCGATAAACCCCAGGACAAGGCCTTCTCATGGAACACTCTCGGGGCAAAGCCAAAGAATTTGAAGGGGCGATTAACTGGCAGAACTCGGAGCCCTGTGATTACAGATCTGACCGGCTGGCCTGCACTACCACCCCCGCATACTACATCCTCCACCCCCCTTCAACAGTGGAAAACTGCCAAAGGGAGATCTACGAACAAATCTCCCAAAACATCGAGTGTGCAGCTGGGTAACAGATTCACCCCACTGTTCCAGGACCCTAGATGTCAGTCTGACGACAGTGACAACAACTTATCTTCACCCAGCAGGGTAAGAACCAAGAGTAGCTTACATGGAAAAAGGCTTTATGGAGAGCCTGAATTCCTGATTATTGGGGATGCTGCTGTTAAAGGTGTTAATAGCATGATAAAAAGAAAGGCAAAAGTGCTATGCTTCCCCAAAGACAAAGTCTCTGACATGAATGACAGAATTTTGAATCTTGTCGCTGAACACCCAACGGTGAAAACCCTGATTTTGCACATTGGTACATGTACAGAAGAAAAAAAGTCAGAAATCCTAAAACAGCATTTCATGGCTTTATTCAGCACAATCAGGTCACTCGATGTAGGCCTAGAGGTTTGCATCAGTGGTCCACTACCACCTACAAGAGGCGGCGATGAGCGTTTCAGTAGACTGTCTGCACTGAGCAAATGGCTTTCAACTACGTGCACCAACGAATCTGTACACTTTATTGACAATTTTAATTTTTTCTTCGATAAAAGACATCTCTTTTTTTCAGATGGCTATCAGCTGAACAAACTGAGTGCAAAATTATTCTTGTCAAACGTTTTCTACACGCTGCGTGTGCCTCCACTGCCAACCTCTGCCAAGGCCAGAACACAAGATTCCAAAACAACAGATAATGCTGTCTGCTACCGCTGCTGAAGAAAGTGACTGGATCTGTGTGGATGAATATGCTGCTGCTGATGTTGAGGGGGGCGAAGCCTCACCCCCCCCCCCCACCAAGGATGGTGGAGTAACAGCCACAACTAATGAGCTCACTGATAGTGAAGGCACGGAACTAAAAACAAAGGACAGGATGCTGAAAACAAGTCAGCCACGGCCACCGACGTCGACTCTGCAGAGGAGTCAATCAGTGAGAAAGAATTTCAAACTCCAACACCCTTCTCCTCTTCATCATCATCTTTTTCCATATCTCCATTACCGCTTCTGGAATTCACCAGCAGCATGAATGACTTGATTAATGCGGGGATTAGACTCACCCCCCAAATCAAACGCCAGGCCACAACCCCAAATCAAACGCCAGGCTCCACAACCACCAACCTTGCCCTGCCCCCCACCCATCCCCCCTCCACGACGCCATCGGAAGAACACCCTATTGGCCTCCCAGCTGACACATCTAGAGAATACATTTGATAATTGATGTCTGAAGGGTCCAATATGACTAGGTTCAAACATATCTGGGCCCAAATTCCTTCAGATAGCCTTGTAATAAACAAGGTTTACAATATTTCCACTGTTATCTCAAATAGGGCAAATTCAACTTGCATTCCCAGTAAATTCAACAGCCCAATAGTAGAATGCCTTAAGGGGGTCAGAGTGAGTAACCTTGTTTTTATAAACACTGCTACCAAAATTACTCCCTCTGCTTGCATTAATAATGTGAATTGTATCGATCTGAAGACTGCACAAGAGCTGCAAGCTTGTGATGGCTTAAAATGTATTCATTTGAATATTAGGAGCATGGCTCTCAAACTGGATTTTATTAATATTCTGATTAATGGGGGTTCCCCTGATGTGTTTGTCTTATCAGAGACTTGGCTGACCGAGCTTACCTGATATTGCCATAAATGGCTATAACCGTTTTAGAATAGACAGGAAATCAAGAGCTGGTGGGGTTGCAATCTTAGTCAGGGAACAACTAGCTGCACATGTCCTTGAAATGTCATCTATCCCTAATCGTTTTGAATATATTGTTTTAGATATTTGTCTGGGTGGTGATATCCACTGCACTGTTATTGTATCGTCCCCCTTCAGCGCCAGTTTTGGCTCTGGAGGAATTTGGGGTGCTGCCGACAAAATATGTGTCTTCAGAGGTTCTGATTTTGGGAGACATGAACCTGGACTGGCTTGCTAATAATTCTTCCCGGCTGAAGCAGCTATGTTTAGACTTAAACCTTTCTCAGCTCATCCAGCATACTACCAGACCAAACATAAATAACCCCTCTAGATCGACCTTGATAGACCTAGCTCTAACTAACAGACCAGCCAAATACCCTTATAGCGGGGTCTTTGCTCAAAGTGTCAGTGACCATTGCCCCATAGTCTGTGTTAGAGTTGCTAAAGCTGATAAAATCAAGGGGCGGATGATTATTAAACGTAATTTTAAAGTTTTTAATGAACAGGTTTTTTTTTACATGATTTATTTAATTCTGATTTGGACAGGGTCATTTCAACTCAAGACCCTGAACTAGCTCTTAATCTATTTCTTACTATTTTTAATTCTCTTACTGAGAAACATGCCCCCTATAAGAATTTTAGAGTAAAAAATCAATCAAGTCCCTGGTTTTCGGCGGATCTCAATGAGGCTCTCCGCCACAGAGATGTGGCCTGGTCAAAGGCCAGAAGTTCTGGTGAACCAGCAGACTGGTTATCTTTCAGAATACTGCGAAATAAAGGTATCAGTATGGTCAGAAAGGCTAAATCTGATTTTTATTTATCTAGTTTCACCAAGACACAAGGTAATGCGGCTAGTTTCTGGAAGGTTGTAAAATCACTAAAAGCTAGGCCTGCCTCCTCTCTCCCATCGCAGCTAGATTAGCAGTGAAAGTGGGGTTGTTCTAAATAAATTAGGTATTTGTGATGCTTTCAACAATCATTTTATATTATCTGGCCATCTATTTGACAGGCAGTCTGTCAGTCAAGCGCCATCAGCTCAGGAGGGGGATTCAGTCACTGACAACTTACTCAACTTGTCCTCGCCATGCTTTTCATTTAGACCAGTAACACACTCAGAGGTTTTAACCACACTTTCACAAATATGCACTAAGAAGTCTAAGGGTGCAGATGACCTTAACCCGTATCTACTGCATCTTAGTACATATATAATTGCTGCACCACTTGTCCATATTTTTAATTCATCACTTACCTCAGGCTCACTTCCTGCAGTATGGAAAGATGCACAAGTTATTTCACTTCATAAAGGTGGTGATCAGTCAGATTTAAATAATTATAGGCCAATATCAAAATTGTGCTGTTTAGCCAAGATCCTTGAATCCCTAGTCAGTTCACAGTTACGTACATTCCTGAGCAAGCACAACATACTCCAACCTCAACAGTCAGGGTTCAGACCAGTACATAGTACGGTGACAGCTACAACGCTTGTCACAAATAACATACTAACTGGTCTAGATAATCACCATCACTGTGCTGCTATTTTTATTGATCTTTCTAAAGCGTTTGATACTGTGGACCATTATATTTTATTACAAAAGCTAGCTTCCATTGGCTTGGATGATCTCTCGGTCAGATGGTTTTCCAACTATCTGACGGGTAGAACTCAAGCTGTTGTTGCTGATGGTTTTAAATCCAGTTCTTTGTCAATTGGTAAAGGTGTCACTCAGGGTTCAATTTTGGGCCCCCTTTTATTCACTCTTTATGTTAATAATATTGCACTCCCCTCTCCGCACTGGGATGTCCATTATTATGCAGACGACACAATTTTATACTGTATTGCCCCAACGCTGGAAGTGGCCACTGCAAATCTGCAGACTGCCTTCAATAGGTTTCAGTGGGCTCTAATTAACCTTAAGCTTGTTTTAAACTCCAACAAAACAAAATGCATGGTATTTACTAGGTCTCCAAATATAAATCCCTTTACTGGTATTTACACTCTTAAAGGCGAACAAATTGAGCTGGTCACATCTTATAAATACCTCGGCATTTGGCTAAATGCATGCTTCACTCTCCACACTGAAGCCTCTGGATGCAGTCTACCACAGTGCTTTGCGTTTTATTACTGGTGATGATTATCTCACCCATCACTGTATTTTATATGATAAAGTGGGTTGGCCATCTCTCGCAGTTCGTAGAGAGCAACATTGTATGTTATTTATTTATAAGGCCTTGTGTGGTAAACTTCCTTTATACCTAACCTCGCTTTTGGAACCAAAGGTTACTGGTCACTCAACACGTTCACAAACACACATTAGATATACCAGTCCACGTAAGAGCAGTGAGCATGGAAAAACTGCATTCATGTATTATGCTCCACAGAAATGGAACAAACTTCAGGACTCTCTGAAACTGGTGCGATTGGTCTCGATAGAGACATTCAGGGTGCTTCTTGGGGCCACACTACATAGTGACTGTACCTGTTTCATGTAACACTGTTTATTTGCATCTGATTTTAAATATCTGTGTTGTTATCCATGTCCTCACTGTATTGTCTGATTCACCGCCTTTTGCGATTATTTTAATGTGGTTTTATGCTTCTGCTTTTCTTTTTTTACTTTATTGTCAAAGTTGTGACATTGTAATGTGATTCAAATGTTTGTTATCAGGGCGTCCTTGAAAAAGAGAGCTTGCTCTCAATGGGTTTCCCTGAATAAATAAAGGAAAAAGAAAGAAAGAAGAAAGGTGGGAACTGGCAGCCATGACAACAGACTGAAGGCTACAACTTTAAATGAAATGTACTGTGTGTCCTTTTGTGCCGGCTTATTTTCACTGAACAGAAGCGACTGGAGGTATTCTGGATTGCCTTATTAATTTTGTCTGTCTGATGGGAGGGGCCCTGTGGTACAATTGGGGTGGTTGTATTTTGTCTCCCTGCTCTTCTATTGAGACATTTAGATTGTGTCAAAAGGTCATGTCTCACCTATAGACACAGGATCTGACACACATTCTGACCTGATGGCCAAGATTGAATTTAAATCCCCTGAGCATGCAAGCAAGCAGGCAGCCGGCATGCAGGCTCTATTGGCTCAATGGTACAAATGTCAGCACTTGCGCATGCAAGAAACCGGGTTCAAATCGGGGGTGGAAGAGGAAAGTTACACAGCTGCAGCTATTAGCTTTCACGTTGTCTGCTGACGTTCGAGAGAGAGAGAGAGAGAGAGAGAGAGAGAGAGAGAGAGAGAGAGAGAGAGAGAGAGAGAGAGAGAGAGAGGGAAAATTTTATCTTCGGAAGACTATAAATAAACAAAATAAATAAATCTTCAGAAGTCGTGCATGCTGATGTGTGGCCATCGTTTGTGAACAACAGTGACACACACTGCTTCAAAGTCACCCTGGATGAGCAGCCAGCCGCACGGAGCGGAATCTTCTGAAGTCTCGGAGTCTCTCTCTCTCTCTTCTGCTGCTGCTAGCTGGACCCATTAGTAAGACTCGGAGTCCTGGCTCCTTTCCTAGTTGCTGGGAGGGAACGTACCGCAGGAACTGTGCCAAGAGGGCACTGGATGGGATCAAACCACCGCTGCCCAGCAGGGAATGAACCACTTTCACCCCCAGGCAGCCGTCCCTATTTTTGGCATGTCATTATTATAGGCGAAGAGTTTCGAACGTTTTCGAGGATATTCAAATAAAGGCGATCTACAAGCTGATAAGCGATGCATCATCAACTTGTAGATCGCTATATTTGGTTTAAAGCCACGGAGGGAGACTATACTGAATGATCTCTAGAGAATTTGCAAAAAAAACTCCAGATTTCAAGATGCTTTGCACCTGAAAAGCATCTTGAAATCTTGAAAGTTTTTGTCGCAAAAAAAAATTTTTTGGACGATGTTAATGCTCATACAAATGAGGCACAGTTGTACATGTATCGTTTAGCTAGATCACTTCCGCTTGATGTATTTTAGTTTGAAACGCTGAGAACCGCGTCCGTTTCTCGAGGTAAAAAAACTAGACTAAAATGTTTGGAAGGGACTAGTGGAAAAGAGATCCAGTAGAACTAAGACAAGTCATCATGGTTGCGCGCGGGTGTCACAGACCGAAAATAGCCGATCTACAAGCTACAAGCTCACAACGCGTCGCGGCGCGACGCGTTGTGAGCTTGTAGCTTGTAGCTTGTAGGCTATTTTCGGCATGCAGCTAAGTGAAAATCCTTTGGATGCCATCACGGCCCGCCAAAAAAAAAGTTTTTTTTTACCAAATCAACTGTAGATGTAGTCGACTAAAATCTTATGATAGGCTATTTAGTCGACTAAAACTAAACTAAAAGTAAACATTTCCGGTGACTAAAATATGACTAAAACTAAACAGAATTTTATTCAAAAGACTATGACTAAAACTAAATCAAAATGTGCTGTCAAAATCAACACTGGTAAACTGCTGCTGCTGTTGTTGTGCAAACCTCTATTAAAAAGAATAAAAAATAAACTACTTAAGAGAGTGCGGATAATCCTTTCACGGTGCTCACAGGGGGGGAAATGGTGGGTGAGGAAAATGTGCATTTAGCTCCTTCATAATGGGGAAGACGAGGGTTGCGCCCACACGTTGTCACCTATACACATACGTGAAGAAAATTACCCTCTGCATTTAACCCATACTAATTATAGGAGCAGTGGGGAAGTGCCATTAATAGAGTATATACCGAAGTCCTGACGTCACTGCAAGCCGCTATACGCCTGGGTTTTCTATTTAAATACCATAAGGTTATCTTAAGATCGTGTCATATAAGAACTGTGCTAAAAAATCAACAAATCGGCCCGGCGATTCTGTCCGGTATGTGACTCTGTGTCGTTTATGTCAGTGGTTCTCAAACCTTTTCATGTCAAGGACCCCCAAAATGATATGTATTTGGCCACGGACCCCCCATCCCTCACAACTGAGCTTGTAGATCTGCTATTTTCAAAAGATTTGTATACGTTTTATACATTTGAAACCTTGCGAAATATGGGACCTTCTCTATAATGAGTACTTTTACTTTTGTACTTTCAGTATATTTTGATACCAATACTTTTACACTTTTACTCAAGTAAATGTTTAAGTATTTCTACATTGCAGTATTGATACTTTTACTTAAGTAAAACAATTAGAGTTATTTTTCCACCACTGTAAACTGGTGGATGACAGAAGAAAGGCTAGACTAGGCGATTGTAAAATTGGCACCAAAAAGGAGCCTTCAAAGAAGAAAGTGAGTCACGGCATGCTTCCACACACAAACAAGCATTGCAAGATGGTGTTGTTCTCATCTGGGAGGGTGTTTAAAGAACACTTCCTAACCTCTCAACTTGAAGCACTCCAGTTATCCTACCAGGCGATGGTGTTGGTCATCCATCTAATCCCACCATGGAAAGAAAATCAGCACCAAGGCCAGAGGTCAAACCCAATTTACCACTTCAAACCGTCAGAAGAGCAAAAACATGGCATTTTATATCCACTGACTTGAGTGTTCAATTCAATCTTTATTTCAAACCTAGGAAGATCCATATTAATACAACACCACACAATAAAAACAGAAAATAAAATAAAATAAATAAAAATACTGCAAATAGCCCACATTGTTCAGTTTCTGACATACAGACATGTGCGCCAATGGTTCCACAGTCTAGAGGTGAACCTGACAGAACTGCGTGTGGGGTCCGTTATGACAGCGATTATGTCATTTATTGACTCAGATGCTCTACACATAAACCTATACATAAGGTTACGTAGCACAGCAGCACAGGTGGGTACCCCAACACTAACAAACATCTGGCTTGCACTGGAGCTTCTTGGAGCTCTCAGCAGCAGCCTCATGCAGTCATTATAGGCCACTGTAAGGCGTCTGATGCTACCTTGCCTGTAGCAACTCCAAAGGTGGGCAGTATACAGTGGTGTACAAAAGGATCTAAACAGAGAGGCCTTCACAGGTACTGAGCACATGCTAAATTTGCAACACAGCATGTTTGCTTGGGCATACAGCTTATGCCGCTGCCTATAGATGTCCTTGTCATCTGACAGGTCATTGGAGATAATATGTCCCAAATCAGTAATCTCACTGCACACACTAAGGGCAGTGCCAGCCAGATAGAAGTCAGGAAAGGTAGATTGTCTGTCTTCCCTACTTCGGACAATCATGACCTTACTCTTTTTAGCATTGTATTTTATATTAAAATCAAAGCCATACTGTGAGCAAATCCTCAGTAGCTGTTGTAGCCCAGCACTATATGGACTAAAGATGACCAAATCATCCGCATACATCAGGTGATTAATTAACGAGTCACCAACTCTACACCCTGTCCCACATGCATTTAAGTGTTCGAGTGTGAGAGAGAGAGAAAATATGTCTTCAGAAGATATCTTTTTAGTGTACTACATGGCCAATATTGCATTGGACTTGTCACAAGCGACTTGGTCATACAACGTATAGGCTGCCCCAACGCTCCTGATTTCGTGTATAGAGGGGCGGGTGTATAGAGCCGGCGAGAGATTGCGCCTGATCCCATTGGTTCACCGATCTGTCCGTCAACCCCCGCCACGTTAACACAACATTACGAGCGACGCCCACTGCACTCTGGTTGGTTGGGAAATGAAACACTTCCTCATACCGAGTACACCGACTCGCTGGGCCAGGCTTTTATTTTTTAGCAAAACGAAACAATAAAAGCCTGGAGATCGAGGCTATACAACGTACTATGAATTATAGACTTTACTGTTAAAGAGAGGACGATAGAGTTTAACCCTGTGGTTCTCAAACTTGGTCCCCCAAATTGATAAATATTTGGCCGCGGACCCCCATCAGAAAATATGTTGTGCCAGGGACCCACAGAAGCAAAGATTTGTGTTAAAAAGGTTCGCTAATGTTCAAGATTTTTGTGAAATAGCCAACGAATTAAAAGGTTAAAGTGGTTAAAATGATTGTGATGCTATGTTATCTACTTTTTCTGGGGACCCCCTGGAACCCCCCCCCCCCCCAACAAGGACCCCCAGGGGACCCCGGACCCCACTTTGAGAACCACTGGTTTAACCCATCAAAACCGGGAAAGCATCTGTGTCATTTTAGATTTTAGTGTTGGCTATTCAAAAACAGCAGATATACAAGCTCGTGCGTCTGCCAATTTTGAAAAATCTGCTGCTTTAGAAGGCATTTTGTATCGGCCTCAGGTCTTAATATAATGGTTAAAAAAGCCTAAATTCCAGGACCGTTTCTTTTCTGTCGTGTAGTGACTCAGCTGTGGCCTCTATTATCTGTGCTGATAAGAGCAGGAACTGGCATGGCTCTCTGGTCTTACATCATTTTGCCTCGGTGACCTCGGTGGAGTTTCACTGTACGTCAACACAACACCCCCCCCCCCCCCCCACTACAGTAAGCTGGCATGGGAAGAGGCAGAGAGACAAGGCTGTTCTCCATAGCGGCAGGGGTCTTCAACCTTTTCAGGCCAAGGACCCCCTAGCTGAGACAGAGATGAAGCAGGGACCCCCTCTATATTGTATAAAATTTTGTTTCAGAAGTAAAATTTTTTTTGGTTTACTTGGTCTGCTCTTTTTTCCCTCTACACCTATACCTCTTTGCCAAAAATGGCAGATCAACAAGCTCACAACGCCTCGCAGCGCGAGGCGTTGTGAGCTTGTAGATCTGCTATTTTTTGCTAAAGTGCTCCTCAGAAAAAAGGATAATAGAGTTCAAGTGGTTAAGGTAACCACACTGTAGTAACTCTGAGGACCCCCTAGGGGTCCCGGACCCCCTGTTGAAGACCCCTGCCATAGCGGCATCCCTCTGTTTCTGTGAGTGACAACAGCAGCAAGCCGCAAGGACGAGAACAGTCAACCTTGGAGAGTTTTACTGGACATCGTTGTGTCCATAAAACACTAAATGATTACACATTCCTCTCACTTTCTCAGAGGCTTGTCAGCCTTAAAGGACCACGTGGGCCCATTTTCAGCCTCATTGGTCCTCAATGCTCATTATAAGAAGAACTCTGTTACAAGTGAAAGGCCTGTGTTCAAAATGTTACTTGAGTGAAAGTACAAAAGTATTGGCATCAAAATATACTTAAAGTACTAAAATGTTTGAAAATAGCAGATCTACAAGCTCACAACGCCGTCGTGTAGATCGGCTATTTTCAAATAGCCTATGTATAAAATAGGGCTAAAGTGGTAAATGTATGTTTCATAATATAATAATTTATATCTGCAAAGTAACTAGTAACTAGTTTTCAAATAATTGTAGTGGAGTAAAAGTACAATATTTTCCTCTGAGATGTAGTGGAGTTGGAGTAGAAGTAAAAGTATTGAACATTGGAAATACTCCAGTAGCCTAGAGTAAAAAATTACTCAAAATTGTACTTAAGTACAGTACCTGTAAATGTATTTAGTTACTTTACACCACCATAAGATGGCACCATTTCTGTCTGTTCACTCTCGTGGTCTCATTGGTGGGCTGCTGTGGACAGTTCAGAAACCTGCCCACCTACCAGTGACATCATGGATCATTTCCCTTCCTGGGAAGTTATAACATGCTGAAATAGAGGCCCACAGTTCTTGAATCGATAAAAGAAAAGTTTGAAATCTTGTTTGAAATGACCAAACCTGCCAATGGCAATGACACTGGTATAGGCAGGTTTCTGAACTGTCCACAACACTCCTCTGAGACACAGACCAGAGAGACAGAAATAGTGCCATCTTATAATGAGCAGTGGTGGAAAAAAGTACTACATTTCTTTACTGAAGTAAAAGTATCAATTCAAGTAAAAGTCCGGAATTCAAAATTTACCTGAGTAAAAGTACAAAAGTATTGGTATCAAAATGTACTTAAAAGTACCAAAAGTAGAAAGTACTCATTATGCAGAATGTCCCATTTCACAAGTTTTCAAATGAATACAAATCTTTTGAAAATAGCAGATCTACAAGCTCACAATGCGTCGCATCGCGACGCATTGTGAGCTTGTAGATCGGCTATTTTAAATGGCCAAAATGTATATAGGGCTGAAGTGGTTAATCGATTTTGATTATTATTATGTTTTATAATAATAATCAAAATCTACAAAGTAACTAGTAACTAAAGTTTTCAAATAATTGTAGTGGAGTAAAAGTATAACATATTTGCCTCTGAAATGTAGTGGAGTAGAAGTAAAAGTACTGAAAATTGGTAATGCTCCAGTAAAGTAAAAATCACACCCTGTGTGAAGTGGGCGGTGTCTTGCTAGCTAATCACAATACTGAATGGAGTCAACCAATCATGTACAAAAAATAAATACATTTATTGAAACACTCTTTATGATGGAAGAAACCATAACTTGTAAAAAAACAAATTTATGTTTTTTTTTAAGTTATGGTTTCTTATATAGGGCTATGCACATGTGTCATGTGACACTGGCCAATCACAGTCCTGAATAGACTGTGATTGGCCAATCACGGTGCAGGGTTAGGCAGGGTACATTTTTGGCCAATCACAGCGCAGGATTTGTTGTACAAATATCCAAACCTCACTTATAGGGGCGGTTTCACCGCCCAATATCCAAACCTCACTTATAGGGGCGGTTTCACCGCCCAAAAATATCTCAAAATTTTACTTAAGTACAGTACTTGAATAAGTGTAGGCTACTCAGTTACTTTACACCACTGATAACGAGTATAAGTGAGAACCAATTATTATGAAGATATAGGTTGAAATGGGTGAAGTGCTCTTTTAAGCCTGGGTAATACTGATGGTGTCCAGCACTGAAAAGAAATAGCCACTCTACAATCTCACAACGCGTCTCAATGCTACGCACTGTGAGCTCGTAGATCGGCTGTTTTCAGCACAGCTTCAATGTGGGGGTTATCATGTCACCGTTGATCCCACACAGACTGGACAAACAAACCTACAGGCAATACGTAATATAATCTTCTGTGACTGCTATTTTTCCAGAGAATTAACCACAGTTTGAACACTCCATTCGTAGTAGAAACCCGCCTTACAACTGTAGCCTGGACCTCTGTGTCCACACCAAATTTATTCACTAAAAATAGCCGATCCACATTTGCTATATTTGGCAAACATCCCCCCCCCCCCCAGCCCCGGTATAGGGATGCTGGGGAGCCTGGGGTTCAAGTGGTTAATGAGGTCTTTGAGTGCATGGACGGCTGATGTGAGAAAGGAAAGGAGTATGGGGAATGATAAAGTTGAGTCATACAGTAAATTGTGTCTGACGCAGAGCTCAGAGGAGCTCAGAGGGGAGCCCAGCCAAGTGAAAGCTTGTCAGACATCATGCACCCCAAGGGTGCCCTGTCATAATGTGGTCAGTCAGTCCATCCACTGAGGCCTGTCAACCTTTAATGAGCAAAACTGGACACTCATATTGTCAACACTACATGTTTAGTGTGACACCTTGTGGTGGAAATCAGGATATTTATTTCCCAGGATATTTTAAAATGGAAAACATTAGTTTAACAAAAAGAAATGTGTGTGTGTGTGCACTCACTCACTCACTCACTCAGAATCAATTGCATTTCAACGATTGAACCAATCTGTCTGAGATCACATTTCTGCTTATTGTTTTTCTAGCTGATTTTACATATCCCATAAAAAAAATCACTCAAGCAAGTCTTGGTTTGTAGGATAGATGCCAGTGGTGGCAATACTTTTACTTAAGTAAAAGTATTAATACTGCAATGTAGAAATACTTCAAAATGTACTTGAGTAAAAGTACAAAAGTATTGGTATCAAAATGTTAAATTGTGAGCTTGTAGATCGGCTATTTTCAAATGGTCGAAATGTATAGGGTTGAAATGGTTAATGTGTGTTTTGTAATAATAATCTAAATCTATAAAGTAACTAGTAACTAAAGTTTTCAAATAATTTTAGTGAAGTAAAAGTGCAAAAATAAAGAAATAACCTCTGAGATGTAGTGGAATAGAAGTAAAAGTACTGAAAACTGGAAATACTCCAGTAAAGTAAAAGAAAATACCTCAAAATTGTACTCAAGTACAGTACTTGAGGAAATGTACTTATTACTTTACACCGCTGATAGATGCAATATGAAATGTACAACGAGAGACTCTCTCTCTCTCTTTCCCTATCTCTCTCCCTATCCCTCTCCCTCTCCCTCTCTCTAGCCTTGGGAACCAATGGTTTCCGACTCATTTCAAGCCATGTGGGTCAATAGGTCAGGAGCATATCTCCTGTTATTATAGTGTGTGAGCCTGAGGCAGCTTGATGTAAAAGTACTACACCACCCGCTGGACATGACACGATACGATACGATACGATACGATAATACTTTATTGTCAGTTCACACTGAAATTTGTCTTGCGACCCAGCAGCCATGTATGCAACAATAAACAATAAACAGTACACACATTTGACATGACACAAGAAAACAAAACAGAACAGAATACATACATAAAGACATACAAAGACAAGAGCAATGTCCACCTCTCAGCCTACCCCAAGCCTACAACTCCTGATTAAGCCTCAATGTCGTCTGATGGACAAAGGACCTCTTCAGTTTGACCTTATTGTATGTAGGAACACTGTATCTCCTTCCTGAAGGCAGCAACCTATATTCTCCATACAAAGCATGGCTAGTGTTTGAAGTGATATTCCTTGCCAACCTTATCATACTGTCATTATACGTAGATGTATAGAGCCTCTGAAGTGGTTGTCCAACAATCTTTGAACAAATGTTCAGTTGCTGCAGCAGTTGTGACTTTAAGGCTACAGACAGACATCCATACCAGGTGGTACTACAGTACTGCAGAACACTCATAATAACAGAAGTGAAAAACAAAAGAAGAATCTGTCTACTAGCACCAAAAGATCTCAGGCGGCGAAGGAAATAGACTCTTTGCTTTGTCTTCTTACCCACTGATTCAATCTGGTCTTTCCATGACAGAAGGTGGTCAATTACTACTCCTAGGTATGTATACGAACATACCTGGTTGATCTGTTCACTATGAATAGTAATGGGGGATCTGTGTATCTCTAGTGGGGCACCAAAAACAATCTCCTCTGTCTTTTTTGTGTTAATGATAAGAGCGTTGTTATCACTCCACTCCACCACCTTATTTACTCTGTGTTGGTGCAGTCCAGGATCACTGGAACTATCCAAAAGAGAAATCAAAACTGTATCATCAGAGTACTTTAGAATGTATTGGTCTGGTTTGTCAGTGCGACATTCAGACAGACATTCCTCAGTACGACAGCTGTCAGTATAAAGGGTGAAAAGTACAGCTGAGCTTACACAACCCTGGGGACACCAGTCGGTCATGTCACAGGGTCATGGACTTAGCCTATACCCCAAACCCAGCCCTGGCCTTGATGCTGAGTGCCAAGCAGCGAGGCATTGGGTACCATGTTATATTCTTGGGCATGACTCGGCCGGATTGAACCTGACAAACACATCACATTAAATGTTCAGTTCTGTTGAATCAGAATTACATGTGTAGAAGTGAAACATTTTCTGATGATTCCACACCGGCCACTCCATGAATAATGGGTTTATATTAATTAACAATTGTATCAAATTCATGCATAATGGTGGCCTTTAGAACATCGGTTCTCAAAGTGGGGACCCCCAGGGGTCCTGGGGGGTGTTCCAGGAAAATGTAGTTAACATAGCATCACAATCATTTTAACCACTGTATCCATTTATATGTTGGCTATTCAAAAATAGCAGATCTACAAGCTCACAGCGTGTCCTTGACATGAAAAGGTTTGAGAAACAGGTACATACTTTAGATTTTCTAGAAAAGTCATTAAAGATTGGAATAACGTTGTAATGAATGAATGAATAACATTTGGGCTATAGGCCAACAAATCCAGGAATAGAAAGTTTCTTTTTCTGGGAATATCATTTCAAGGATTCTTTAATGTAGATGGCATGGGTTGATGGGAAATGTAGTTTTATTCCTTCAGAAACTTACAGTTGGAAGCGGGCCTAGCTATTTATTATAATGCTAACACATGTGTCAAAAAACAAACAAACAAACAAACAAACAAATACACCCACATAACTGTATCGGGTGGGTTGAGGTCAAAAATAGACCTCGGCGTCAGAGTTACCTAATCCTCCTAGGAGGGGTGGACTACAAATCCCAGACTCCTTTGCGAGCGGGGCGAAGGCAGCCCCTGGTACTTGTAGTTCCCCCAGATGACGATTGTTTCCCTGTAAAGAAGCGAAGCGGGCTCTGCTTTAGCAAAAGACAAACAGATGTGAATATTGTTGAGCAGGTTAAAGGTAGGCCTGATCATGAACCATCATCCATACCGTCTGTGTAAACATTAGAGATACATTAACATAGGGTTTATATACATCGTGAGGTGTCGTTATAAATCATTTAAAAGTCCAGCATGGAGGCTAATAGTGTGTGAGGCGTTTACATGGCGATGCGTGTTTCTTTTGTGTTTGGGCTTGTGTAAAGAAGAAAAAAAACACAGCGATCCATCGCAGCTGTATTGATTATAAAACGTGTTTAATAATCAATGATCTGGTTGATCAATAGATCCCGGGTCGTCCTTTTAAACTAACGCATTCCAACAGACCTGTTCTCTGTCTTATGTCTGTGGGAACACGTTCTGTATCTGTAGCCTTTAGCTATACTTATTATCATGTAAGCACTGATATAAATGACGCTATTTAACGGTTAACAGGCCATTAAATGGCCTGTTAACCGTTAAATGGCTTCAGTTATATCAGTGGCTCTTCTTATTGCGTTTAAAGAGTAACTTTAGTTGGACTCGACATGGCAGCTTGTTTGTTTTGTTTAGCAGTGAAACGGATCCTCTGGCTCTGGTATAGGTTTGAACTGAAGTGAACTGACTCAGGGGAGGACATCATTATAGGCCACAATGTACTGTTATGTTAATGTTGTTTACATCCGGTTGTTAGGTAATGTAAACTATAACTGTCTGTCTTAACATACTTATTAGGGCTATACAACAAGCAACTGTCGTTGATCATCTTAGTGTTTATTGTATTGATTGCTTTAAATTAATTGAATTTTATGTTCTCTTCTTGGTGATTATTCTGTTGATTACTTTCAATTAATTGAATTATATATTATCTTCTTGGCGATTATTCTGTTGATGACTTTCAATTATGTATGATCTTAGTGATTATTGTATTGATTGCGTTCAATTAATTGAATTAATCAATAGCATTTTATATGTATGTTTATATTATGTGTGTGTGTACAGTGTGTGTGTGTGTGTTAGTGTGTGTATATATGTGTGTACACACACACACACACACACACACACACACACACACACACACACACACACACACACACACACACACACACAAATCAATGTGAAACAATCTAGTTGATGTTGTATAATATAATCTACTTAATTGATTAGGCTGATTAACCATTCAGCCCTGTTTTATAATTGTCGATCTGCTATTTTCAGTTTATTCTTTAAGAATAGATTAGTTCTGTTGCACCACTACTTTTGACTGAGATGTTGGTGCAGAAATAAACCCGGCAGGAGGTAGATTCTCTGTTCGCTTAATAATACACTATTATTATAACAGTTTTGATTTATGTTGCTTTGACTGTAATCATGAATAAATGCCTTGGTTTCAACCAGCCACATAATAACCACCACCACCATCTTTCTCCTTCTGTGTCCCATTATAGGCTTGTGTGAATTTATGGAAACATGTCAAAGAAACGGGGCAGGTAGGCATTCAAATAATTCTGCTTTTAAACGTATCCTCTCTACACATGACGTCATGTTATAGTTCAAATAGGCTCTATGCACAGCAGCAACCATATTGGAAATTGGGCCTCTTCCTTACTTCCCTCACAAGTGTTACCAATGATACACAATTGTGTTCCATTCTGGTCAAACAGAGTCAGGGTGCTGATATTATGCAATGGTGGCTCACTGGAAACACTCTGCTAAGGGTCTCAAAGTGACACCAAATCCATTAGGTTCCATTTGTACACTCTGAAGCCCTTTTTACACCGGGGTTGAACCAGTTTTTTTTTTCTTCCCGCCTAATTTTGAACCAGTTCCGAGTGTTTCCACCGAAAATGAGTTGGTTCCGAACTCCGAACTTCTTTCGGGAACAGGAAACACAAAATCGGTGGTTCACCTTGTGAACCGTGACGACATACGTGGGCGTGTCAATAATCAGTAGATTGGAAGACGGAAGACACTGTTGCGATATGTAAACATAAACAATGCCATCTGCAATAACAGCACGAACGCTCGCAGGTGATCTAAATAGACCATATTCACACGGCGGCCATATTGCTATAAAGTTAATGAAGTGCCACCCCGGTTGCCACGGCACCCGGGTGGCACTTTCAATGTAAAATTCCAAAATGGCCACCGTGTGAATATGGTCTATGATCCGCCATCCTAATTAAATCCAAATAGCTTTTATAAGCATGAAAAAAAAAAAACCTTTACATTGCCAAAGCTAAAATGAAAAGATCCAATAAAAACCAAGACTTAAATGTACGTTAAAAAAAAGGACTTGTGTAAGCTGTCACATTCACACGGGAAAACATATGGACACTGTTTACCGTTTGTGTTGTGCAACGCCCTCAGTGTATGACGTACCCTTCGTCTTTTCAATATTTGGTGTTTAGGTACATTAGCGCCACCAACTGAACCCGAGGACATTAGCTCCGGTTAAATCTGGTGGAAAACGCAAGCCTGTTCGCTAGAAAGCACCATGGTGAACCAAGAATCTAGAACGCCACTGGTTCGTGGTTCTAGAACCAAAGTTCTTTTGGTGGAAAAAGGGGCCTCAGAGAGTTATGGGGGGAAGTTTGACAACCACTGTGCTACACTAAATGGAACAGAGCCTTCATTAGAATCATCCTCATGTTAAGGAAGAGGGCCCAATTTCTTTCCAATATGGCTGGTGTGCATGGAGCCCATCCAAGGGGCCAGCTTGAGATTGTTACATTGACTCCAATACGGAAGATACGGTTCATATGAATGGCCTGTAGTTTCGCTGTTTTACCCCTGCGGGTGTCAGAAAGGATTTATTTTAACGCAAGCGGATGGGTTTTTGACAAACTTAACTCATTCACTGCCACAATTATTGCTGGCCGCGTTTGCCCACTGTCAGAGATTTTTCATCGAAAAAAAAAAAGTACTCTGGAGCCAAGATACAGAATTTTTAAGTTAACAAGGAAGTGGATGGGAGTCTAGATCTTCGAAAAATCATATCTCCTTGGTCTTTGGGTCAAATTGGAAAAAAATATTTTTTTACGTCAGTGGCAGGATTGGTAAACGGGAATAATTACGTCAATTACGTCAGTAAGACTAGATTTCTTTACCTTAATAAAAATGGTCATAAATTCTATATGCTTCCAGTCGCTAGTTTAAAGTCTCCTTTCAATCATCATGATATGCGTTTTGCTAAATTATGGTCCCATTTATTTTAAAATTGACGATAAAGTAGGCTATTCTCTAGGAGGGGTGGGATGATTTGATTGACAAGCTACACAACCAATAGCATTCATTCCCCGCCCCCCCGCTCTTGATTGACAAGCTACCCAACCAATAGCATTCTTTGGGGATTGTTTTCCGGTTCCTGTTCCCGACGTGCTTTTGGGCTTATATTAGAGATGGCGGATTTCAAATTTCTGAACAATCGGCTTCATTTTCGGTCTTTAGAAACCAGCGGTCTGGCTTTGTCCATCTCTTTTATACAGTCTATGAGCCCATCCCTAGACCTTACTGTGTACTTGTCTACCAGGGAAACAGAATGGACGCGCACACTGCACTGCTCTGGGACACTTGATTGTCTGCAGAGAACACTTAATTATTCTCGAGAGGAATCAGCTGGGAGGGACAGGAACTGGAGGCCTGGCTGGTAGGCAGCAGTGCACTGCATTGCAAAATGGAATTAATTCAATTAACCCAAATGGATAAAGCCACGGTTACATATTGCCATTTGACGAGGAGGCAGCAATTATATATATATATATATATATACAGCCTTATTTTCTTTGGCATATTCCTCCTGGGCCACGGCCTTAGGGAAGATGTGCAATGAGGGTTTGAAAAGGCAATCTGCAGTTTCCCATGTTTTGTATTTATTCGATCCCATGCTTTTTTATGTTGCCAATACCCATCCCATATATTATGTTATGTATTCTACTCCTCAGCTGCTCTCACACTGTAACATCTCCAAATCGATTGAGATGAGCAAAAGTCTAAACGAATCTGTGAGCTTGTTTTTTAAATCAATAAGTCAAATTGCTATCAAGAGTACCTGATTCTGTTTGATTTGAAGAGTGCACACTGTAGTTAGCCCACTAAGGAGAAAGCATCTGGGAACCCCGGAAAGCATCTGTTATTTATCTTTGAATATAGGCCTATATGTTTTTTTTAAAGCGATTTTTTTTTTACTCAAATCATTGCTTCCGTCTTCTAAATCCTTTCAATTAAAAAACAAAAAACAAACTTATGTTTCCATAATATCAGTGGTTCTCAAACTTTTTCCACGGACCCCCATCTCAAAATATTTTGTTCCAGGGACCCCCAGAAGCAAAGATTTGAGTTAAAAACATATATATACATATTCAAAGATATACACAAATGTTCACGATCTTTCAAAAATAGCAGATCTACAAGCTCATATGAGCTTGTATATCTGCTATTTTTGAATAGCCAAAAAACATCTAAAGTGACTCGGATCGGTTCCCGGATTGAATGAGTTAACTAAGTGAACGTGTGTCTGTCTGTACTCTGTCCTCTTCCAGGAAGCGTAGCTGTGGGGAGCTGAGCGAAAGCTCGTCGTCGTCCTCGTCCTCCACCACGACGCCGGACCCCGACAACCTGCTGGGCCTGAGGATCCAGCACAACTGGAGGGAGAAGGGCAACCTGACCAAGTGGAAGGGCACGGTGCTGGAGCGCCTCAGCGTCAACAAGAACCTCTACATGGTCAAGTACGACGGCTTCGACTGCGTCTACGGCATCGAGCTGTTCCAGGACGACCGCGTGTCCAACCTGCAGGTGCTGACGGAGAAAGTCGGTGAGTTGGTCGCGACGACGAGGAGATGCTTCCCGATACATCACGTTTTTTTACAGGTAAAGGATCCCTGGCTAATAAGCCCTATGTGCAGGCAAACACAGAGGAGGGAGCGCACACCTGTGTTGATGACGTGCTGACCACGGCAGGTAATGGTATTGAAAAAGGATGAGGCCACACAGCTCTTAGCCACGATGCTTCTTAGAATATATTTTTTCTCCTAAAGTTCTTTCCACCCTTAACACATCGACCGCCAGAGGTTAATCTCATAATGTACTCACCAGTGCCAAGGTGTTTTTGTTGTTTTTTTGTTTTTTTCATGTCGCCATAGATCTTGTTAAAATCCTTAAGATTGAGCCGTACACGGTCTGTTTACATCCGCGACATCCCACTGTATCTCCCAGTGAAAACCACGTGTCAAACGGGGTATCCATGTTGTAGTTAGAGCGGATTACGTTAAACAGTGAAATGCGAGGAGAAAAAACTACAGGAAGAGAATTGAGTTTCAGTTTCGTCTGTAGAACGAGGCCGGAAACAGTTGGATTTAACGGACCGTAGGACTACGTTCTTGGCGGTTAATGTGTTAACTGTCTTCAATAATATAAAAAATCATTGATACTTTTTTTTGCTATATTTAATTGACCCGAACGTGTCAAGCAGACAGACGACCCAAAGTGGTGTTTCCTTGTGTAGCCTCTGATCCAAGAGCTCTCCACAAATGAGTTCTGGTATTGTCCCCTCCTGCATTGCTCTGGAGAGTTCTTGATCCAGTTCGTTGTTGTTTTTTACTGTTTGTTTTCCTATTTGGTACAATGTATGTATATTTATATTTCTCAGAGCGTCCCAGAATTATGTATCTTTTTGTATATTATTGTTGTATATTTAATTTTTAATATGAATAATGAAAAAACCTACTGTACACAATTCAGTCATACTGAAATAGTGTGTTGGTCACTTGTCAGTAACGGGTTATTACCCACCCCACCCATGCTGATGGGTAGATTGAGGACACTTCCGTGTAACGAGTTCACCGTTGTCCCAGTCCCTTCATCTTCTGTTAAACCCTGAGGAAGACTTCATTGTCCAAACGTTGGTTTCTTTTATTAAAAGTTTGCATCGTGGCTAAGAGCTGTGCGGCCTCATCCTTTATCAATACTAATAAGCCATATATGCCTTAATACATTATAATTGCCCTATGAAACACCTTAAATATTTTATTTATTTTAGAAATAGTTATGGAGGACAATTATAATGTATTAAGGCAAAAGGCTCCATCCACTGAACACAGCAGGCAAATGGCTGCTGTGTTAATAACTAGTCAGATGGGGCTGAGCCATCTCTGGATGTCTTGTAATTTAAGAGGAGGTTACAGGTTATTTATTTAAAGCTTATTAGCTGCACCGCTACAGTATGTGATAATGGTGGGTGCTCTCTGTAACTGACCCCGGGTGCCTGGGCAGTATTCTATGTATATCACTTTCATATCAAGTTTTACAGCTGGGATAAACTTATCAGATGGCGTTTTACTCAGTGCAACTGATCTATCTAGTTCGGAATGGCCAGTTGGGCTTTGAGTCGCGTGTGTGTGTGTGTGTGTGTGTGTGTGTGTGTGTGTGTGTGTGCGTGCGTACACACACACACACACCCCTACGTTGCTGAATGTTCACACAACATCCCAAATCACAGGAGGCAGGAGATGAGAAAATGGCCAAAACATCGAAAAACTGTGAAAGTGGCAGTTTTCAAGATGTTTTGGCCATCATCTCTGTAACGGAAGGTCCAATCTGCTCAGTTCAAAGCTTGTTGGATGCGTGACTTTAAGGACATTAAGCACACGATGACACCTTTTCTGTTTGTCGGGCCTAAAATTATGGTAATTGTTCAGGCCGGCCCAGTTAGGGAACTCTAAACCTTACAGGTCTTTAAAGGTAGGGTAAGTGATTTGCTTTGGTTAAAATAAGTGTTAAATAGCTCTATATTCTGATAGTACTCATTGCTATAGAGTGTTTGTTCAGTATTAGGAGTCTCCTTGTGTCTCCACCTCTTTATTAAACAGAAAATGCATTTTCGTTTCAGTTTCAGTTTCATTTCCAATTTTATCCAACCAGGACAGAGAACTCAATCAGGATACAGATTAAACAAGTGAAATTGGAAGTGATGACACTAAGAAATGAGCAGACAAAATTGGAACTGGAACACTATACAAATTAAGCTTAAAAATGGGTACTTTCTCCTGATTGGCTGAGATTTTGACACCTACCGAAAAATGTATTTTCTGTTTATTAAAGAGCTGGAGAGACAGGGAGACATCTGTTACTGAAAAAACACTCTATAGCAATGATTACTATCAGAATATAGTGTTTTAACCTTTTAACAAAATACTTTTTGTTTTAACCAAAAAATATCACTTACCCTACCTTTAACTCTTCAGAGTTATGGGGGTCCTTGAAATTCAAAAAGTTTCAGAAGTGCAACATCAACTGCAGCATACAAAATAATTGATTACAGTAAATGATATATCATCACGATGGATGATGTGGTATCGTAATGGCATTAGACTGGCATACTCGCCGATAACCGATACCAGTTATTGTAGGCAGTGTCGGCAGCTTTTCCGATACTGGTATCTGTATTGGAACAACTCTTATTCGATACTTGCAAAACCATATGATCATAACTTGCAATGAAGTTTCTTACCGACAAATGTCCACCAGCATTGATTGATTGATTGAATACTTTATTAGTCAGTGTAAACAGTACATTCAGACATTAACCCATTAAGTCCTGAGGCGATATTTAAAAATGTTTTCTAAATCCTAACAGTTTTTTTGAAAAAATTAAATACAATTTATTTTCAAGATTTTTTTAAAAATAGCAGATATACAAGCTCATAGCGCGGCACTCGGTGCCGCGCTATGAGCTTGTAGATCTGCTATTTTTGAATAGCCAAAGAAATCTAAAAAGTGACACAGATGCGTTCCAGGTCTTGATTTAAGGCTAAAAGGATGACACAAAAAAGTCCTGGGGACTTGTTTCCATTGTGGTTCTATGTATTCAATTCATGAACATAGCATAAAGATAACACAATAATACATATCGTCAACAAATATAAAACACTATATGTACAATGTTTTATTTAGTTTTAGTCAGTCTTTTGAATAAAATTCCATTTAGTTTTAGTCATATTTCAGTCGTCTGAAAAGTTTTGGCAGACTAAATATAAGATTATAGTCGACTAAATCTACTGTTGATTTAGTCGACTTAAATGTATTTCGGCGGGCCTTGATGGCGTCGTAATGCCTGATTTTACACTTGGTTAAAGGTAGGGTAAGTGATATTGTTTGGTTAAAACAAAAAGTATTTTGTTAAAAGGTTAAAGCACTATATTCTGATAGTAATCATTGCTATAGAGTGTGTGTTCAGTAACCGGAGTCTCCCCGTCTCTCCAGCTCTGTAATAAACAGAAAATACATTTTCCGGTAGGTGTCAAAATCTCAGCCAATCAGGAGAAAGTATCCATTTTTATAGTGTTCCAGTTCCAATTTTGTCTGCTCATTTCTTAGTGTCATCACTTCCAATTTCACTTGTTTAATCTGTATCCTGATTGAGTTCTCTATCCTGATTGGATAAAATTGGAAATGCATTTTCTGTTTTATAAAGAGCTGGAGAGACAAGGAGACTCCTTTTAATAAACAAACACTCTATAGCAATGAGTACTTTCAGAATATAGAGCTATTTAACACTTATTTTAACCAAAGAAAATCACTTGCCCTACCTTTAACGTGTCGCAGCGTCAGTAAAAAAAAAAATCATCATAGTTTTAGTCGACGAAATCAACACAGATCCACATTCCACATTTCTACAGCATGGTGTGTGTGTGTGTGTGTGTGCATGGAGGGTGTGTGTGTGTGTGTGTGTGTGTGTGCATCTCCTCCCAGTTAGTAAACACCTCCATCTGCTGCAGTTGATCTGCTTCGGTACATCTGCTGCACAACACCCAGTTGTCCAATACTGTGTGGTAGTGCAATAAGGAAAACAAAAGGACACAAATCCATTTATAATGACTGTAACAGAGGACAAATAAAACAGCCATACATAATGACTTTTAACCCATTAAGGCCCGAGGTTCCGATTCTACAAATGCCTTCTAAATCCTAACAGTTTTTTGAAAAAAACGTATGTTGCTATGTCAGTGGTTTTCAAACTTTTTAATGTCAAGGACCCCAAAATGATATGTATTTGGCCACGGACCCCCCATCTCAAAATATATTGTTCCAGGGACCCCCAGAAGCAAAGATATGAGTTACAAATTTTCGCTTTAAAAATATATATATTCACAGATTTGTACACATTTTCTAAATTTTTCAAAAATAGCAGATATACAAGCTCGTAGCGCGGCACTCTGTGCCGCGCTACGAGCTTGTAGATCTGCTATTTTTGAATAGCCAAAGTGTAAAATAATGCTTTTTAGCTCAAATCTAAAAATGACACAGATGCGTCCCAGGTCTTAACACATTGGGTGCCAAAACCGTATATATACGGTTTTGCGCATACTAACGTTGAGTGCCAAAACCGTATATATACGGTTTTTGAAAAAAAAAATAAAAAATTACTTTTTTTTTTTTAATTTTTTTTTTTTTTTTCCTTCACAGCAACAGGAAATATCACTCCTACAAGATTTAGACTCCAATCCACCTCCTGGTTAACTTATGACTTCAAAAACCTGTATCTCGGCTCCTGTGCACTTTTTTTTTTTACAATGTTAATGTCAACTATGGAATGGATTTCCGAATGTTTTAAATTTTTTCCCCCCGATTGTACGAGACCTGTATGTGTGTAATGAGGGGATCACCGTGAGGACGGTGATCACTGAATTTTTTTTGTGACTACTTGAAAAAGGTTCAAAATGTTTAAAAAGTCCTGGCACTCAAAGTATAATATTTTAATAAACCTCTGGCACCCAATGTGTTAATGGGTTAACAGATGATGTTGGCATTGGGTTAAAGCTAGAGAGGGCCCAACAAACAAACATGGAAGTCTTGGAAGCTAATGTTGGTAATTAGTGAAGATTAATTATCTGATGTTATTTGTCTGGTTTCTTTTGCAAATTTTGCTTTTACAATGTACTCAAAGAAAACATTTTTTGCCTATTTTATTGGGGCGTTAACAGCAGAACATATTACACCAGCATGTTTATTTGACAGGGACAATACAAAAAACAATGTATCAAGTTATAAAAACAAACAAAATATATGTTTTATTGGATCCGAGCACTCGATACATTGTTTTTTGTATTGTTTATGTCAATTTTGTTTTTGAAATATATATATTTTTTATAATAATAATATTCGAATATATTAGAATATCTGCCAATTTTTAAGACCAATATTCGAATATCATTTCTGAGGAAAGTTGACAGCCCTAATATATATAGTAGGCTATTTATTTAGTCTGTTGAGTTGGACATGAGAAAAGATCAATAGCTCACGTATTTGTTACTCGGGCTTGTTTTTCTGGACCACAATGTTAAAAATGTCATTTAGATATAATTTTATTTAGACTGATGCTATAGGCTCATTGCTTACCTAGCATCCTCCTTGGATTACCTGTGATCCTGTTACTAAGGCACTACTACATCAGTGGTTCTCAAACTTTTTGTGCCAAGGACCCCCAAATTGGCCACGGACACCCATCTGAAAATCTTTTGTGCCAGGGACCCCCAGAGGAGAAGATTTGTGTTAAAAATCTCAAAATTATTCAAAACATGTTAAAGCACTTTCAAGATTTTTCAAAAATAGAAGATGTACAAGTTCGCAGCGCAGCACGAAGTGACGCGCTGTGAGCTTGTATATCTGCTATTTTTAAATAGCCACGGTAACCACTTTTGCTGGGGAACCCCTCCAAGGACCCCTGGATTTTGAGAACCATTGCACTACACTGTCTCTCTGCATTTGATGCATGCGTTTACCTCATACCGTGTGATAAATGCCTACATTGCAATTGATCATGTTGGCGTAAGCCAGATTTATACTTGGTTGCACATCGGTGTTGCACACACCGAAAATAGCCAATCTAGATAGATAGATAGATGGATATCTTTTTTATTGATCCCTGGGGAGAAAAACAACAACACACGGTTACAGTGTCCTCACCCGCCCGCCACAAAACAAATGATATGATTGTCTACTTTCCGCACCAACAGTCATTAGTCTTCTAGCAGTCATCTTGTAGTAAGCAGTACGTTCTCTCCTCCCACAGTAAAATAATAATAATACATCAGACTTATATGTATATATATATAGCGCTTTTCTTAGTACCCAAAGTCGCTTTACAAAACAAATCAAAATAAACAACTTTATTAGGAGCGAGAAAATAAAGTAAAAAACATTAAGCTAAGACTAATCAGCAGAAAGGGAGATTTGGTTTGAGTTAGGCGGGGAAAGCAAGTCTGAAAAGGTGGGTTTTGAGGGAGGCTTTGAACACGGCAAGGATGGGGACGGCTTTGATGTGAGTGAGGTGGGGGTGGGTTCCAAAGGGAGGGGGGGGCTGCAATTGAAAAAGCCCCGTCACCCAGTAAACAGTAATTAGTCTTCTAGTCTTCTTGTAGTAAGCAGTACGTTCTCTCTTCCCACGGTAAACCGTAATTGTCTTCTAGTAGTCTTCTAGTAGTAAGCACTGTTGATTTTGACAGCAAAAAAATACAGTTTAGTTTTAGTAATATTTTAGTCATCTGATTTTTTTTAGTTTTTAGTCTAGTTTTAGTCCACTAAATATCATAAGATTATAGTCGACTAAATCTACAGTTGATTTGCTCGACTAAAATGTATTTTGGCGGACCTTAAGGCGTCGTAATGGCTGGTCTTATACTTGCATGCTGAAAATAGCAGATCTACAAGCTTACAAAGCTTCGCGCTGCGACGTGTTGTGAGCTTGTAGATCTGCTATTTTCAGAGCGCAACACCCAACCAAACATAAAATGACTTGTCTTTTTTAGTTCTAGTGGATCTCTTCTCCACTAGTCCCTCATAACATTTTAGTCTAGTTTTTATTTGTTGACGAAATTGTCAATATATTCCGTCATAGTTTTAGTCGTCTAGCTTCGTTTTTATTTGGTTTTTATGTAGTTTTCGTTACTGAAAAAAGGTAGTCGACGAACGTTTTTCGTCATAGTTTTAGTCGACGAAATCAACACTGGCTGTAAGCAGTACGTTCTCTCTCTCTCTCTCTCTCTCCACAGTAAACAAGATGATCAAGATCCCCTCCGGGGCGGAGGAGCTGGTGGGCCGGGCGGTGGAGCACCTGTTCGAGAAGGAGGACGGCGAGAAGAACGAGTGGCGGGGCATGGTGCTGTCCCGCGCGCCCGTCATGACCCACTGGTACTACATCACCTACGAGAAGGACCCCGTGCTCTACATGTACCAGCTATGGGACGACTACAAGGACGGAGACCTACGTGTCCTGCCGGAGTCAGGTACGCCGGAGTCAGGTATACTATGTTTGAACGATACCCAAAACCACCAGCCAGGGCAACTATGTTGGAACAATACCCAAAACAACCAGCCAGGGTAACTATGTTGGAACTAAACAACCAGCCAGGGTAACTATGTTGGAACAATACCCAAAACAACCAGCCAGGGTAACTATGTTGGAACTAAACAACCAGCCAGGGTAACTATGTTGGAACTAAACCCAAAACAACCAGCCAGGGTAACTATGTTGGAACTAAACAACCAGCCAGGGTAACTATGTTGGAACTAAACAACCAGCCAGGGTAACTATGTTGGAACTAAACAACCAGCCAGGGTAACTATGTTGGAACTAAACCACCAGCCAGGGTAACTATGTTGTAACTAAACCACCAGCCAGGGTAAATATGTTGGAACTAAACAACCAGCCAGGGTAACTATGTTGGAACTAAACCACCAAGCCAGGGTAAATATGTTGGAACTAAACAACCAGCCAGGGTAAATATGTTGGAACTAAACCACCAAGCCAGGGTAAATATGTTGGAACTAAACAACCAGCCAGGGTAACTATGTTGGAACTAAACCACCAGCCAGGGTAACTATGTTGGAACTAAACAACCAGCCAGGGTAACTATGTTGGAACTAAACAACCAGCCAGGGTAACTATGTTGGAACTAAACAACCAGCCAGGGTAACTATGTTGGAACTAAACAACCAGCCAGGGTAAATATGTTGGAACTAAACAACCAGCCAGGGTAACTATGTTGGAACTAAATCAAAATAAGACTGAAGGACAATACATGCTCCTTCCAACGTTGAAAAAAAAACGGTTCGGACAGGTTATCCAAACTAGTTCAGAGAGTCAGGACATCTGGAGGAGGTGCAGGAGTTCTTAGGAAAAATCTCTGAGACCATAATATCGTTGCTGTCGGGGCAGAACTCCTATCTCCACATTTTAACTTTTTGTGTTTTTTTTTTTTTGTAAAAGTCACACAAAAGTATAAAAAATAGCAGATATGCAAGCTCGAAATAGTATAGTTTGTTGACAACTTTTGATGCAGTAATGGTCTTTTTTTTGTATTAAAAATGCCTTAAAAGTCCTTTAAATTGTCAATTCACTGTCATCTGGAGACCTGCCCCCAAAATCAAGTGGGGACCCCCCTGGGGATCCCGACCCACAGGTTGAGAACCACTGGTTTAAAGGACACACTGCTAGTGCGGTGTGTATGGCTGCCGTTTCACAAACCTACAGATTAGGACTTTATGGCTCTGACAAGATGTTTCAGTCGTGAGCTTTTCATTTGGCTTCATTCCCAGTGTACAGCTGTTGTACCTCCTGCTGGAATGAATGGATCTGTGCTGAACATTTTGTGCTGAACATTCTCTGACCCCCAGAACAGCAGTGGAAGCGGTGAGGGAGATGTCACAATGACTTACAATCAGTGTTGCCACATTTTGTGTCGGTAATAAGCAACCTAGGTCTAGGAAAACAAGCCCAAAAGAAGCGACTATAGTCAAGTCAAGTGTATGTACTGTATATAGCACATTTAAAAACAACAGCAGTTGACCCAAAGTGCTTTCCAAAACGAGAGCAAATTTTTTTACCTTGAATAGTCTATTCACAAAGCAAAATAAAGACCACGTTGAGCACCTATATACTGTATACGTTGGCGTTTTGAAAATAGCCGATCTACAAGCTCACAACGCGTCGCATCGTGAGCTTGTAGATCTGCTATTTTCCTAAAGAATCTTGACCTAAAATGGGCAATATTTGGAAGATTCTTCCCTGGCACAAAACATTCTCAGATGGGGGGTTATAGGGACAAATAGATATTAATAGTATTTTGGGGTTTCATGGCATGAAAATATTTGAGAACCACTGGTTTAACCCATTGATACCTGGAACGCATCTGTGTCACTTTAGATTTCTTTAGGCTATTCAAAAATAGCAGATATACAAGCTCATAGCGCGGCTTGTATATCTGCTATTTTTGAAAAATCGAGGAGAAAAAAAAGTTTTTTTTTTTCAAAAAATTGTTAGGATTTAGAAGACATTTCTAGAATCTTCTCAGGTCTTAATGGGTTAATAAATAATTATAAAAAAGATTTGGAAGCAAGCCTCAAATAAGCAACTACACTTCAGAAACAAGCACAAAAAAAAACGCAACCCTTTACAAGAAAAGAAGCCCAAAGTCGCTTATAATAAGCGCACATGGCAGCACTGCTTACACAATCTGTTGGTTCAGTTGTTTGGTTCAAATTGTGATCTTGAGCAGCAGGGGAATGATCTGGACCAGGCTGCAGATACACTGGGAACAGGCTGGTTGAGGTCAAGGTTCATCTCCCTACTCCCTTTCCTGTTGTCCCTATTTTGGGCATTTTTCTTTCACATTTTAAAAAATGATCAAAAATAGCTCACGACATGTTGTTGATGTCATGTGACGCGTTGGTGAGCTTGTAGATGAGCTATTTTTGTAATGGGGGGTTTTACAAGTTAAACCCTGGGAGTCCCTCAGGGTTCTATACCAAGTCCGCCACAAAATCTCTCTCTCTCGGAAATTAGCTGCTCCACGAGCTCACAACCACGACGCGTTGGCATTGTTTTCACTGAATGTTTGACCCAGAATAAGGGATGTCAGTGGTTCTCTCAAAGTGAGGTCCCTGGGGAGGACCCCCAGGGGGTCCTTGAGATGGTATTCAGGGGGTCCCCAGCTAAATGACTTGATAGTTAAATAGGAACATCATGGAACCTTACAGGAAGTCTGCAACTCTGAGAGTGTACACAAATGGACCCTTACACTGTCCCCCCAAGTATCACAGAATTTCAGAAATGGACATTGTGAGGACCCCCCCCCAACAAGAAATTGTTTTAATTTATGGTTAAATATTTTTAGAGTTAAAGGGATAGTTCACCACCAAAATGGCCTTTTTTATAATGATTAGTCACCCCATGGAGACTTGAATTCATGGATGTTTAGATTTTTCTTTTCTCACATTCCTAAACCAATAATTTGATGACCGGCTGCGGTTCCGGCAGGAGACACAAAGAGTCTCCTTTGTGTCTCCTAGCGGAACCGCTGCCTACCGGTTCACTGGTCATGAAAGTATTGGCTCAGGAATGCGACAAAGTCAATCTTTCGGGTGAACTATTCCTTTAAGTTTACTATTAGGAAAGAGTCATGTTGGGATTAGGATTAAACATTTAGAGGTTAAGTTTTGGTGCTGGAGTTATGCCTGATTTATACTTAGGTGCTGAAAAATTGCTGATCTACCAGCTAGATCTGTAGATCTAGCTTAGATCTTTCTGTTTTTCGGCGATACATTTTCAGCTATTTTCAATGTCCTCACAAGTATAGTCATACAAACCTTTGTGTGTGTGTTCCCTCCTCCTCCTCCCCAGAGAACAAACACCTGCTCCCGGCGGACAGGAAGCCGGGCGAGGAGACGGAGAGCCTGGTGGGGAAGCAGGTGGAGTACGTGACCGACAACGGCCTGAAGAGGACGGGCCTGGTCATCTACCAGGTCCCCGCCAAGCCCACCGTGTACTACATCAAATATGACGATGACTATCACATCCACGTGTACGACCTGGTGAAGACCACCTAGTGGTGAAGACCACCACCCCTCGTACTGACTTGACTGACAGACTGTCTCAGCTCCCCCCCCCCCCCCTCTGTTACCAACCAACCAACCACACTCAACATGTTATCTCACTATTAGTGATGGGTCGTTCACGATCGATTCGTTCAAAAGAGCTAGTTCTTTGGCATGAACGAACCCGTTCACTTCCTGAAGCTGTTACGTTCACGCTTTCGTTCATGCCCCGCCCCGTCCCCTCCCCCCCATAGACAGGACGGGAGGGCGGGCTGTTCCCACGACAGACGGTTGTTTTTCACTAGACATGAACGAATCATTTGAACGAATCATTTGAACGGATCATTTGAACTAGGCCTGTCCCCGACTAAGGATTTGTTTACTCTAATTGGCGACTAATTGCCAATAGTCGACTGGCAGTCGACTAATAAAAAAATTTGGGGGCCAAAATACATTTTATTTCAAAGGGCCAAGTCTACACAGTTTGTTTTGTCTCCAGCAGAGTTTCTAGTGTCTCTATCTCTCTCTGGAAGAGGTTGCACATGAACTCTGCAGCCGCACTGAGGCGCTCCAACACAAACAATACCAATACAAAGACGAGGAATAAGAAGAATAAAGTGGAAGTTACGTGTGGTTGCAGGCGTAGACTTGGCCAAAAAACAATTTAAAACATTTTTGGCCCTTAAAAAAAAAATAATAAAAAAAAAAACTTCTTTTTTTTTTTTTTTTTCCGACTAGAGTCGACTAAGAGACACTTAGTCGACTCGGACCCCCCGCGACTAACCAGTCGACTAGTCGACTTAGTCGAGGTCAGGCCTAATTTGAACAGATCATTGCCGTGAACGAAATAGTTCGTTCACTGAAATGAACGTTTTTTTCCCAACCACTACTCACTATACAAGCATTAGTCTCCATCTATAACGAGGATAGTGTAAAGGTTTTTTTCAGACGGGAGAGCGACACACACTACGCTTGGCGTTCTCGCTTGGATCAGCGGGGGGGGTAGCACTGCGCTCCTCATGAACACACACACACACACAATCACTCCCGCCAGTAAACGCCAGGCGGCGATCTATTCTACACCCACTTCAGCTGTATTCAAATCCTTGTCCTTGCGTCTCACGTGAGGGGGAAAAAAAAGAAACTGACAATAATCCGGCTCTTGTCGCGGGTTATAGGGTGTGTGTGTGCAGTGAAACAAGCGCCACAATTTCACGGGATGGCGTTGCCCCTTCAGATCCAAACTAGTCGCCCCGCCTGTCATTGAAAATGCATTACTAAGGCGTGTCAGTCGCTCCCCGTTCTGTAAAGCCCTTCATAATGGGTCAGTTGTTACACTCTCAGCGTTACAGCAGAACGACTTTAATAGAGGTTTGGGTTGTAAGTTAACTTGCCACGATGTAACTCAAATATCTTCTATATGCATTGTGAGCTTGTAGATCTGCTATTTTTCCCCGGAATAGGGATGCAGAAGTTCCAGTGGTGCGATAATCCAAATGTATTTGCCACCTTGGACTTGGCATTGCACGGTGGAACAGCTCTCTCCAAGTGGCTTCTGACAATGTATAAAATTACCTTTAAAGGAACGTGGGGTTTTGTAATATTATTATACAATCCTCTTTTTTGTGTTTGTCTGTCTGCTAAAAGAGTGACTTTGAGACCTGTCAATGAGGACAAAATAATCTATTTTGGAATATTAATTTCTACTTAAACGGAGCAGCTATTGAAGATTATCTCACCGATATGTTGTAGTTGGATCATTGCAAAGGTAAACTAGACAACCCAGACCTCTACCAAAGAGCCATTTCACTTTAAATCAGTGGTTCTCAAAGTAGGGTCCAGGCGGGACCCTCTGTGTTCCTTGAGGGGGTTCCAAATGGACATTTTGTGTAACAGGTGTTTAACTGAGAGAGTGTACAAATGGAACCAAATGGACCGGGACCCGGAAGGGTCCATTTGTACCCTCTCAGGCGTGTAACGCCCAACGTTTGAGAACCACTGCTTTAAATTGACACTCAGGATGTTGCAGTGTTGCCAAGCGTTACCTGCTATAGTGTTTTGTTTTTCCTACAACGGGAGAAGCCCCCCCCACCGCCCTCTTTCCCTTAGGGGCTGTGTCCACAAAGAACACCTTTTTTTAGTTGGCAGAGCCATGCAATTCTATGGTAAAGACGCACTGGTGTTGCTCCCTCTTTCTTTGGTCTTTCGACCAGGTGGGCGTGGTTGTACAGGACGCAGCAGTGAGCGCTTCAGGGCGCAACCACACCCACCTGTTTGAAACACCAAAGAAAGAGGGAGGTCCCCTCCTCTTCCCAGCGCCAAGCATCACGCTTCAGCTGTTCCCGAGGCCGCATACACACAGTTAAAACACTCGTTTTATGGCTGCCCAAAGTGGGGTCCAGCAAGGGACCCTGAGGGTTCCTTGAGGGGGTTCCAAATGGACCTTTACAGGTATTAAATTTTAATAAATAAATAAAATTAATGTATAAAGCTATAAAACCGTAGTGCAACATCAACTGAAGCATTCAAAATACAGAATTATGTGGTATGGGAATGGCATAGACTGGCATACTCGCCAATACCGATGCCAGCATTTTAGGCAGTATCGGCGGCTTTTCCGATACAGGTATCGGAAACGACTCTCTGACAAACCCGGTCGTTTACCAACGTTTGAATTGTTATCACAACCATGAGAAGCCCTTGCTTACTGTTGTTTTATAGCTAAGCTTTTTGTGCATAAAACTGTCTCAGATGGCTGGACGTTTGAGCAGTGAGGACCTCAGTGGTTGATAGATTATGAGCGCTATGGACATGATACAGTATCCACTATGGACATGATATCCACTATGGACATGATATCCACTATGGACATGATATCCAAAGCTGTGTATGAGCGATATCCAAAGCACTTCCTCAGCTCAAAAGGCGTTCTTTGTGGACACGGGGCCCCTGGTAGCTCCGTTATTTCTTTGTAGTCAGTGTTTACTGGCATGGGGGAGGGGGTGACTAATATGTTAAAACATTGTTTTGTTTTGTCACTCCTATATTTTAGATTCTACGTTTATTCAAGCTGTAAGGTTCACTGACCTGCAGACAAAGCATTTGTATCTATTGGAAGGGCTCTGAAACGGAAACGGAGCTGGAGAAATGTTTAGTTTTCTTTTCTTTGTGTAATAATCAACACTCGTGTAAGTGCAACGTCGGAGCCCAAAATGGCGTCGACTTCTAAGTTACCCATCAAGCAAAGAGTTTTCGATGATGCGTATACTTATACCTCTTGTTTTTTCTTTTTTGTAAGTTTTTTTATACACTATTTATCTGGAATATCTGATATTGCTGCTGCTGGTAATGCAAAAGCTTTGGTAAAAAAAAAAAAAAATTGCCTGTTTTGTTGAGATGATAAATGTCGTGTCATGAATCAGTCTCAGTTCTTCGTTAAGGATTTAAGAACTTATAGTCATTTAATCAGTGCTACATTCATTATTAAAATTAATGATAATTAAAGATGAAAGATATAGGCATTGTTTTGGATGTGACGGTCTTAATTTGTCACTCAGCGAATTAGGTTGATGTTTTGGTCTGAGAAGACTTAAGTGAGAACAAGTTATTGTAATAATTATGTTAAGAGACCAGAAGCCAGCCAGCCGAAATCTGCTGGATTTCTGTTAAAAATTATGAATGCAAAACGCAACGATTTTGTACATTATAACATTATTAATAATTCTGATATCATGATCTCTCATCGTTTGTGCACTTACATCATGTACGGTATTGTCTCATCTGATCGGTTCCAGACATTGTCTTCATATTTTATTTTGGATTTACTGTAAGTCTGTCTCTGTACACTTTGCCAAAACTGTTGATGAAACATATTCAGACCTCACATTGTTATCATGCATATTGTGACCCTACAGGTGTGCTGTAACTTGTAAATATAATGTGAAACATTTGTAAGAACTTGAATGGAGCGTGTGAGAGTTATTTTATGTTCTACTTGCTGGAACACCACTGTTTTCAAAGGGTGTCGAGTAGCATCATTTAATGATAACGCATGAATTTATAACCGTTGATAAGTGATACATGATCACCTCGTAGCTGGCAGGCCGAACCCTTGTATCTCCATATTTCAACTTTTCTACAGTGTCACACAAAAGTGAAGACCGGTTCCTCACCCTTGCTTCACGGAGGAACCATAGGCTTTCTTCCAGAGATTTACAGGCAGAACGGTGCCACAGACGGATGTCAAAGTTGCAGGACCCATGCTTAGGAGGTGCCAGTCACACACCTGCCAGCAAATGGTTCCAGGGCTGACACCAAATAATGCTGACACTGTAACGGAACACCAGCTTCCACTTGCCCTATTGCACGGGCCTTATCCCTAAGGGACAGACGTGGCATCTTTCCATGGGGGTAGTGTTGCTGCTTGGAGCATACACAAACTCAACAAAGTTGCAGGACCCATGCTCTGGTGCCAGCAGTTGTGTGTGTGCTGGCAGGCCGCTCAAAACGAGAGTGATTACCAACAGAAGGGGGATATTGGGGGATTTTGGCAAATATTTGGGGGGCACTACCTACACGTTTAGCTGTGTTGCTCATTGCACGATCCTTACAAGTTATACCTCATTGTAAAGGTGACTAATCAACGATAAAAATTGTATAAAATACAATACCAATCGGTATTACTGAAGTGGAGACATAATTGATCGAAGTTAAGTTTCCGATTTTTTTATGGGCAGTTTAGTTGGAGATTTTGGAAATGTTCTTGAAACATGCAGGCGTCAAGTTGCTTCCCAGTACCGTCACAAACTGCTATTACAATCTATTAGTCACTGAACAATATACAATATACAAGCCTGTTTTGGAGCAGATTATTTGATGACATACATTTGAATTAAGCATTGTTAAATGGATGAAACAAACATTAATATACAATATGGCATTAATAATATAACCATTTCTGTTTTCTCTTGTCACTGGTGACACAATCAAATGACCTTTGGGTGGTTATATTCTCTCTGTAATCTATACAATGTCATTTAGATAAAGCCTTCTAATCTCAATAGGCTGTTACTAGTGATTGTGTCTGTGCTCTCTATAATGTCATAAAACTACATTTGATAGCTTGTGACAACTTTTGATTTATCTATAAAGAGAGCTCTTGTAAGGTAAGAAAACACTGTTTCCCAAACAGTGGTCCGGGACCCATGTTTGGGTCGCGGACCAAAGTAAATATCCCTCTTTTTTTTAAAGTTGTTTCTTACATTTTAAAACATATTTCAAAAGATTTAAAACAAAAGTTAAAACCAAAACATCAAGTATTTCATAATTAAAACCAGAAAATCTAATAATTACCATAAATAAAAAAATAAAAACAAAAGTTATCAGGGAATGTGTGATAATGGATGTGACATCATGTGACCTGGTCAATCAGAACATACTTCAATTTGTTCTTGTATAAATGTAAGTGAAGAAAGTTGTATACCAGTAGTAGAGAACTTGTCCCAAAGTGTAGTACCTCTATATTTAAGGGAAAATTGACCATGACTAGTTAGTAGGCCTACGCTGCTTGACGCGGTGCATTCCCTGAGTTATGATGTCACCTGCGGGGCCATTCCAATACTTAGTGGAACTTCAGCTATATGATCCTCCCATTGTTTTTCAGCTACCATATAAGCCCTAGGGAAGATAACGGCAGCTGACCCCAATTAGTGCAAGTGTATCACACTCGCGTTCCTTTTATCACACACACACCCTTCACCCAAATAAAGGCTTGTTATGTGCCAAGTATTTTTAGCACATTTTAACAAGCCTTTATTTGCCATTATACACATGGTTCACAGCTGAGGTGAGGTGAGGTTGGATAACCTTCGGCAATGACGCGTGTGTGTGAATATATAACAAACCAACCATAAGGTGTGTACAGTAGGTTATTTATTGATGGCACTGCAGTTACCTGTGTGTGTGTGTGTGTGTGTGTGTGTGTGTGAGAGAGAGACATTGCATTCTAAAATATTCCCAGACACAGGAAAAAACAGTCCAGGTATTAATTGGAATGTAACACCATAGAAGACTAATTGTGATTAAAAACAAAGCACATTGAAAACAAATGATTTAAAGAGCTGTAGAGGTAAGCATGCAAACAATCATGGATGATGTTCAAAGAAAACAGGACCCTGGTGAACAACTGGTCAATTGACGTCCCCTTAATAAATTTATTTCAACATTCAACTTCAATTTGCTTTCAACTTTACTGTCATAAGATTACAGGTGTAAAAGGGTAAAAAAATAGAAAAATAAATGAAAGTCAGATAAGAAGACACAATGAAATATACTGTACATAAAATGTGCATGGTCAAACTAGAAATGAAACGAGGCAGAAATGCTTCTTTTGTGCAAAGTATAGAGAAGCACTTGAAGCAGATATAAATGGCAGAAGACAACTGAAGTGCTGAAGTAAGATTTGCATTAACCTTTTTTCTATTGTAAATGGCCGTGCAACATAATAACCACAGTTCACTGCAGAGCCAGATAACAAAACGGAGGCAGTCTGGTTCCTGTTCAGTACAGCTGATGTTTAAGTTGCTTCTCTAGTGTTGTTATAGAGGTTATAGACAGTGATGGAAAAAGTACTCAAGTTTTACTCAGTAAAAGTATCAACACCACAATGTGAATGAAATACTCTGTTACAAGTAAAAGTGCGGTATTCAAAATGTTACTTGAGTAAAAGCACAAAAGTATCTGTTTTAGCACTGGTTTTAACAGACAGGATGCATCAGGTTTCTGGTGGCAGAAAGAAGCTGAAAGAGAGGAAATGGGTTTGATGTCAGTGTGTCAGAGGAAACCCGCCTGGATCCAGGTGCTGATGCTGTGTGTTCAACTACAGCCAGTGGTGGATAGTAACTAAGTACTCAAGTACTATATTCTTAGGTAAAATGTTGAGGTATTTTTTGTACTTACTTAATTACTGGAGTATTTCCAATTCTCAATACTTTTACTTCTATTCCACTACATCTCAGAGGCAAATGTTGAACTTTTTATCCCACTACAATTATTTGAAAACTTTAAGTTACTTGTTACTTTGTAGATGTGGTATATGAACAGTATGCAAGTCAAAACATATTAAGAAATGATACTATACTAATCTAAAAGTCAGAAGAGTAATAATAATGTGACTGGTGAATGTGTGAATGGGCTAGTTCTAACGCAGCAACAGCTGTGAATCTAACAGCTGAGCCAAATGGCCATTGCGTTGCTCTTATCTATAGTACATACCTTATATGGCTATTTAGAATGGCTTCTTTGGTGAATGTCTACTATAAGAACGGTGTGAGATGTTTGTTTGGGATGTGCTCGTGCCCAGAGGGGCTGCAGGAGAGGGCTCTGCCCTGGATTCTATGATGCTGTTTGTTTGATGCTGAATAAATGAACATGGGAACTTGGAAACCCTGACGTCTGCTCTCTGCTTCTTCTCCTCTTCATTATTACCACCAACGGGCCTGATAACACGCAGTTTAATGCCTCTAATACACGACATAGACTTTTATTATAATTACAAAACATACATTTAACCACTTCAGCCCGATATATTCATTGGCTATTTGAAAATAGCCGATCTACAAGATCACAATATGCGTCGCTTCGCGACACGTTGGGAAACCGGGAAAGCATCTGTATTATTTTAGATTATTTTAGCGGCCAAAAAGAGCACAAAAGAGTTACTTTGAGAACTACGATTTTAGAAGGCCTTTGTAGAATCGGCCTCAGGTCTTACTGGGTTCACAGTGATTGTGTGACACAGCCTACACAATATGACATTTGTGTTTATTACGTGTTTCCTTGTGTTTCTAAGAGCCTTATTGTGTCTTGGGATGAGCAGGGAACTTATATTTTAGGAACAGACCTATCCCAATTTTCACCACAAGGGGCGCAATTCCGCCTGTGAGAGACACGTGTAGTTTCAGGTGGTCACGTGACTTCTCTCTTTGAACAAGGAAGAGAGAAAGAACAACACCAAAACTGACTGTCTCCTGTTTTTTGAGCGGTGTAACCGCTCCTATAAGAGGGTTTAGGACCCATCCGTGGCGAAAGTTTTTTTTTCCGTCGTGAAAATTTGTCTTTCGCTGTGACGCCATGCTGTGGAAAACACGCCCATAGGCTAAGCTCTGCAGGACGTGCTGTGATTGGCTAGCGAGACACATGATGAAATGAACTTCAAACTTCGCAGACGCGCTGTGATTGGCTAGCGAGACGCATGATGAAATTAATAATAATGTAAAAAATGTAAGCACGTCACTTCACAGGACGTGCTGTGATTGGCTACCGAGATGCATGATGAAATTAATAACTCCGCTCACTTCACACTGGATGTGTTTTTTCCTGTTTATTCAGGTAAATGAAGTATTTGAAGAACCTAAAACATGTTCAAAATAAGCACTTAGTAAACCAGAAATGTTGTGATTGTATATTAGTTTATTGTGTGTAGTTGAATCTGGGCCTATGTGCAGTCAGATTCATGGCAGCCATTACTGTATAGCCCTAGAATGGCTGCAATATTACATTTTCATTTCGGGCCCCATCTTGCTCGCCACCTTATCCCTAAACTCTCTAGGCCATACTTTACTATTTTGAAAAACATAGAAAAATATTGCAACTCGCCGATCTACATCGACACGTTCTAGATTGTAGACTCCTAGAACTCATCTAACCCCTGCTCACCTTTCTAGGGTGGGATGGCTCAGGGTAGAGGACAGAGTACAGCAACTTGCAATGGACCTGGTGGTCTACAAGATAGACGACACCACAAAGACACCCATGTACCTGGCAAACTCTTTCAAAAACGTCAAAGACATCAATCACAACACCAGAGGGAGCTCCACTAATCATGTTCAACACAGATTTGGCTCAAACAAGGGGTTAAATTTGTTCTACTGCTATGCTGCTAAAAGAGCACTTGCAGGTGGCTGCAATTCGGAACTGGCCCTTGTAAAAAGTCAAAGCCTACCTAGAATTATTTGTGAACACACATCAGGGTACACACATCATAAAGGTATAAAGGCAAGTCATGTGATTGGGGACATTATCATAGCCTTCTCTATTATCATAGGCTCCACCCCAGTGCAGGTAGTCCATTCACCCTGGGTCCATAATCCATTCACACTGATAGCTGCTGTGCTGTCCTTCATAAACCAGCTATAAGCTGGAGAAGAAGCCACGAGGATCAACTGAATAGGGTGCACAATCTACAGCAGTCGATGTGAAGTTGGGGATGATCCATCGATACGTTGCCATTTCAGAATAAACTTCTACGTTGGACCTCATCATCGGAACCCTCTGCACTGGACCAGAATCTGCAGAGATCCTTTTGGTGACCAAGTGGTGCCAGCAGTCATGAAGGTCCCGGGGGGTTCAAAGATGCTGCTTGTACCTGCCATCGTTTTGTGGGCGTTCTGCTGGAGGGACACCTTTGACCCAGGTGAGAAGGTTATGACTTTTATATTTTCATGAGCGATGATATACTGGTGCAATCTGGCATTTAGGATACTTTTAAAGGAGCACGTCACCCATTTTCAACCTTATCTTCATATAATTATTTGCTACTGTGTTTTTTGTTGTATGACTTGTTGTGAAGTGCACAGAGACCCCTTGGGGTGATGTTGCACTATAAATACAAATAAACAAACTGAAACTAATTGGTCCTCACTAATACTCATTATAATCCAATCCACTTTATTTATGGAGCACATTTAAAACAACAACGTTGAACCAAAGTGCTGTACACTTAGTAAACAAATATATACTAAAGATACTAAGTAAACTATAAACAACTTAAAAAAGTGCTCCTCAGAGCACAGGTCTCCGCCATGCAGGTCAGGTAGGTTATTGTGGGACAGTAATGTTGGGAATTCGCCAATCTGGATGGTTTCGTTTAATGATACTGTGTACCGATTTGCGGGATGTTTGGACAACATCTGTAGGATTACTGTCAAAAAATGTGTTTTGCAAAAATTGGCCTCCTGGTGGCGCTATAACAGGCCTAAATATTTGGGGCAGAGGTTCAGCTCTGACATCCAGGGAGTGTGTGTGCACAGTTTCGCTGCGATCAAGCCAGTTACATGAAAATAGGTTGAAAATGGGGTGAATTGGCCCTTTACATCAATGGCTTAAACTTACCTTATCAAGTTAGGCCTATCTGACAGAAGGTTATTTAGGTTAATGATTGACGTTAATAGGCAAACAGCAACAACCATCATTAAATAATAAAATGTTAATAATGCCAATATTTATAACTATATGCATATTGATTTGGTCAAAGCAGTTAAAGGTAGGGTAAGTGATATTTTTGGGTATTTATTTTTATTTTTGTTAAAAAGGTTAAAGTACTATATTCTGATAGTAATCATTGCTAATCATTACTTGTTCGGTCACAGGGGTCTCTCCAGCTCTTTAGTAAACAGAATATAGTACATTTTCAGGTAGGTGACACATTTTAAGCCAATCAGGAGAGAGCACTGAAAATGCATTTTCTGTTTAATAAAGAGCTGGAGAGACACGGAGACTCCTTTTACTGAATAAACACTCTATAGCAATGAGTACTATCAGAATATAGAGCTATTTAACACTTATTTTAACCAAAGTAAATCACTTACCCTACCTTTAATAAGCATTTTGATAAAACCAACAGGTCTATATTTTGTTGGACTATTTCATCTTCAGGTCAGATATTATACAAAAATATATTGTAGCCTATAGCTACTGATAACATAAATTATCATTATTATTGCAAACATCAAATTGAGCATGATTGAAGCATGAATGGAGTGTATATGAATGTGTACCCTGAAGTAAAGCGTTTCTCCATTCATTTCACACCCTTTAGCCAGTGACATATTCATTTATAATTATCCCATTTAATCCAGGAACGTATCTGTGTCATTTTTAGATTTCTTTGGCTATTCAAAAATAGCAGATCTACAAGCTTGTAGATCTGCTATTTTTGAGGGAAAAAAACGTGACAATGTGTGCAAATCTTTGAATATATATATTTTCAAGCAAACATGTGTAACTCAAATCTTTGCTGCTGGGGGTTCCTGGAACAAAATATTTTACAAATGTTTCAATAATATATATTGAAAGATTTGCAAAAAAAATGCATGATTTTTCAAAAATGAGCTTTGAGCTTGTAGATCTGCTATTTTTTGAAAAATCATGATTTTTTTTTTTATACAAGCTTGTAGATCTGCTATTTATGAAAAATCATGATTTTTTTTTTTAATACAAGCTTGTAGATCTGCTATTTTTGAAAAATCATGTTTTTTTTAATACAAGCTTGTAGATCTGCTATTTTTGAAAAATCATGGTTTTTGTTTTTGGCAAATCTTTCAATATATATATGAGCTTGTAGATCTGGTATTTTTTGAACAGCCAAAATAAATCTTAAAACGACACAGACGCTTTCCCGGATGGAATGGGTTATTCCATGCAGAGCAGCGTAGAGAGAGACCCTCAGTCTTTGATTGATGGACATAATAACTATAATACAGCATGATTTGTGTGATTTTTGTTCGGCAGCATGCCGCACGCACGCTGACATTTGACAACCTCTTCCTCCTCCTCCCCCTCCCCTCCTCCCCTCCTCCCCAAAATGCTCAGACTCGGTGCGGGGTGCCAGGGTGCTGGTGACGGGTGCCAGCACGGGCATCGGAGAACAGTTGGCGTACCATTACGCCAGGCTGGGCGCCCAGATTGTAATAACGGCGAGGAGGGGGCCTGCGTTGCAGAAGGTCTGTGGCTCTTAGAGATGTGTGTGTGTTTGCCTGGTGGTGTGATCTATCATCTGCTGTGCACTTCCTTCCTTCCCCTGTCTCTCTTTCACACTCCCAGTCTTCACCATTCATACATTTATTCTGCTTCCCTTTTCACTTTCTCTCTAAAAAGCCACCTGCACTTGACATGGTGGTATTCTGTTCCCTTCTTAAAGGGATAGTTCACCCCCAAAATGACTTTTTTTTCACCCCATGGGTGTCACCCCCATGGAGACTTGAATTCATGGATTTTTCTTTTTTTTTTTCGCATTCCTAAGCCAATAATTTGATGACCGGCAGCGGTTCCGGCAGGAGACACAACTAAGAGTCTCCTTTGTGTCTCCTACCGGAACCGCTGCCTACCGGTCCGCTGGGCATCAAATTATTGGCTTATGAATGCGACAAAAACAAAAAAAATATCCATGGGGTGACTAATCTGTGGGTGAACTATCCCTTTAACATCTTAACCCATTGGGTCCGTGCTGGCCATTGGGTCCGTGCTGTCCGTCCTTTTTACATTTTTATTTACCTCTATACCAAATGTCTCTCCCCAAAATAGCCCATCTACAAGCTCATAGTGCTTGTGAGCTTGTAGATCTGCAAATGTTGAGCTAATGTTTTCGCAGAATGTTTATGTGGTTATGCCCTATATACTTCATCGTACGACGAATCACAAAAATAGTTGATCTGCAACCTCATAACGCGTCACATAGTGATGTGTCGTGAGCTTGTAGATATGCAATTATTGGTGCTTTTGTGTGTGTGTGTGTGACTATTTTTGACTATATTATTGCATGCCAAAAATGGGGATACTAGGTTTAAAGTGATTATTTGAGGCACAATAGTTGTTTGTCTAATCAGTGAGAAACACACACACACACACACACACACGCACACGCACACACACACACACACACACACACACACACACACACACACACACACACACACACACACACACACACACACACACACACACACACACACACACACACACACACAATGTAAGACTTGTGTCATTCATGCTGTGATTCTGCTTCTGTCCTGTAGGTGGCAGAAAAATGCCAGACATTGGGGGCCCAGAAGATAGTGTATGTGACAGGGGACATGTCCCTGACCTCTGACCCCGAGAAGGTGCTCAGTCAGGCTGTGGACCATCTGGGTACGTTCCAGTTCCAGTTCCTCCTCTCATGGAGTCAAAAAGCCCTGCTGCATAATATACTGTAGGCACGGAAATGTGAACTTAACCCATTCAATCTGGGGACGCATCTTTGTAATTTTTTTAATTTCTTTGGCTATTAAAAAATAGCAGATATACAAGCTCATAGTGCAGCACAGAGAGGCACTTCTTCTACCACTGAATGTTGTTAACAACATCCACTAAACCAGTGGTTCTCAAAAACTGATTCATTTCAAGGACCCCCATAATTCTGAGAGTGAATGGAACCAAATGGACCCGCGAAGGGTCCATTTGTACACTCACTGAGTTACAGATCTGTAAGGGTACATTTGGTAGGGCTGTCACGATTGGGAAATTTTACTTGACAATTCATTGTCATGCAAATAATTGCGATTAACGATTTAATTATGTGGCTTTATAGGCCTTGTAAACAAAAGTTGCACAAAATAACTTCAATAGACAAAGAAATGACTGACAATGACTGACACCAATCATCAAATTCAATAATGTACGAATAATCAATAATTATGGCCAAAATATGCGATGTTTTATATTCTACAAGCTCACAATGCGTCGCATTGTGAGCTTGCAGATCTGCTATTTCCACTATTTCTGAAAATATTTCACTTTTCAACATGGAAACGATTATGACAATTACGCAAAAAAGAATTGCGATTATCTAAAATAATTGCAATTAGGCGATTATGTAATAATTGTGACCGGCCTAGCATTTGGTTCTTATTTGTACACTCTCAGAGTTACAGACCCATATAAGGGTCCATTTTGGAACCCCTTCAATCAAGGAACCCTGAGGGGTCCCTGGACCCCCGCCACTCTGACCCTCACAGTGGACATTGCTTTTCTCGGTACAACATTTCAGAATTATTCCGGGGGAAAAAAAGAAACTTCACCATACATACATACTGTACATGTTGAGTGCTGCTAGTCAACAGCATGCCCACTTGACGCGTTTGTTTTACGTTGCCTAGCAACACAAGCAATTCCTGGGTTTTATAAATGAAACGGCAGCAAGCCACCAATCTGCAGAACAGCGGGGGGGGCGGGGGGCGGGGGGGAGGGAGGGGGGGTGAATGGGTGTGAGACCACCAGTGAGGCATTACTGTTCACCCTCCTTTCTGCCATGGCTTTCTGTGTGTGTGAAGGGCTGTTGTTTTCTTCAGTACCAATTTAGAAGAGGACCTGTAGCTCCATAACTTATTTCTGATTGGGAAGAACAGAGCAGTCGGAAAATATATCATGATAATCGTCGCTGTCGGGCAGAAATGTCCCTAACCTTTAAGGAAATGGGAAAAAAGAAACCTGTGTTCCAATGGATCTGGTGTAGTTATTATTAAGTCTTACGGTCAATTGGTTAATATTTATAAAACCCACAGAGAGATTTGTTTTTCCAAAAATGGTGAAAATAGGAGATCTACATGCTCACGTGTCATAATGAACATAATACCACTAAATATGGAGATACAAGCTTTCTGCTCGACAGCGACAATGTATAAATAATTGTCATTTTGTTGTATTAAAAGTAAGGATCTGATGATGTTTAGTTTTGACTCATGACCGCATGGTTTCCTTTATTTTGTTGTGTATGTAAACATATAGGCAGATGATGTGAAGTCTTTTGTGTGTGTGTGTGCGTGTGCGTGTGCGTGTGCGTGTGCGTGTGCGTGTGCGTGTGCGGGTGCGTGTGCGTGAACGTGTGCGTGTGCGTGTCTGTGTGTGTGTTCGTTCCTGTCAGGTGGGCTGGACTTTCTTGTCCTGAATCACATAGGAAGCACTCCGTTTGCCATGTGGGACAGAGATGAGGATCACGTCAGATCACTCATGCAGGTACAGTATGCTGGGAACAATGTTTCCACATGCTAATTAGAAATTATATTTGTGTACGTTACCCTTAAAGGACCATTTCACCCATTTTCAACCTATTTTCATTGAATTGGTCCTCACCATTTCTGTCTACTCACTCTCAGAGGAGGGCTGTGGACCGTTCAGAAACCTGAAGTTTGGTCATTTCAAACAAGATTTCAAATTGCTTTATTTTATTTTTTTAATGCGAGAACAATGACTTTTGTCATAGCATGCTAACTGTCAAGGAATAGAAAGTGTCTTTTTAGCTTGGATTCCCCATCGATGATGTCACTGGTAGTTTCTGAAGTGTCCACAGCCCTCCTCTGAGACACAGACTGAGTAGAACAAAAATGGTGCCATATTATCATGACCATTAGTGAGGATCAATTACATGAAGATAGGTTGAAAGTAGATTTTTCTGGGACTGGTTTGTTTATATTTAAAAAAGTACATTCAAATTATTTATCTTATATTATTATGTTAAGTATGAACTGCACCTCTAGTCTCCAACCACACATATGAGCTTATAGGTAACTTATAGTGCTTAGTTGTCATTGGCGTTTATTGTTTCTTCTCTCTTATAGGTCAATTTCCACAGTTATGTGAACATGGTGTCGGCTGCGTTGCCGGTTCTGGAGCAGAGTTCTGGAAGCATCATCGTTGTGTCCTCTCTTCTGGGTGAGTTGACCAGTGGTGGAAAAAGTACTCAAATGTTTTACTCAAGTAAAAGTATCAATACTGCAATGTAGAAATACTCTGTTACAAGTACTGTAAAAGTCCGGAATTCAAAATGTACTTTCAGTAAAAGTACAAAAGTATTGGTATCAAAATGTACTTAAAGTACCACAAGTAAAAGTACTCATTATGCAGAATGTCCCGTTTCAAGTTTTCAAATGTATAAATATCTTTTGAAATATCAGATCTACAAGCTCACAATGCGTCGCATCGCGGCGCATTGTGAGCTTGTAGATCGGCTATTTTCAAATGGACAAAATGTATATACTTAAGTACAGTACTTAAGTAAATGTACTTAGTTACTTTCCACCACTGGAGTTGACCACACAGAGACACCTCTCTTCTGGATGAGCACTTGTCCTAGCCCTGACAACCTTGCAGGCTTATGCAAAGGTTAAAATGCAATCTAGATGGCATTTTATATAGACAGATGCCAGGTTCATTTGGTGACCTGCATAGTTTCAATGTACAGATGATTTACTTTTTGATATTATACTGTTTAGACTGATGATAGGTTCTTGGTTTACCTATGTCAATAAAACATCGACTGATGCACGTGGACACATCATCAGTGTTGTTTCCTGGAGTCACTGGGTGTTTGGGGTCTTGCAACAGACACCCTCCTCCAAGCGACCCGACCGAGGCTGATCAGACCCCGGCCTGTGTCCAAGTGGAATGCTACTGCCCCCAATGTCTCTTGGGGGTAGTTAGAGACAGTGCTAATTAGGGGGTCAGGGTTAGCCTGGCACTAGCCAGACCCATGCATGCTGCATTTACAGCCTATGCCAGGCCTAGCCTGGGAAGCAAAGCTTTTCGGGTCTATGATCCGGTCAGGAGCGGAAGTAGCCCTACGTCACCAGGCGCGTCATCCGCGTCATCAGGCGGCCGGATCGCGACAATCCGGAAAGACTTCACCCCAAAATAGGTCCGTCCTGATAAAATCCTTGGTGCGGCGTAGTTTAGCTTATTTTTTAAATATAAATGTGAGTGTACTTTCCGGAGACTATTTAGCGTCTGTAGTATCCCACAGGGAAATTCTATTCCATTTAAATAGGGATTGGGGAACCAAAACAAAGCGGCACCGCAAAACCGGATCGGCACAGTCCGGAAAGAGATTTTTTTTTTTTTTTTTTTTCAGTAGGCGTGGCCTAGACCGGATCACACAGGTCTTTAGTAACGCATACCAGGCTTTCCTCCGAGGTGGAAAGACAGGTGACGCAAGGTTACGCCAGGCCAGGTCCGTTGAGATGTTGCAGCTGTTGGCGACACTAGGAGGCTCTAGGCACTGTGGGTGTGATCCTAGATTACTATTTCTATGCATTTGATTTATTACCTCATGTTTACCCTGCTTATTGTATGGCTCTTTTCAGCTTCAACAACGAAATGTATTTCTCAGGTTCAGGTTTCCATACTCTACGACTTAGTTTCTCATAAGGTTCTGGGTTTGTTTCCATTACGCTACGGCTGGGTTTCACATAAGGTTCTCAGAAGCCTAATTTGGGCCTTGCTCAGAACTGCATGGGGTTAACTCATAAACAACAATAAAAAAGCTAAACTAGCCAATCTAAAGGCCCACCACACGTCACAGCGGCATGGTGGGCTTGTAGCCCTGAAGGACTCCGGTATGGGGTTTAAGTGGTTAAGTTATACCCGGAGTTATTTCTTCTCACAGCTGAACTCATGGCTCTATAACTGTGCTTTGATCCTCAGGTAAGATGACCACTCCCTTCACCGGTCCGTACTCGGCCACTAAGTTTGCGCTGAACGGATTCTTTGGCACACTGCAGCACGAGCTGGCCATGCAGAGGAGCAACGTCTCTCTGACCATCAGCACCCTGGGCCTCATAGACACACAGTCTGCCATGGACAAAGTCAGGTCAGCCTCATAGCAGTGTTGATTTTGGCCAAAATGTCACTTTATATAATATATATTTTTTAACAATATATCAATTCTGTATGCCTTGTCATAATTTTCACAAATTGTCAAAAATGATCAGAATTTTTCAGAATTTTTACAAATTCTATTTTCAAAACCTCAAAGGTTTTTTCTTTTTCTTTTGAAAATAGCAGATCTACAAGCTCACAACGTGTCACAAGCTGGTCAATCTGCTCTTTTGAACAGCCCAAAAAGGTGTAAAATAGGACTGGAGTGGTTAATGAAGGTTGTGTTTTCTCTCCCTTTCCTTCCAGGGACTTCACCAGCATGACGGCCTACCCCGCCAGCGAAGCGGCCCTTCACCTCATCAAGGCCGGGGCCACGCAGCAGAAAGAGTCCTACTACCCTACATACACCTACTTCGCCTGCCTGTTCAGAGACTGGTTCCCCTTCTTCAGGGACCTGTGTATTCAAAACTCCTACACATACTGAAACGTATATGACATCGTCTCTGTCGGGTGGAAACCTTACTTGTCCAAAACGTACTTACTTTTCAGGATTGCAAATTCATAAATGTCAAAAGTAGCAGATCTACGAGCTTCGCGCCGCGTTTCGAGCTACTTTTTTGATGCTTTTTGTGTGACGCTGTAGTATTGATCAAGTACGGGCGTAAATCTCTTTTGAAGGATTCTTTTGGGGCTTTTTATGCCTTTTATTTAGAGAGGGGTAGTGACAGTAGGGTGACAGGAAATGGGGAGAGAGATGGGGGGGGTGACACAGCAAAGGTCGTCGGGAACGGGAGTCGAACCCGCGACACGCTGTCAGGCTGGCATTGCCTGACAGCGTCATGCTACGGCCCAGGCCGTAAGGCGTTAATTTACGGGGGAAAAAACAAAAAAGGTAGAATACGGAGATAAGATTAAGATTTTTTTGTGGCTTTTATTCCTTTATTGACATCATGATCGGGACTCGAACCTGTGACGTACTGAGGCTACTTTGGAGCCAGGTGCCTTGACCGCTACGCCAGTGGTCCAGGCCGAGATAAGAGGTTTCTGCCCGACAACGACAATATACAGTATACCTATGGTTTAACCACTGGTACCGCTCGCTACCCCACTAGCAGCACTTTTTTAGACGAGACGCGATGAGCTGCCGTATAGCAGCCAGGCTTTTTATTAGGTTTTCAAAGCACAGAAGGTGTCGTCCATGCGGTGAAGCCGTTAATATATATATGTGTTCTTCTGGCGATCTACGAGGACTAAATGGGTCAGAAAACATTGTAGCCGCTGAGAAGTCGTTAGTTAAGTGCAATGGAGCGTTAAAGGCAGAAGCTACGATACTAGCTTCAGGGATCACCACGCTTAACCCGTTAAGACCCGAGGCTGATTCTACAAAATGTTTAGAACATTTTTCCATAAGATTGTTATGATTTAGAAGACATTTAATGTCTTCTAAATCATAACAATTTTATCGAAAAACTCATCGTCACCTTGCTAAACTAATGGCCTAAGTCATTTTTTGAGGAAACGGATATTTTTGCCTAAGTCAGCTCCTCATGACACTGGCCACCTCTGGTAAAATCGCCCATCTCCTAATTGAAAAGGATCATGCTGTTCCCTCCCCTTTTAGTATAATGGCCTATCTCCCTAGTGTGACTTAGGCCAAAATAGGCAAATTATGTACTGATTTAGGCATTTTTTTTGTTTATTTTTTGGCCTAAGTCAGATTTAATCCTATTTAAACCTATTTAAATCTCTTATGTTACATAACTGACAGACGGTGTTATTTCTATTCAAATAGTCATAATTTGTTATAAACATTTTGGGTGAAATGATTAAGAAATATCATATAGTTTTGTTTTGGATCAGTTTTTTATTTTTCCTGAAAAAATGACATAGGCCATTAGTTTAGCAAGGCGACGTCATGTTTCTATATCAGTGGTGCTCAAACATTTTCATGCCAAGGACCACTCAAAATTATTGTATTGTAGTGTAGTGTATTTGGCCACGGACCCCCATCTCAAAATGTTTTGAGAAGCAAAGATTTGGGTTACAAATGTTTGCTTTATACATTCAAAGATTTGCAAAAATGTTCTAGAGATTATAAAACAAATAGCAGATCTACAAGCTCATAGCGCGACACTCGGTGCCGCGCTATGAGCTTGTATATCTGCTATTTTTGAACAGCCAAAGAAATCTTAAAACGACAGAGATGCGTTACCGGATTGAATGGGCTAAGTGCAATGGAGTGTTAAAGGCAGAAGCTACAATATAGCTTCAGGGATAACCACTCTTAATAGTGGTGGTTTGACGTCAAGGAGAGGAGCCTGGAGCTATAGTCGTTCTAGAAGACTGGTTCTTCTCACCAAGGGGTCCGGGGAACCCCCATGGGGGTCCTTGAGGGGGGTTCCCCAGCGCTGGGTGAAAAGAGGGATAAATGGCCAACTATGGGCACATGCATTTAAACTGTTTTTTTTTTGTATGTCATTGGAAATTACTGTTGAAAGAAATGTACTGAGAAATGCCTCTATTTACATTTTGGGGGCTGCTGAAAGTGTGATTTTCTGGCAGCATACTTAAGTGGGACATTACTGGTGTTTGTGGGCCAGTAAATGTGAAGTTTTCTGGGCAGGCTTTTCTCTCATGTAAACACACAGTAATTTCACTGAAATTACACCTTGTTTACATCTTGAATACATAACCATAATCCTTGTTTGTTTGTTTTTTGCGCCGTGCAGGGGGTCCCCAAGCTCAATAGCAACCAAATGGAACCCTTATGGTTCTGTAACTCCACAAGTGTGCCAATGGATCCCACACGGACCCGTAATTTATCTAACCATTATTTTATACTTTGGATATTCAAAAATCTTGATCATTTGTGCAAATCTTTGATCTTTACATATTGTTTTTTTAAACAATTTTTTTTTTTTACTCTTTTTTTTTTTACTTCTGGAGGGTCCCTAGAACAACATATTTTGATGGGGATCGGCGGCCAAAAACATATCATTTTGGGGGTTCCTTGACAAGAAAAGGTTTGAGCACCACTGACATAGCAACAATAGTTTTATAGAAAAATGAAGACAATTGTTGAGACATTTGACAGTTACAGATGTTTGCTTTTAAAATATATATATATATATATTCAAAGATTTGTACAAATTTTTAATAAAAAAATAGCCAAATAAATCATAAAACGACAGAGATGCGTTACGGGATTGAATGGGGAAGAAGGGAAGAAGGGATTTCCTTTCCGTTAGGTTTGAGCCACTCTGCCCATGTTGGCTCATTGGACATTCACAGACTGTCCTACAACGGGGACACAATGTCTTTTTTAGGGGACATAATGTTTTTTTTAGGGGACACAATGTCATCGATCAGTGATAAGAGACAAAATGACAAGAGAGCTCAAAGCTGTTGAACAAAGTGTAATTACACTTCTGCATTGGTGTGCAAATCACAAGCTGTTATCTCTGCTCACTATCGCTCATGGCAACCCCCATTGATAAGACAATTAACCCATTAAGAACCTGAGGCCGATTCTACAAATGTCAGTAGTCAGTAGTAGTAATCAGCAGTTCTCTTTTTTTCACGCCAGGGACCCCCAAAATGATATATCTTTGGCCGCGGACCCCCATCTGAAGAGAGGATTTGTGTTAAAGAATTCAAAATTATTCAATCATTCAACACATTTTTCAAAGACATTTTTCAAAGACATTTTTCAAACACATTTTTTCAAACACATTTTTTTAAAAAAAATCAAAATAGCAGATGTGCAAGCTCACAGCACGTCACAAGCTTGTAGATCTGCTATTTTAGGGAACCACTGTTCAAAATCCTAAGAGTTTTCTGAAAAACTCATGTTGCTATATGTATACTGTAAAAGAATATAAAATGACACACAGGTGTTTCCCCGTTTTCAATGGGTTAATAGTTGCCTTCCTTTCAAAGGTTATTTGGTACCTTATCCCGTCGTCTTATCTGTCATATAATGTTATCTTGACATGTGCTCAGAGGTAGGCGGGGTCACCACGACTCAAATGTACTCACACTGTATCATAAAGGAGACAAATAGCTGCAATTACTGTAATTGTCGCCTGTGGCAACCACTAAATATTCCCTTTGGGGGGGCAGCTGGGCAACAAAGCAAAAGTGGCCATTTCTTATTTATTTTGTACATATTGTGTCGATATTTTCGTACGTCTTAATGGACTGAAAAGATTTACCTCAACATGTATTTATTGCAATATGTTCCATTACATCACGGCACAGCATTCCCCCCTGTATTTAACCCATTAAGACCTGAGGCGATTCTTAAAAATGTTTTCTAAATCCTAACAGTAAAAAATAAAAAA